>NC_089681.1:112051873-112361605 GCF_031753505.1 Anomalospiza imberbis
ACTCTGAGTGAGAAGAAAATTCTATGCCTTTCAGTCTAGGTCACTACCACTGATAGTTCTGCTTCCAGAAGGAGACTCATACACAAAAAACGTAACTGGATACTATGCTGTGTGCAACAGAACTTAAAATTAAACACTGACATAATCATGGAGTTTAGATCATAACAGCCTCCTGCCAGTCTACAATATTATGCTTAAATCTGCCAGTAGAACATGGAACAACATAAATATTGCATCAGTGCTTTGGAGTTTACAGTGTGTGCTTACAACTTTGCTTCACAAAGAATATACTTCATGTACTCTCCATTGGGAGCTAATATTAATTCAGCAACTCACTAAAGTGCTTTATGCAGAATAAAGGCAAATACCTTAATGCCAGAAGGAAGAAGTTACCTCTTATAACAGGTTACAGAATAAAACCATGCAGCTCCCTACTTCTGTTTTGCTAGGAAGAATGCAGTGAAAATGGTGCTGCATATCCAGCACTAGGCAGCAGGGACTGAGCATGCAGCACAGACGTGGGAATTGCTGTGCTTTGCATCCAAGAACACTATCTCTGCAGAAAAGCCTTAGCTACTTATCACGGTTGCTAATCACTTCTGGGAAAACAACACTGTGACAGGAAAAGCTTCAGTTTTGTTCCAAAATCCTCAATGCAAAAAAAAATATTTTTAAAACACCCTCGTTTTAATTATTCTTCTGTGTGTCAGAAATGAAACAAAGACAGAAGCCCTGCTGATACCCCCCCCCTGCATGAGAGCACATATCTATTTTGCAGGGAAGGTCACTTCCATGTGTGCCATAAGCTATGCACAGAGTCATGACCTGCATCAGCTTCCCAGAGCCACCTAGGCAGGCTGCACACTGCAGCACTGGAGCTGGGCAGCTGCTCCTGCCTCCAGAAGCTCTGCTGGTCCCTCAGGGCTGCTCTGCCCACCGAGGGTTTGCGTGTCCTTGTGTGCGCTTCACACTCCTTCCCTACGGCCGCTCTGCAGAAGCCTGCTGAAAGCTTCACCCAGCCCTCGATTCTGACCAAGTTTTAACCAGGCTGTCCTGACACCTTCCCTCACACACACCTTGTCTCCCGAGGAGGAAATTAAGAGCCAGATGAGAGGTGCCGGGGGCAGCGTTTCTCAAGCAAGCGTACAGGAGCTGCATGTGAGGCTCTCTAGTAAACTGTCAAAGCTCCAGCTACAGTGAAAGTATTATGCTTGCAGTTCTTTGAAATGATATGTTTTCACGTGGTGACCACACATGAAGTCCCTCATGGTCACGCATGGCCACCAAGGCAGTACTTGGGGATACCTTGTTTACCAGCATGATTTTATGGACTTTTACTGCTAGAAAACTGAGATGAGGAGTACTGGAAGGGGACAGAGTGTTTACATCAGGAAAAAAGATCTCTCAGCCTGCCAGGAGCACAACCCAAGCCTTGGCCCTTCTATGTTTTTTGTTCATTTTCTCATGACTCCATTGGAACCCAACACCCACACACTCAGCAAGAGAGCATTTGCTTAGTAAGAAGAACCTGATGAAAACCCCAAGAAATACAGCTTCATGACTGAACAGCTTCCTCAAGTCTTTTCCTAAGGGAGGAGATCTGGTCTTGATTTAGCTGAAGTTTCAGCTCTGGCTCTACACAATGGTAAAGCCTGACAGGTACCATAAAGGTACCTTCTACTCTGTGCTGCCAATCACAGCAGCTTCACTGACCATCTTCTGCATTATTTGCCCTTCACTAGTAGCCAGCACAGTCTGGGAAAGAGCAGACATTTCAGTCTGTTTTCCTGTGCCTAAGACCTGCGATGAAAATCACCCAAGATCACATTTCAACCACGTTTCCAGGACAAGTGGCCACTGGGCACTGCTCCTGCTGAGCCATGCAGAGCTGTCTCAGGCTGCAGCCCGCATGATCGCAGCACTTAGAGGCAGCCACAAAGAGGAGGCACCTGGCAAATCTTCATCTCAGAAAACTAGGGGAAAGTAGGTGCGGCGACATCTTGTACTTACTGTACGCTGAAAGCAAAAATCTGACCGACTGCCAGGCCTCAGATCAGAGAAGAGCCACAGCTCCTGATTTGGCTCATAAGAGAAACTCTCATGCATTTTAATAATTCAACCCTCTACAGCATGCCATAGTAGATGAAATCATATACATTTCCTTTCCAGAGTGCTTTCAGTTGCTTATAAATTTGCCAGTGTTGCTTATCCCAAAGCCAAAGGCTTGGTTCCTGCAAGGGAGAGGCAGACCTCAGTCTGGCTGCAGCACAAGGGTGTCCCTGTTCTGACACCTTCTCTCCTGCCCAGTCCAGGGCAGCAAGAAGAGGCAGGAGGCTGCAAGGGATCATTGCTCAGCCAAGGCACATCCCCCCTCAACAAGTGACCTGAAGGGCAACCCCTTATCTCCCCTAGCTGTCAGAAGAGATGGGATTCCCCTAAAGGTGCTCCAGTAGTTCTTTACAGATCTGACACCAGCAGACTGGCTGCTTTGACTGAAAGATCAAGACCTGAACACTGGGCTTGGCCGATTTTTAATTTCCTCAGTAGACCTTCCCCAGCTTTTCCTGCTGTGGCCAAAGAGAATTCTGTCTCTACTTCTTCAGCAGCTCCAGATGCTGCAAAACTCTTTTCCTCCTTCTTTTATCATTCAAAATTGCCTTGTGCTACACAGCCTGTGAGTAATAGGCTACCTATAGGTAATTACCTATATGTAATTAAAGAGACCAAAAAACATAAAAATATTAAATAGGAAATTCTGAAGCAGTCTTTACTACCTTTGACTGCTAAAAAATTAGTCAAGGTTTCTTCTTGAGATTGAATCACTTCAGAGCAATTAAAAGGTATATTTGGTTTTCAGCCAACCATACAGATCTGCATTGTGCAACACCTTGTAAACACCCGAATAGCTCACCTGTAAATACATCGATTTCAACTCTTTTCTCCCCCCTCTCCTGTACTGGAGGCAGTCAAATACCCCAACTTGAAGTTTGTATCTCACAAATGATTTTGCCTGTAAGGGACAAAGAAACCACTGTCCCACGAAAGACTCATTCCTCCAAATATCTACAAATTTGAGTGGCACAACAAATCAGCCATCCTCAGATGAACAAAAGAGTTACTTTACATGATGCTAGTTAGGGAAGCTGCCCTCATGGAACACTGCTGCTTTCCTGCTCACCAACAGCTTCACACGCACCAGCTCAGCTCACCACAGCACAAATCATTGCGGAGCTACTAAGAGTCTCTGCTTCCAGGTTTTAAAAGCTCACAAACTGCTCATCTCCACAGGAAAAAAAAATAATCCTAGGCTAAAATTCTCCCCTTAGGTGGGGAGGAAAGGCATGAAAGGCAGACACCATGGCAAAGCCCTTTGTGTTATTAAATGCAACAACTGAGCTCACCACTCTCCTGCAAGAACAACTCCCACACTGAGATCAGAATTCACAGATTCCACGGTCAAGTGTTGTTCCAATTTTTGTTACAGAAATTGCTTGGGGTGAGGCTCCCTTATCTGCGCTTTTAACAAATGTGATTTGCCATTAAACTGAACCAAGACCCATGTGCTTCTCTCTGCTTCAAAAACTTTTTAAGTCATTGTCCCCCAGAAATAAGAAATGTGCACAGTGTGTGTTGTAATCAACATCACAGGAGAATTCTGCTCCACTTTACACAAACCTTAGTCAGTGTCATTTTAAAAAGAGACATTCGGCATACACAGGTAAATGGATAGATAACAGTAGATACAGATCTATAATATCTATTTATGAACACAGGGAGCCCTAGATCTAGTTCCCACCTTCATCTCAGGAAGAAACAACTTGGCAAATGGTTGGCAGTAGGGCATTTTACAGTTTAAACAACACACACAATCCGCAAATGCAATTCCTACCTGAGAAAATCCCATATTGTGTGCTGACTGACACGTCTCCTGAGGTCATTTTAAAAGCTACTTGTGTCCTGTGGGTTTATTTTGCTGTAGAGTTGTTCTTTAATCTCCCAGTACCTATACATCAGGACCATGTCCCATCTGTCACTTAGCTGATGGGCTGAGGCAGGGTGAGGGAGAGCAGAAAGCGATGAGATTTCACTACCTCTTGTCAGTCACTGGGAGGGGATGTGTGATTTTTTCCCTGGTGGAACATATAATGAAAGGTTGCCCACCACCACATACTTAAGGCAGACAGCAGGATGATGAGCTTCTCTGAATCTCAAACAATTTCAGCTCACATTCAGGACTGTGGACCTCAGTGCCCGAATATATCCTGACTGCTGGAAATGTCACAGTCATCAACAAGACACACTCAGGAATAAGGGAAAAAGCCATAAGTGAAGAAACAAGAATTTTGGAGTAATGGCCTGGTCTCTTCTAAAGCTATATGAGACCACGTTTTCTTCCTTTTTATTGTCCTTTCTCAGAGTTAACAAATAGGAGAGGCATTTATTTAAAAATAGTTCATTGCTAGTTAAACACACAGGGTAATCTTTTGTTCCAGACTCCTGAAGCTTCAGACTGCAGATGTTCTCCCCTGCTACAATGAATCCTAAAGAGCCTGATGGTGCCAGGACCCTTAGAGCTTGCTTGGCTGATCATTACTTCTATAGATTACATTTATGGGAACAAAGCAGGGCAGTGTAAATGAACTGTTTTTCAAGGAGCAAGGACAAGCAGTGATGCTGCATGCCACGAAAAGAAGCATTTTCAGTATCTTTTTTGCACATGATATGGTTTGCCTCTCAGACCAAAGCAACCTGGTGTTCCCTGTGCTGCGGAAGTCTGCGTTCCCAGAGTCCACCAGCCGACATGTAGGATTTTGTGGTTATTAAGAAAGCTTGAGCAAAGCACATTTGGAAATGCAGTTCCCTAGCAGGAGCCCTGGGAAACATTTAAGCCCAATGCCTCAAGAGCTACAGAGGCAAAAAGAAGTGAACAGATGTAGTATTAAGTTGAATTCAAAGTTCTTGGTGCTGCAGTTACCAAAGTGAAAGGGAGGAATGTAAAAAGGTAAGGGATTTATTACAACCACGATCTCATTCCCTCTATGCTCCTGCGAATGCACATAAGAATTTCGCAGTTTTCCTTTTAATGGATGCTGTTTCCATGGGCACAGAGGTAGTACTGGTCTGCACAAAAGCAACTCCTCTGGCTGTCCACAAAAAGCAATGGATATTTTTATCAATTAGTATTATTTCACTAGTGTCTCCATACATAGCCACAGATCTTCCCCCAGAAACCCAAATGAAATGGCAGCTTACTTGTTCTGCCAGGAGTGCTAAATTCATAGATACACACAGTCAGAAAACACCAGTTTGTGCTTTATTTTTGTACGGCTGTGGGTGCTTCCTTTCTAAATGCACCCACATAGACCACAACATATGGCATACAACTTTTGCAAATATCACCGTGGGGGGGACACTGAGGGAGTCTACTGGTGATATGCTGTTGTAACATCTCCAGAAACCAAGATCAGTAGCTTTGTCCTTCTCATTGTGTAAGTTGGTACAATGATATGCACTGCTTTTTCAGAAGAAACATCTGCGTCACTTTTATTCGCTGAGTGTATACAAGTAGCTTCATGTCATCATACGGGTGCACAGGCAGTTAATCCTGGCGTTTCCATTAGCTCGTGCAACACGAGCAAGACCAGGCTGCTTCTGAGCTGTTACACCTACAGGTCAAAACAGACTTAACCTATCAGTTCTTAAGTACACTTGCACTTTATTTTGACTCATCCGTTACTAGTGATGAAAGCATCCCAGTTTCACAGCTAATTCAAGTTTAAATTTATCCTCATTCACTTTCACATTTCCATGTAGACCAAGCCACTTCAATATCTTTCCTTTGACAGAACTTCTTTCATAACTAAAGATCTCCAAACATTTAAATGCCCCATGAGAAAACATGCTTTCTTTCAGTTGATGCCCACTTGAGATAGTGATCACTTCTTCCTACTTTTTTTTAACATTCAAGGCCTTTTCTTAAAAAACCATCATACTCCAGCAGCATGCCATTCCATGGGAAAAAAACACCACTTTTTATTAAGTAAAAGCTAAAATTTTATCCATTATAACTAGAAAATCAAATTACCCAAAGTCACAAGAAAATAAAAATTATATCTATCTTAAAATTATAAAGCAATGTAGGATTTTGAGGGGAAGGGGACAACCACATGGTGCCTAATTGCTGTGGCTGGCTCTTCCTCTGTTTTCACTGCCTGGGACAAATTGCACACAGCTGCAGCATCACTGCTATTGTGCCTAGGCTAGCACAAGGTGAGGTAAATGGGGATTCCTGCTGCTCTGCAGGGCAGACCTGATCTAAAACTATGTTTAGAAAACAAATCAGAGTATTCAAAACCAGATAGAGTTTTCTGTCAACATCAGTGTGAAGGGAGTTGATGTCATGGTCTCTTAATGTACATAAAGATCGCAAATTCTCCCATTTGGGATTCTGTAAACTCTGTACTGTCTAAAATAACCTTTAAAGACACCAAGATATATTTACTGTAAAGTAGGCTTATTGTCAGAGACATTCTTCAAATTTCTTATTGACTTCATTGTTTATAAATGATGTTGAATTTACTCTTTAAAGTGGGAAAACAAAATACCCACTACCATTTCTCTACACGCATGAACAGCAGACTTGCTGTAGTGCTTGCATAATAGATGGTAGGAGCTCTCTGCCTTTGATATCATCTTAATGAACTCAGCATAATTGCCTTTTTGAAACAATGGCAAAGAGCACAGCAGTACTTAAATACAGCTCCACTGCTCTTGGTAGTGTGCCAGCTTCCCATCTCCAGGTTCTTCATTACTTCATCTCTCTCTTTTCAAAACACTCTTTTCTCCAACATACAAGGCCAGGATCTCAGCTGATATAGAATGATGCAGCCTTGTGTGATATTTACTAATTCATCAGTTCAGAAAAGAAGAGACATAAGTGTATCCCAGCCTTCTCCATGCTCCATGCTCAGCTGTCGCAGCTCCAGCTCCCTGTGACACCTACCAGCCCTCTCTCTGTACCATTGGCTGGTGCATTGGCTGGGTTTGGTATCAATCTCCTGGGATGGGAATGGAAATTCTGCAGCTCTCACAGCAACCTTCCAAAGCAAAATACTTTAATTAAATATAAAAAATTGATTAGCACAGCACTTGATTAATCTCTGGGTTTATCTGATTCTGCCGTTCAAGTTTTCAGTATTTTGCACTATTACAGGTTACCAACACACAGCTGTGCTGCACACACCAATAAATTGAGTGCAAAAAATATTTTGGGGTAACAACTTACTTTTCAATGCACAGTAATCATTGTATTACAAAGTGAATGTGACAGGAAAGCTACAAAGAAATCATGCCTTTCTTGAATGCCAAATTCATATCTGAAAACATCTCTCTGGAATTACACACAGCAGGGTATACTTGTCATCCCTAATTTGGCAGTGACAGACTTGGCTGATTGTGATTTAGCATTTGAATTTTCACTTTGCTAAGGAAAAAAAAAAAAAAAAAAAAAAAAAAAGAAGGCCATATCTTTTAAACCCGGAAGCTGAAGTTAGATATTTAAATTTGAGACTCATCAAAATTAAAGTGCCCTAGAACATGCTGCTCCTTTTATCTTTTTTTAAGAGATTTTGATAGAGTCTTGTAGTGAGAAAACAATGCACAACAAATCACCCAGTGAAACCAGTAACTGGTTATGTACGGATCTCTGCAGTACTGAAGTACAGGGCTGGGAATGGTGAGTATTATCACACTGTAACTTTTAATCCAGCTCTGACACTGCTCACACCAACTAAAAGTCTTCTGATGAAGCTAAAATAATCTGAGAATATGCTATTACATGATCAGAATGATTGTTTGTCTTTAGACTTCCCTCTAAATCACCTAAGACCTTTGCATGCTATATAAATAAATTACAACCAGTATTTTAGCTTCTTTCAGACACGGCCATTATAAAAATGTCACTGACATTTTAGTCAGGATATTCTATTTAGTTTGAAATATGATAGGAGCCTAATGAGGTTTTAACCAGAGAAAGGCAAATGCTAAGAAGCCTGAATCCAAATATACCTAGGAAAATTAAAGGAAAAATCCTATAAAAACTATATAGAGAGCAAGCTGATAATACCTAATGCTGAGCATGGCCTCCTTATCTGGAGCTCCAAACAAAAGAAGCCGTAGCAGGACTGTAGCAGTGGAGATTTTGCTCTGGCTGCAGTACATTTACAGAAGCCTGAGTGCTCCAGTAAGGACACACTGACCGCAGCTGCCCAGTCCTTGGCTGCAGAGGCAGGATCTCATGTGGCAGCCTAAGACAATGCATCCTGCAGAACATTTTCCCGCAGGCACCGGACGACACAAACCAGAGGATGAGCTGGACAGCTGGCATGACAGAGCCCCAGCTGGGGCTTCCCCAGCAAAGAGCCCTTGCCCCACCAGGCAGCTGTGGAAGAAAGCACTCTCCTGCCTTCTCACTTGTCTCACCTAGCACATGGCAGGGTGCACAACCTCCATGGCTTTCGACCATGGTACTCTTTCATTTATTTATGAGTTGCACAGTTCACCTAACAATCAGCCACTTTTTATTTCTGCTTGCGAAAGCGGAACACAGACGTCCTTCAAACCATTAAATATCCATCAGTAAAATAACTGTGTAGTTAGTGAAGGATTAACATATTCAAAATATGTATATGTTCTGAAGTTAATTAATTTCCAAGTACAAGCACTTATATGACCACTGGTTAGAACAACCTAAAAGCAATGCTTGAGCAGTATAAATCAAATTAAATTACAAACCAATTCTGAAGCTGTATGTTTAAGTGCCCCCATCAATTTGTACAAAATTATAAAAACTAGGAATTAGGAACAAAACTCTGACTTGACATTCTTTTTCTTAATTTGAACTTAACTGGATTACACATGAATTACTAATTGCTGTTTCTAGTGACCCATGGTGGTAATATGAGCTCTGTATTACAATGACCTGACATTTAATTAGTTTGTATGAGCAGATTATGCAAAGTTTTATCATGAAGTGATTTAAACTGATATTGCCCTTGGTAATGCAACACAGCAATAGTGAAGTCTATGCATTGGTACAAACATAAAATTTCAAAGAGAATCCATTAAAGGAAAAACCAATTGATTAAATGCAAAATGAAAACAAGCTCTGCAGAGTATTAGGCACTAAATTCTATTCAACCAAGCTTCAAACTTTGTAATCATCAACTTGAACTATGTAAAACAAGCATTAGTCACACTTCAACTACCGAATAACTCAGTTTGTATATTACTTGCAATTCAAAAAAATCCTGAGAGCTCCACTAGACATTTATATATGAGCTACAAAACTAGCTAATCTAGATATCATTTTGTGTGGAAAGGAAGCATTTGCCTGCCTGGTTTCCATATGGAGTAACATTCATAAATGGGTAGCAGAATAAGACAGCATGGACACCACACTGCAGAAGAAAAAAACAAATTACTCTATGACAAAGTATCTTCCCAACAAACTGAGAATGTTTCTGAAGAGCTACTAGCAAGTTCAAGCAACATAATCCAATGAAAAAAAAGGCACAGATGCAACTGAAGACCAGACTCCACTTAATTTACTTCTGCCCATCACTGAAACATCTGATATTAATCAATAACAAAAACATTGGCCCTTTCTAGTGTCATTTACTCCTTCAGGGTATGTTCTTATAGGAGCTGGTTTTGGTTGTTTTTCTGGTTTTTTTTTGTTTTTTTTTTTTTTTTTTTTTTTGAGGTGCTTTTTTTTTAACTCTTAAAGATACACTTAAAGATTTATTAAGGGAAAAGGAAGTATTGATTTGAAGAAATTCTACTCCCATATTGAAAGAATCTTCCTCCTACTGAAGAAGAATTTACATAGATTACAGACTTCCTACAGGCTTCATCTCTATCTGATAACCTCTAAAATGTGTTTCTTTGCTGAACCATTAGATTGACACCATCTAAGTGCTGCTTGGTGAAATTTTGGACATTTCTATAAAGAAATAAGTCCAGGCTCTAGAGGAAATGCTTGCCTGTCTAGTACAGTATGGAGTAAGAAAGGGAGATCAAGTTTCAGGTTTACAGCCAACCAATAGTGACCCCTAACAATGTTGCCAAATAATCAAGAGAGCCCTTGAACAATAACCCAAGGCCTGTCATTGGAAAATAGATGCTGATCTTTGTTTTGGACAAGTGTGTGATCAGATGTCAGGCTGTACATTTCATTTGCTGTTCATTTTTGTTGCTTCTGTGCCAGGAAGGACCATCTGATCCTGCGAGGCTCGCACAGGAAACATGATGCTGTGTCAGGGAAGGTCTAGGCTAGATATGTAAAAGGTTTTTATCACAAAAGGCGGATGAGAACTGGAACAGCCTCCCCAAGGAAGTGGTCACAGCACTTAGCCTGACAGAGTTCAAGAAGCATTCAGACAACACTCTCAGACACATGATGTGATTCTTGGAGTGTCCTGTCCAGGACCAGGACTCAATGGTTCTGATGGATCTATTCCACCTCGGCCTGTTCTGTGATTCTATGATAACCCTCTTGCATGGGCCAGTTTGACATAGCCTGAAACATTTGCAGAGTAAGTCTCTGAGGGAGTATTTTTACTTCGCATTTTTATTTCTTGAGTACGTATGTGTGTATACCTTTCTAGTTTCAGATTTCCACCAGCAGTCATAAATGAACATTCACCTCCAAAACTTATGATTCCTGATGACCTTATTGACTTTGTGTCTGTCAGGATCCATCAAGATACTCAGAAAGCAGGAGAAGCTAGCTGGATTTGAAAAGAACGTGAATAGTAGGTAGCTCCTTGAAACCACAGGAACCAATTGTCTGTAAATCCAGCACACAGCCTGCAGTTAGGAAGCATTTTCCAGAACAAAGTGTGGCACACCCTGTTCTTGTCCCTTGTAAGTTACATAGCAGCTGCTCCCTGAACGCTGTGCTGCAGGTCACCTTTGCCTTCCGTGCTGGCTCAGTGCAGAGCTGCTTTCTGGGAGCACACCTGTGCAGCCTGGGCTGCAGGAGCACAGCTGCTGCCCCACAGGATGGTCCCTCTCCTCAGCAGCACCCCAGAGACCATCTTGCATCCAGCAGGGCTTACAGTGCATGTCTTGAAGGACATGCCAGTCCCCTTTAAATATTTTCTCACTTTTCAGCACTACAGCCACTCAGCCTTACACTCAGGGTCTTACAGGAATTAGTACTATTTTTCAGTTAGTCTGCCCTACAGCCCCCTGGAGAAGAAAAAACAACCAAGAACCTGTGGGTCACAGGTTACTGCAGCCATACATTTTGCCATACCCATCTGCCTGGTGCCAGAGGACTTGAACTTCTACCAAGAAAAATGCAAAAACCAAAAAACTTACAAGAACTTGCACGCCTGCTTACCTTTACAAGTACGAGGGTAATTCACTCACATGTCCTCACTCTTCCGAAGATATCTCTACTTCACTGAGTCAAGGCTGATAATTTCCAAAATCATCTCTTGGCAACGAGGTATCAGTTTCATCCATTTCTCATTAGGTATTAAGCCCTTAAAATATATTGCTGGCTTTGAAAACTAAACACAAAGTGTATGTCTCTAAATTGCTTGTAATATTTGAAATCTACCCTACAGCCTGAGCTTGAAAATTGCACACAGCTGAAGTCTACCTCTATTATTCATTGGCTTCAATGAGACTATTCATGCAAAAGGTCCAAGGCAGTTTCAGGGCTTTTGGTAATATATGTGTAGATATATCTTTTTACTTTTAAAAATGAACAGGGATTTTGGAACAAGCATGAAGATCATAAAGTGGGCAAAGATTTTTTTAAACCACCACCAAAATGCAATCATGCTGGAAGAAGCTGACAAATTTCAGCAGCTCTTTTTCATTAAAGTGCATTACTTTAAACAAAAGCCCCCAAGGCAAGCTCTGTGAGAAGTTTGCCATGATGGGAATATACTCATGTGAAAGAAATATAGCAAAATCTAGCACATTCACAGAAACATCACTTTTAAATATAAAGTCCATTATTCATTATTAAAAGAAATGGATACATATGTGAGAAAAACACCCATCTTGTGGCTACATGCCTGACAGCAGCTTATATTCTTTGCAGAGTATTTTACATCCACAATAAATGTGAACGAGATGTATCTATCTAGCTTTTAGGATGTTTTTTCAGGTTTATTGCCACTGGGAAATAGCTGTGTCTGATTCAAGAAGAAAAGAAAGCTGCCTTTATCGAGTGAATTAAAGTGCCAGGAAATTCAAAGACATGGGAATGCTGGACAAGTTGAGACACAAATGCACAAATGGCAATGTCTGCTTTACATTGTAGGGCACATGGTAGCCCCTGATAACAGGGGGACATTGTCAAGAGCTTGACAAAATATACTTCATAAAATAAAGGGTGTAATTTCATTACAGTCACAGCAGTTTATGATGCAAGGTATTGCCTCAGCATTTTGTGGGGTATTCTTTTGGTCTCCTGTTTGAAGCTAGCCAAAAAGAGAGATGGATATTAATAGCACTGATGCACAAGCAAGTTATCAGAGTGCATCTACTTTAATTGCTGTTGTATTTCTTAACCCTAGCAGGGCACACAAATACTAAAAAACAGTCACTTGTGCCAGAGAATCCATATTTAACCAATACATCAGGTTAAGATTCGAATTTTTCTTCTGCAGGGTATTCCCACTGTAAAAATTTACAAATGACAGATGCTCTGAAGTTTTCCACAGTAAAGACATTTTAAGGAATGTCATTAACACTTTCTAAGACCTTTGTGGCCCTGAAATTGCACAGATGGCATCTCCTCAAGCCCTGATAGTTCTCTCCAGCTGTGCAGTGAGACAGTGCTTGGAGACTGGTGGTAGCTTTTTGTTTTGGAAGTTTCTCAAAACATGTTGCCTTGAAGTGTGGCAATTTCAATATGCTGTGGCTTTTTTCCTTTCCTCCAACAATAACAAGAAACACATACCTGGGGAATAGACAGAGAGTGGAGGGACACAGAATGCACCATGGATCATATGTTCCCATCTCAGCTGGAATAAAAAGTTAAATAGGAACACTTTTTTGCTGCAGCTGTCACAGTGGTTGATTCTGCAGTCTTCAGAGCTGAACTACTTGGTTGGATTTGGGGTTGAAATTTGGTTGAGCTACTCAGAGACTCACTTGCACAAGGTTTACATATCTGAACATGTACTGGAAGTGAAGTGCATATTGCCTTGCACACAGGACAGTATCAAAGGGCAAGAGTAATCACCAGAACATCCTGCCTCTGCAATTGCCATGCAGTACTAGGTTTTAGTCAGGGAATCTCTTAAATTAGCAGCAGCTTTTGCTCATCTAGGAGCACCAGACTGGATTTGGCAGGTGATGCACAACAGGAGCAAGCTGGTTTCTGGGGGCACACGAGGCACCAGCTGACTCAAAAGGTAATTTTGAGCCATTGCAGAGAGCCAGAGCCTGCTGGAGAGGGCAGCAAGGGTATCTTTGCTTTGGCAACATGGATCAGGTTCAAGACATCCATCCACCCTGCTGCATTCAGGAAATGGTTACTCAGCTGGTAAAGGTGGCCGGCTCTGCACACCTTTACAGTGGCCAGGTGCAACCAACTATGACTATAGAGACCAGTGCCTTCTGCACCACAGGACCTTCTCTTTCAGAGTGCATGGGCTGAATGTGGGATGAGTTTTGGACATTCTTGTTTGGCATGGCTTTTCCCTGAGATAAGGACCAGTTGGAGGAGCAAGGCCCTGTCACCGATGTCTAAAGAAGTTCTAGCCCTCAAGGGTACAATGGAGAAGGATGAGCAACAGACTGCTTGAAACCTGCACTGGGAGAGGGAGTTTCTCTCTTCTTCCTGGAAAGCAAGAAGTAATTTTGAACCTCTTAACTATAACCCCTACATCACCTTTCTGGGACTCATAGTCCTTTCTCCACTTTTGCAGCTGTAGCACGAGTGAGAGCCTGGCTTCAGACCTTATAGTAATTTTGGTGGGCTGCCAACACTTCTTGGAGCACACAAGGCAACAAAGCAAGGTGGTTTTTTTAATATTTGATATTGCAGGACAAGTTGGATGTCATTCTGTGGAATAGGATAAAAATAATAATAAAAAGAGGCATTTCCTTAACCAAAGGGCATCCTTAATGCTGCATATGATCACTCACTGCAAACAGGAAAAAGATAGGACCTTCTCAAAGGAAAGGCTTCAACAATCTTTTGTAATGGAAAGTTTTAAGCAATTTACAAGTAGGAACTGCTAATGACTCCTCCATTGAACATGAAAGATAAATCAGTTAATCTGAAAAAAGTATACATACCCAACAGGAAAGGTAAAAGTTTCCAAACGGATCTATTTAAACTAAGAGCCATTGATTTCACACAAGCACTGCTCCTGATTAGAACTGGAAAGCCAAGTTTGCTACTGTGATGTTGTTTTGCTCTTGTGATTTTGAAGCAGTGTGAAGGGCAGAGAGACAGAGGCTAGGTTTTAATAGGAATTACATCTAAACTCTGTTCATCACTGAAGATAGAATGTAATCAGTTAGTACAACTAAGGACACTGGTGAAAAAATTCTAGATGTCAAAATGCTGCTGAAGCGACAGCTCTATCACCATGAGAACAAAACTGCAGGAACAAAATTCTGCCATAGCAAGATCCTGACACATTAGTAACCTTGAAAAAACCTGTGACAAATGTGCTCCACCCCCTAAACAAAACCAGCAGTAGTTTGATACATGCTCCAAAAGTGAGGTAGATTTTGAAGTTTCAGACGCTCCTGTATATTTACAAAGTGCAAAATCAAGGCAGAATACGTGTCATAGATTCACAAACCTAAGCGTAAACCAGCCTGCTGTAACTACATTCCATTTCTCATCCTAGAAAGGTTGAACACAAGTACTCTTGCCTAGTTGAGGAGGAGAAGCCTATTATCCCCAAGCACTGAAAAACAAATACATTCCCTGTGGCCTGAATAAACTAGGTTCAAGAGGCTGCCAAACAGGAAGGCCAGCCAGTCTGCAGAAAATGTTTAGCTATCTAACAACGACATTGAAATTTGGGACAAGATATCAAGTACATGTTAAGCCAAGGTCCTGCTGCCCACAAGCATCTCCACGACAAAATGCAAGCAGATGGATAGACAAATACATATTTGCATCCAGATAACCATCTTCAGGAAATCTTGATAAAATTTATTTTGTTTTTTTTTTCAAATACCTTGAGTACAATTTCAGATTAATCAAAGTAACTTCAAATCCCAGAAAGATATTGAATGAAATTAAAATATTTGCAAGTAGCAATTAAGCAGACAATGAAAGTTATAAACAAACATAAATGGCTCGCATACATAACATATCCTACACACAATTTATTCAATGGCATCATGGCTCTTATGGAGAATGAAAAAGCAGAGGCTGTACTAGGTCTTGACTTTAGTAACTATTCCAACACTTGTTCACCAATTTATCATAAACAAGACAATCAACCAGGGTATAGGTGAAACCCTATAGTTTGTTACGTGACTATTTGAAAAATCATGCAGGCATTGCTTCACTGCCAAATAGGAAAGCTGAATTAAGTGCAGGAACCTGTTTTCATTCTGTGAGTTTTCAGTATTTTCATTACAAATTTGGTACGATGAAGGAGACAACATCAGACCTGAAGAGATAAAGTGCAACAGATCTTTTAGAGGAAGAGATTTAGTGTCAAAGTAATCCTGAGATGGAGGGAAAGGTGTCTGAGCCAATGAGGATTCACTTCAGTAAGTGTGGAGCTGCAGACTAGGAAACGTGATGACTGCATGTTCATATATGCACATATGTATATATGTGTACATAGACATATGTATATATATGTATATATATATGTGTGTGTGTGTGTGTGTTTATATATATATATCCCTGTGCAGCTGACAAAAGCCATAAAAAAGGAAACAACCGGAGAGGCAGTGGGTCATCAGAACAGGATTTGCGAATCTTAATGGATTGTAAACTGCATGCAAGTCAAGAACATTTTGCTTTTGAGAGAAAGCAAATATCAAAGTGGGATGTATAAAGGGGAGCACTGCTCCTAAGACAGCTGAAGCAAACCTTCTGCTTTGCTCAGAAGCAATAAGGCTCCCAAAGCTGGAACACTGCAGCCGGATTTGGGCGCAGTATCTAATACCAGAACAACACAGGCTGACTTGAAGGATTTCAGATGAAAAGAATTATCACCAGAGGTCTCAAAACCTATCCTTGGAGGGAAGTCTGGGAAAAGCAGAGTTGTTTAGTCTAAAAATAAAGATGTCTGAAGGGAGATGCGATAATGATCTTCAAACATAGAAAAGGACTGCTAGAAAGAGAAAGGAAATAAGCCCTTTTCCATGTGGGCCGAGGTTTGTATGTATAGAAATAGGCTGAAAAGGCAGCAAGGGAGATTTAGGTTAGACTTCAGGAAGTGCTTTCTTCTAGTGGTAAGAATAGCTAAGTCCTGGAAGAGTTGGCCCACAGAGATCTTGTGATCACCATTATTTAGGCCTTTTAAGAACAGCTATATAGACACTTGTCAGAAACACACTGGTTTTATCTCCACTGTCTTGGGGCAGGTGGATGGACTGACCGACCTCTACAACACTTTTTGCTTTCAACTTCCACTGTAACTATGAAAAATAAGTGATTGGAGTATAAACATGTTTGTTTCTAGCATAGCATCTCTCTCTTTGAAAGTGTATGAGCAGTCACCAGACTAGTGCTTGGTGTCATCACAGCACCTCCTCTGAGTTTTGGTACACAGATAAAGGCAGAGGGGAGTGCCTCAGAACTCACAGGCAGACCTGAGTATGGTTTGCAAGAAAGTTTGGCTTCTATCCTGGAATAAAGAGGACACAAGCTCAATCTCTCTTCACCCCAGGGAACAGGTGTTCAGTGTTTGCTCATCCAGACCAGAAACAGAGACACAGCAACCACAGAAGGAGTGGGAGCTGGCCTCTATGCCACACTGCCCAAGAAACATTTTTATCCTCCAATTTTACTGCAGGAGATTTGAAAACAAGACTTTCTCTGTCAGTAAAGATGCAGGCAGGAAGACTTGGTCCATTTAACACTAGATATTTACCCAGATGACTTTAAAAGCTCTGCATGGATTTTGGACCAGCATTTTTTTCCTCTTGTGGGAGTGCAGTAAAACACCAGCTGCTGTTAATGTACCTTGGTGAATAATCACACTCAGCTAATTTTCAGCTATGAATGATTAAGCACTTCATACAGTATGTGAACATAAAAAGCCATTTTCTCACACTTAAAATATATTTGATTTGAGAACACAGTGAGGCAAACCCACCCCACACCAGTATAAAGACAAGCAGCAGAATTAGACAATTACTCTTTTTCATCCATGATCTTGTGTGACATACAAATTCTACAGGAACGCCATGACATCCCTGCACAAACTGAATACTTCTGCAACACTGTTCAAGAGCTGACTGCACTGCCTGCTTTTACCCCTGGGTTGCCATGCACATATTACACTTTGCATCTTTCAGAAGAACATCCCTAGAAAATATGAGTTTTTTAAAAGAGGAAACTGTCAAAATTTGGCAGGTCACAATTTTGTAGGCCTTACTCATTTCTAGTATTTAGTCCTGCAAACCGTTTGCTGGAAGTCAGTTTGACAGAAAAAAAATACCGTTCACTGATCTGACACAAAAATTGCCAAGTCACACTATCATTCCACATGAAGACAATTGCTTTAGCACAGACTTGGGTTTTCAGCCTCAAGTCAACAAAAAGCACACTCTTACAAGACTTTATTATGGAAAAGATTTTTAAATTCTCCTGAAGCTACAAAATTCAAATGCCCTTAGAGAGCTCAGCTCTCTACTCCTTTATTTGCTCATTTCCTACATGAATACATACTGCTAAAGAGGAGTGAGGACTGTGGGCCTGACCACTAAAAAAGTGCTTCCATCAAGAGCGGCTATGTGTTGTTCTCCACTACAAAAAGGTAAGAAAGATGCTGTATTGTTTTAGTGCTGACAGGAACTTTGGAGGTCACATGCCCTGGGAAAACCCTTGTAATTATGCACAGTAGGTGGTCATCCTTTCATGAGTGATTTTTGCTACTCTCCATCCCCAAGAAACTCCTTTGCATGACACACACAATACAGCTCTGAGAAGCATGGGCTGTCAGGAAATAGCTGTTCTGATTCTGCACCAGCAAATGGAGGTCTGTACGTATGGTAATAACAATTTACTTTTTATAGAATAATAATAGGCTTGGGTAATTCCTGTGCCAACAGATCAGCGGCTACTGTTTCCACTCAGAGGTTATGAAAGATTCTGCCCTCACCCCTTTCCAATGGCCTCTTGTTCCAGAACAGCTGAGCGTTATTTTTAAGCCATAAAATTGTAGGAGAATGGCTGAGCAGCTATTATTAACAATCATACAGAATTCCACATAATGTGTGTCTCAGTCCACTTTATATTCTACCACTTAGCACAGAAAGCACAGGCTGAAATAATTTACAGTCAATTGACATTTTGCATGTATAAAAGATACATCTATTTGAACAAGGTGAGTTCAAATCTGTGGTCTCTGTTCAAAGAAAACTTAAATATAAGTCAATGAGAACAATGTCTGTGAAAACAGGGCCTGCCTGGCTGCTTTCAGAGCATGAGATCAAGTTTATTCTTTCCAAAATTCCTTAGTGTGCAGGACTCGGGAATAGCTCTTTTATCTTCAGGTTCTCCATTCCCCTGATGATCCACCTGCAGTTACTACTCCAGCTGTCCTTTTCCTGAATATAATGAGATTTTTCTGCCTTTTTCTAGTTGATTCTCACCTGCTTTCTGTTCACTTCTACCTTTCCCTGACAATGATATCCTCCTCCCCTTGTCCATCCTTTTTTTATGACACAGGAATTGAGAGCAAGTAAGGAGAGGAAATTGCCATGGTGGCTAAAGGGATAAACTAGCAAAGAGAAGAATTTAGGTCCTTTTGGGAGGAGATACAGCAACTCTTATTCAGATTTCCTGTAGATTTTTTTCTTCCTTTTCAGATTTGTGAGAAGGAAGCCAGAATTTAATCTTTTCCTTCCTCCTTTCAGGTTCAACAGGAAATTAGCCGAACAGCTAAAATGCCCACTCTGCAGCCCTTCCCCAGCAGGCCGTATGAATGTCTCCAATTGTTACAGTTTGTTAATTGCCACAGAGAAGTTATCACATTAATGCAACTTTGATGCCAAGAATAGTTTAAACGAAGTTAAATGAGTAAAGCATGCCTAGTAGTTCCCATTGTTCAGCCCCATAGACAGGCAGCGAGTTGGATAATTGGGCATTCTGACACTTCCAACTCATTTGTTTCATTACACTGTGTTGCTTGCACTCAAATAAACATCTGCAAAAATTGTGAACAAACAGATCTAGGAATTCTTCATGAGGAAAAAGCTGCTGTATTCAGATTGATTATGCGCTAAGACCTTGTAGGATTGGAGGGTTATTTGTTTTAAGAATGAGGGGTTTTACCTCCCAAATGCATGGCATGCTAGAGCAACACAAGCCATTGAAGTCAAAGCTCTGAATATCACACAATGGACATCATGTTGAAAATAGATTCCTCTAAGACTCTGAATTTCTCCTAACATCACATCCCATTACTATTATGTAGGTGCCTTTTACCCTAATAGGGACACCCAGCACTTTGCAGAGTCAGATTCCCACAGCCAGACTGCTAGAGTTCCTGGACTTCCACCGCTGCCGTGGGTGCCAAGAGATATCCTGCACTTAGAGACAGGCATTCAGCCCCTGCCAAATAAAATACTCTTCAATGGATATAACTTACAGCGAGCTTTTCCTAGCTTTTTTCTGGTATAGCTCTCCTGACTTCCACAAATCTTCCCCAGCAGAGAACCACTCTGACAGCAAGAGTTACTGAATTGTCAGGCTGGGCACCACTCATTTTTGTGGCCTAACGTGATGCTGGAACCCAGCGTGGACTCTCTCGGTACCTTCGTGCTGGCGCTCTAGGACGTGCCAAAACACATCAAGTCCACTTGTACATCTAGTTCAGTAACCTGCCTCCAGCAGTACCTCCGTGCTTCAGGGGGAGACAAACCTTTTGTAGTGTGTATAATGAGAGGAGAATTTCCCCTCTCTAGCTATTCATACAGCAATTTGTGGAAAGCCTGATGGATGAGAATTGATTAGCAAGACTTGAAAGGTCAGAGGTATGCACAGACCTCATCTGCAGTACAAAGGACAGTTTATCCTCCCCATCACAGGAAGCATATAGTGAAATTTTCAGTGTTGCTGATATAATATGGGATATATTGAAACAGCAGGTCGAATTCTAATGCAGCCTTTATCATTAAAAATCCCAAAAGAGCTATGTTATTCTTCTGAGCCCACAATTTCAGCCTTCCCCTGTTAGACAGTTTGTTTTTTGAAGGCTACGAAATCTTGATTTATTTGCTAAAATAAATTCACAAAGCTTCATCTTCCTGAGATATGTCAATTAGTTGGTTGGCCAGGCCCCCTCAAAGTTCCAGCACTGGAGCAAGATAATTTTATTTCTACGTAATCTTACTGAACTTTTCTCCTTTTGAGAAATGCTATTTTCTAGAAATAAAAAGATGAAGATTCTCTGCATAAATTGATCTCACTCTCTGAAGTTCCATTAAGAAGAAGATCAAGCAGACACTATTAAATACTGAATAAAACTGCAGTGCAGCAGCTGACAACACAAAAGCCCAAGACATTTCCAGTTTAGAAAGAAATAGTTCAGATGTTAACATTTCCACAGAAAGGGTTTTCTGTGCTTGAACCAGTTCTTTTTTAACCTTATGAACTTGTGACTCTATAGTGGGTTGTGTATTTTCTTTGATTAGCTGGTTTTGGGGTTTTAACTCCAGCAAGTTTCACAGCATTTGACATAAACACCATATAAGCAGATTTAAGGTTCTAGCCCTGAAGGTTGTAAAGAATCACGTAAAATCATGAACCCAAAGGTCTGAAATCCATATGGTAAAGGAAGATCAGAAAAGTTTATGCTTTACATTTTCTGGAGTTTTGAATCAATCTCATCTCCTGGGAGCTGGAAGTGTTTTCCTGAATGTGAACATGAGCAAAATACTGAGCAAGGAAACGAGGCATCAAGCAGACTAACAGGTTTTGTACAGTATAAGTATTTTTATACAATTGCAGATGCATGGCACAAGATTTTGGGATGACTGCAAAGAGCAATGGAGGGAGCTGGGGGACTAAGTACTTGCTCACCTAGGACTGAAAATAATTTTTGCTTCCTGTGTCTCTTATTTCATATACACGCACATATATAAGCATATGCACATGAACAAATTCTAAATAGCATGTACAGTCATTTTTTAGTATTACGCTATCATTCCAGAATTGGGATATTAAGCACCAGGTGTTGGAAAGATTTCCACAAAGTTATGCCAGTGTAATCAGTAAGATTATGCCAGCAATATTACATTTACAGGACCAGGCCCTAAGGTCATAACAGTTGCTCTCTCATAGCAAATGATGAGCAGAATCCCCGGCAATGCTGTAAAAGCAGCAGATAATTACATATTTTTACACTTTTATTTAATGATTTTCTTAGACATTTAATTCTTGCACCAACCCTGCCATACTTCATAACTCTTACAAATATTTCATTAACATACTTAAAATTATTTAGTTTCTCATCCTGCAGTGCCTGCATGAATCATCATTCCCACAAGAAGGGAAGGAACAGCTACACTAACCCAGGTCTCTTAGAAACCTCAATACATAATTCACACATGTTCCTATCTTTTTTTGTTTGTTTGTTTACCCCTATTGCTGCATCCTTTATATTTCCCCCCTGGCCAGGAAAAGTCCATAACTGTAGACAATGAAGCCTCACAGTCTGGTAACAGGACACATTATTTATTTATATGTAGAAAGAAAATGCATATCATGATTTTTAACTGCTTAATTCAAGCCTGTATTACAGAATTTTCTGATATCCCCTCTGCTTTAGGTTTAGTTAAATACACCAAATACTACCCTCAGTATGTCATTTGGGAAACTGAATTAGAAAATGGAGTTTCCTTAGGAGCCAGGATCATTAGAATAGAGGCATCCCTTCATTTAAAGAGAAATCCATGATTAATAACATAACCTTGAAGAAGTCCAGAACACAGTATGCTATGACATAATTTGAAAAAAGGACAGGGAACCAGCCCCAATATATTGTAATCATTTTTTCAACTCAGGACTCATTTTGTATTTTTTGAAGAGCCACTGTTCAAAGAGAGGAAACCAATTTAAGTTGTGTATATGTACATAACACAGACCAAGGTTAAAATAAGAAAAGCTTCACTCTACTCAATTGTTATTCTAAAGCATTTCAGAAATATCTGGTAAATTTGCATTCTCCTCTGCTGCCCCCATCAGATTTTCATACATTCTTGAACCTTCGCATTCTCATTGGTTGGAAGCTTTTCCCCATCTGAATCTCACACAGTGGTTGTAAATACAGAAAGTATTAGTGCTAGTTTCATCAATATTTTGAACTCAACACAAGTAAAAAGCACTTGAAATTATTTTGTTCCTGGTATCTGAATAAACTTAATTCAAAACTGACTAAATTGAAAAAGAGATGTTATAGTGACGTGAAGCTCAGGCTACCCTTTTTACCACATCTTTACAAAGCTCCTTTCCAAAGATCAAGATAACCTTCTCAAAACTGAAACATCTTAAAGCATCTTGCATCTGACACTCAAATAAAGCTCCTCAGTTAGATTTCTGAACTTCTAAATCAGTCAAAGTGTGTAAGCACACTGGAAAGAAAATAAACAAACTGAGGTGAAAAAATAAAGACCTGAAGAGAAGAAACATATGTGGAAAGGGTAAAAGAGCAGAGGGAAGAAGCGGGTGGGGTGGGAAAAATTCATAATAAATCACAGCCCTGCTCTACCAGCAAAGATCAGCAGCTCCCAGCTGAAGAAACAGTCAAACTAAAAGCTGCCTGTGACTGCAATGAGATTCTGAGCACGAGAAAATTTAATAAAATTACAAAAATTGGCCAAAATCAGAATATATTTATTTTTTAAACATGTGATACAGTTTCCATCAATGGCAATAAAAGCTTTGCCAGTAAACCCAAATACGGGCTCAGACACTGCTATTATTAACTCTCAGTTCTTAGTAGAGGGGCATGAAGTGTCTGTAGAGAGTAATCAAGCTTGGAGCCTAGCATAGCCACCCCAGTAAAGCACTGAGCCTTTGGCCTGGGTTGTGGACTGTGTTTCAACCCCAGCACGTGGGTTGGAAGGCAAAAACAGAGAGGAAGAGACACTCACTGTCACCAAGCAGTATTATATTGTCACAAGAATTTCACAACACACACAGGCATGTACGTACCATTATAGACATGCATATATAAATATGCACACGCATTATTCAACTAGAAACAGATTAGCATCAGCTAAATAAAAGTGAACACCCAGATTTCAAAGAAAAATCACACAAGGTAAAAATATGCTTGCCTGCCTGTGGCACCAGTTGAAGAATAAATATGATAATAAAAAAATCATCATGAAATGGCATATGGTACATTTTTGTACACATATTATTCACTCATTTTTTATTGTATTTGACTTGACACTGACAATATATCTTACTCATTAGGGGAGCTTATATTTCAGTCTCAGCTGTACGTTAAACATCTCCCACTGTTATGTGGCAAGATACATAAAAAACAAATAGGCAAAAGCACGCTTGCCTGGAAAGACTTAATATTTCTCAAAATGTTCAAAAATTATTCTTCCCATTAAAAAATCCAGAGTCAAAGGGAGAAAATACAATTGTTACCCTTGATTTTTCCCTGGTGTTTCATTTATTACATCAAGAGTTCCTTGATTGGTTTCAAATGCAAAGTTGCTCCCATGGCTTCAAAGTCAGAGTAAATTGAAAAATGTGCTTCAACAACATTGATACTCAAATAATATCCCAGAATACTGTCTTAATGGCTTTACCCTTATTAAACAAAAACATAACGAAACTTTGGGGGTCCTTTTAAATTAAATAACTGAATGATAATAAAAAGCAACAAAATGAACCGTGTACTAAAGAAAAGCTCGTCCCCTCTTTAAACCCCCTCTGGAAATACTTGTGAGTTTTAAGTTTTCCTGCGACTCTGAAGAAGTGTCTTTGATCCACAGGCACTGACATCCTCACACAGACTCCAAACAGGCATGTCACATACTAAGGGGAAGGCTCTCATTGTGGTCAGTGTTTTGAGCAAACGGGTGTAAAACCAGACCAGAGCTGGGAAATCCCAGGAAGAACCATTTCTCATTTCAACACCAGATTCTCTCTCACAGTTCTCAGCAATTCTCACCAGATTCCTCTCCAGCTATATCCATCTGTCTGCAGAAAAGCAGACTGGAAAAGAGGTCCAGAAATTGCTGTCTGAAAAAAAGCTCTCAAAAGCCATTTAAATAATCTAAAAATACTGTCAGTCTGTTATAGTATTTAATAGTACCTACTCTTTATTTTATGTTTGGCTCCAGAGTTTTAGACAGCTGCTATTTCATGTCATTTCAATGAACCTGAGCATGTTAAATAATTTGGGGGAAATGAAGAAATAGCCCAAAAACTGCTGCCCTTTGTAAAAAATATCAGATCATACCACCGCTCTGATTCCAGTCTTTTGGGACTCCATACAACTTGAAACCACATTAATTTCTATCCTTCCTTCCTCTTGGGAGAAAAACAATGCAAGGATGGAGCAATGACACCTGTATTTGCAAAGCCAGTATAGCTTTCCCATGAGGTCACCTCTTGCCCTGCTCCCAGGTGAGCTTCCATATGGAATGGTTTTCTTCAGAGAGAAGCCAAGGTTTGTCATTTTCTCTCTGACTGGTGCAACTCAGGCAAAAGCAGTGTGTTTGTGAAAAGTAAATGGGGGAAAATGCTACATTGTCCTCAACCAGCAAAAATGCTATATTGCCCTTCACCTGGAGTGAAGGTGAAGTGGTGACATCAACCCAGTCAGCTGCTATGAGTATGTCAGCCCCTTCATGACAGGGGATAAAACAGCCACAGACATACCAAACTGGGATTGTGTCACTGAAGTGAATCAGCTGCACAAACCCCTTTCAGGCCTCATGAGCACATCAGGACAGTGAAGAGGCTCATGGTTCATCCGTGTTGCTAACTCAGGAGCTGTCAGGTTGTCAGTCACACCATGCCACATAGGGACAGATGCACAGGGTGGTGGAACAGGGTGTCCTGAACTATACCAGGAGTCCAGACAGGAGATTTTGTACAAAAAGTATGTGCTGCTCAGAAGAGAATCAGCCAGAATGGCCAATTTTCCCAATATTCTTTGCTCAATAGGAAATTAGTACTCTCTGACTCTTAAACTTTTTTATAGAAAATATTTCTAAGTGTTTTCTAAGGGTAAAGACATGAAGCAGGGAGAAATAATCTACACTTAAGTCCTGAACTTAAACTGTGATATTTCCACATCATACTACCCTTGGAATGATGGCATTTTACAGAAGGTTTATCACAGCCTCACCTAAATCGCAGTGTGATTAAATGGGCTTTTCAGTTTTTATTCTTGCCCCTCCAGGAGAACAGGCCCAGACTATTACAATTGAGGTATTTCAACTTAACAATACTGTGAGACAGCATTGATCTTTAGTTTCCATCCAGAGAAATAATACTTTTGAAAGCAATACAGAATATTCTCCAGAGGGAGAAAGCCAGGGTTAACAGACATCAGGCATAGGAGTGCATCCATTGTCACCCAGGTGGCCCAGCATAAAAGGATGCTGCAATCTCTGGCCACTGAGATGCATGAGGGGACTGCATCTCCAAGCCAGATATGACTTTCATTACACTTATGAATTATGCCTGACATTTATATTTGAATGTAATATTTTTTGTTTTAATAAAGAATCACTGGATCATCAGAATAATGGATAGCACTGGTGCAAATATAATGAAAATGCCAAGCTTTAAATAGCTTGTTTAATTATTAAAAATGTTACCGGAAAAAACTAACTTTGCATTGCTGTCAAGATCAAATGAACATGAATTTCAATCAAAAGAGAGGCTATTGTACAATATATTAAAACATGAGGTTCTGCCTACAGTAATTATTGTGCACAGCACACAAAGGGGAAAAAAAGGCAACACTATCAATCACAGTCTGTCGACATTCAGTCAATATGAGCCCCTCCCCTGCTTTGTTGCACAGTTTTTCCTTTGTTAGCCATATTATACAATACATGGGGCTTTCAAGAGCTTGGCATTGAATGTGCATTAAGGAAGGCTCTCGAGATCCTTCTTGAAAGTAATTCGATATCTTTTATTCTTTGAGAAAATTGCAATAAACTAGACAGCATCTTATTTTTATTTGTTGTTTTTATTGTTAAATCAGTCATCTGCTTCTTACCACATTATCCTTTCTATGTGATCATGCTACACAGAACACAACCTTCTTATAAGTTCATCTGCATTATAGTGACAGTACAAGCAGCACTCATTCAGGCTGCTGAAGGACTTGATTCTGCATCCAAGAGAAACACCATGACCAAGATTTTCATTTTGCACCACTGTGCAAGGTTTGCTGAATAAGTAGATGTTTTTAATTTTTGTGCTAAGCAACTGCTGGGGATAATATGGAACACACTGTCTTGCAAGAATCCCATCACAGCATCTGTGCATGCTAAAAAACTTCAACTGCATAAGCACATCAATGCTGGTAGCTCCAGGATTTTTCTTGGATTTTAGAGAAGTGGGAAGTAACACTACACATGTAGTTGCATGTCCTTCTTGTCCATCTTTCTGCTTCTACTTCCCAAAATTTTGATGCTAGGCAAATTCTATATCAATCAGAATGTGTAGCATGTATCCTTGGCAGGATTCCACTGACACTTCACAAATATTTCCACCACTGCTTTTTAAATTCAAGTTCCTTCCTTCACTCCCTTTTTTTTTTTTTAATTTAAATCTGCATTGTATTAAAATTGTCCTTGACTTCTGACTTTTTTCTATTTTTGCTCAAAGATTTATGGTAGTATGGCAAAAGCTCTTGTGCTGTATTGCTCATTTGGATACCAATAAAGTACATTTTAAAAGGTAAGAGTCAACCTTCCCAAAGTTATAGCTTTATGGTTACCCAAGTATAAATTCTGAACTATATATAATGCATACACTAAAAACATTAAAATGCAGATATATATAACTTTCTCCAAGTGGCTGTAACACATCCTGTTTCTGTACACCTCACCACATCTGTGGATATAGCAGTAAAAGACCCTCTTCCAAGGGAAGCTTTCTCTTAGGGAAAGCACCTATGAAACCAGTTTATGCTAAAGCTGATGAGAATTTTGTCCTCAGGCTTCCTACCAAAGTTAGAGCAGACATGAAAGCTCTAACACATCTCTGTTAAAAGGGTAGGGCTTGCTGCCCATTTTACAGAACACAGAGGTGTTTGTTTATTTACCCATGTCTGTGAAAATCTTTACATTCTCTAAGCTGAAGATTCATAGGGGTGCTTGAAATTAAACAACAGAAGCAAAACGTCCTCCTGCACACGCTTGAGGGTACGATCACAAATTCTGTAACCAGGGCTTTATCTCAAGAGAGCTATAAAGCTGTAATAAAAACCATTTTATTGCTACGCTGTCCCGTGATGAGGCTGCTGTTCTCTCATGAATATTGGAGATGTCCTGCACTTAGCCATAAATGGCCCCAGCATTACAAACCACTAAGCACTTCATTCCAGCAAAACACTTTAAACCCACACAACCTGAAGAGTGTATCCAACCCAATGCAGACTATTTCCAAGTTAATTTCCAGAGCAGAAGAACCCTGTACGGTTGTGTCCTATACACAGTGTTGCAGACAAAGGGAACCAAGGCAGAGTAAGGACATGGTCTTTTTTATCAGTTCAGTGGATAAAGCCTGTAAGCTGAAACCACAGTTACTGATTGGCTGTATTTTTTTCCCCTAACTTATGGGACTGAGTTCAATTCCTCTGACTTCAAATCATTTTCCTGTGTAAAGAGGGAACTATTCCTTCCTAACGTACTGTCACCATGATACCTTATCAAGGTAGCCATGAAAGTTACAGCCAAAACACATAAGATGGACTAAAGAACGTATTAAATGGATTTCATGAGAAGCTTGGCATTGAAAGACTTGCATAAAAGCTGCAGCTTCTTTCCTGTTATTCATATCCCATGGCCACCACCCAAAGCTGGAAAGAGCAGTACCTGGCAGAACTCTCACAGAATCAAGAGGCAGATTTTATAGCACAGCATCACATTTGAACAGTAAAACCACTTCCACCCTACAACTGGCTCTTCTGTGACTAGTGAGTGACTTAACAAGATCAGCCTTGTCAGCTTCTAGCTACACTGACTAGCACTTTTTAAATACCAGCACTGTCCCTATACCTCCTCAGTCCTGAGCACAGTGTTTCATCATTAATTAGTCTACATTAGGACTAACAGCAGAGGAGATACAGGAAAGTAACTACAATGATGCTTCAGCTTTGTGCCAGTCAAGGGGAAAAAGCATGTTCAAGAAAAGTTGGGAAAGTGCCAGGCAATAAATTAAAAATTACTGAATAAATCCACCCCATCCCTCCACCCCACAGCTTTTGTGGACACAACTTCAAAGGATCAAACAAGTGTAAGTTCAACACAAACTCAGACAAGGCATCTACTGACGCATCAGGCTCTCTCTGCTCTAGTTACAACTTCTAGTAAATCTGTTCTGTGAATTTTTTTAAACATTGGTTTCAAGTTTCACAGATCTTAATGCAAACATTTTAACTGATAATAGCATGGAGAAATTGTTTGAGGAAAGTCATATCTTGTAGCTACTTTAAGACTGCCTGTGTTGTCCCAAGGGAATCAGTTGAGAGGACAGGGACAAAACACTGAATCTATTAAGCATGTTGGACTAAAAGCAGTAATTGGCTTCACTTGATATTCTGCAGACCTAGTTGCATTATGCTGTATTAACTTTTCATGGCTTCATGCAGTGTACCTTTTTTGACATTGCTTTCCCCTTGTCCCCATGAGAGCAGTCTGTCTATTCGTTCTTCTCTGTTTACATTCTTTCAATAAATTACACAGATAACTGTTTTGCCACTTCTTCACTACTGCCATTTCTAGGTTTGCATTTACATGAGACATTCTAAGTTTATGAATTGAATTGGAGGCCATAAAGTTAAAACTAACAAGGCTATAAAAATGAATTTGCTTTAATACTGCAAACATGCTCACAGCAAAACATTAGTTGCAGCACGTTTTTCCTCATTTTCTCCTTCTTCCCCTTCTCATACAACACTTGCCTCAAGCCATGGAGGAGAAGGCACCTCACCCAAGCCATTCATTAGCAGAATCTATCATAGCATAGCATATAGAGGAGCATCTCCATTTATAAATTTAGTTCTGGGGCAATCCAACAAGCCTATCCACAGCAGCATCACAGTTCAGGAGTAAAGGAGCCCTCGTTATGTGGAATACAACTGGAAATGCACTGAGCTGATGCTCAGAAATTTCCCAGTAACATCTCTACAGCTGGTCAGAAGAGAAAGGGACATATAAATGTATTCCAGGGAAACAAAAAAAAAAAAAAAAAAAATCGAGGTTCTGCAATCAGAGAAAGAAAGAGAAATATTTCCACAAGAAGAGCTGCTAACACCCGTACCAAAACAAAGGAAATGAGAAATAGATGGAGCTTGCTAGTCTGCTCCATAATTTAATCTTTACAGCATCTCTCTGGAAGGTTGGGTACCAGTCAGTAGCTGTATTTTCCCATAAATGATGCAGACATCAGTTCAGCCTTTCAGACACAGACAGACTTCTGCTCAAGAGCAAGTACTGCACCAAACCACCCCAAAAAACCAGAAAGAGGAGATGCTGCTGAGCTCCATTTGACTCATGTTACTTACTGACACAGCCTGCACCACTGCTGTGTGACACAGCCCAAGGAGGAGCAGGAGGCAAGGCAGTGGTTTTGCTTGCTCTTAAACCAGAGAACTTGCAGGAAAAGATGTAATTCTATGCTAGCTGAGAAAGTTTAGGTGTTTGCAAACCCAGGGCTTTCAGGATTCTGGGCCAGTCACATATATTTGAAACTGCAATGTGTGTATTTAAGGCTATATAATAGGAAGTATTTTGAAATAATGGGCTAAAAACTACTTCAAAACATTTTAGCTAGACATCAAAACCTTGATAAAATTCTAACATCATGTAGGAAACTAAAGTCAAGATGACAAGAAATTCAGTGGGATTTAACCTTACATACAGAGAGGAAATTTTGTGAAAACAGTCTGACTAAAGAAATGAGAGTCTAATGGCAGATCTGATGATCCAATCTTCAGAAAGACTGCCTAACAATTTCAGGTCATTCATATGAAACCAGTTCTTACCTTAAGCAACCAAAGCTAATTTGAATGTTTAATATCTGAGTTATTAATTACAATTAGAAACACTTGTCATATTCCAGACAGAAGATTATTTCCTTGACTTACATGTTACATTATTCTGATATTATCTAAAACAAACAGCAGCTTAAAACAAAAAACAGCAGGAAAAGGTCACTCCCAAGAGCACAACAACAACAAACCTGTTAGACTGAGTTGAAAGGAGATTTTTAGCCAAAATAAAGATAATGGATTAGCTTTCTCCTGTGATTTGCATTTAATTTTTGGCTTGCTAATGAGTAAAAGTTCCAAATTATACAAGACTTTCATAATACAAGTTGGAAGAGAAGTCCAACTATTTCAGGCAGGGAGCAAGAGCTATTAGAGCTGTTGATAAGCATTTTGCAAAATAACATTTCCATGGCAAACAGCACTTCAGAAAACAAGATTTCATTCATGAAAAAAAAAAAAAAAACCAAAACATTCTTATAAAGCTGAACAACTTTGACCTTTTTAGAAGGCAATTTGTAGCTTTTGTATTGTCTTATATGAAGTTAAAAAATGGACAATAGAAATGAAATGTTTTTCCTAAAGGGAAAGAAAAACATGTAGATCTCTCATCCAAGATTTTGAAGTTTTGTGGTTAGTCTGCTTAAAAAAGAATTTTTCATTTGTCCCAAAACTTTGTATCAACTGGAACAACCCATCTCCTACAAGATTCCATGTTTTTTATAACCTCTCCTGGTTCTAGAAGGTATGGGTGTGTGCATGCATGGCCCTGGGAGTCATCTTCAGGAACAACAAGTGGGCACTTGCCATTCACTTTTGAAAAGAAGCAAAGATTTTTCCAAGCTAAACTGAAGAATCTACCTACCTGCTCCTGGCTACACATGTGTATTTTATTAATTTGTGAACATCAGCTCTGAAGCAGATTGAGAAAGAAAATAAAACACTGTTAAATCTTGCCAACTTTGTGATATGTGTCCCTGAAAGCGTATTTGAAACTGAAAAATTCCTGGCATTTCAGGCATATAAGAGTCTCATCATTATTTGACTCATGGGGAAGACAGGGAATGGAATAAGGTAACATAGTTATGCCATGTTACCCCTAAAGGACACAAGTGTGTCCTGAGCCTGAAGGGTCCATCCAGGAGAGCAGCTCTCCCGTGTAGGTCCCAGGCTGCTCCAGGAGACAGAGGCAGAGATGTGCAAACCCACAGTGTAGCTCAGGCAGGGTCTGAAAGCCCCAGGCTGAGCTGAGCCATTTGCCCTGAGCCACCCTATGGAATCACAGCTAAACTGGATGAACACAGAAGACTTACAAACTCCACAATTTGTGCAGGTTTTTTTTTTTTTTTTTTACAAATTGCTTCAAGTGGTCAAATTACCTAAAGAGAATCCACAACTCTCACCCCCATCAGAAGACACATTCCTTTTTCCCCACAGTGACAGAATCTATTTGTAGAATGGGACATGATTACCCATTCAATGCCTTCTGCTATTGCAGGGCAGTGAAGAAATGTCATCAGAGATTTCCTCTGCATGTACTTCTAGGAAAAGGGGAAGAAGAACAGAATAGAACAATTCCTCTGGAAGGGAGCTACAATGATTGAGTCTGACTGCCTGACAGCTTTGAGGCCTACCACAACTTAAACCATTATATTAATGGCATTGTCCAAATGCCTCTTAAATTCTGACTGGCATGGGGCATCAACCACATCTCCAAGAAGCCTGTTCCAGGATTGGACCACCCTCTTGGTGAAGAAGTGTTTCCTCATGTTAAGGAAAGGAAACCTCCCCTGACAGATGCAGCTTTGAGACATTCCAGTACATCCCGGTATAGGATCCCAGGAAGAGACCAGCCAATACTCCCTTCTCCGTTTCTTCTCAGGAAGCTATAGAGAGCAGTGAGGTGGTTTCTTAACTCTTTCCCCTCCAAACTAGACAAACCCAGTGTCCTAAACTACTAAAATATCAGAGGATATTCCTTCCAGCTCCTTCACCAGCATTGCTGCCCTTCTCTAGAGTTCAAATACCTTAACATCCTTTTCAAATTGTGGGACACAATTTATGGGATTATATATTCCTTTACTGTGTTCCCTTGCAGTATAAGAACACAATTTGTACAGTTACTAAGCTAATTGTTTCACGATGTGCTATGTCAGCATTGCACAGCCCTTTGCAGAGAAGAAATCATAGGCTTTAAATACAGTAGCTATCAGTTTTCAAGCATAGAAGTCAACACATGGGCTTTAGCTCATAAATCCCATGCAATTTTAAATCCTTGCTACTTAAAAACTGCCTTTTTCCTAAAAGCTCTCTAGACAGGGGGCACTCATGGTAGGGAAATTCATCTCTAGACTTATTCTGGCTGGTGGTCTATCAGATCTCTCTTTGGACACATTGAGCTTGCATCAAAATATTAAGGATCTTTAAAAGAAGAGACAGTCTGGCAGCTTTCTGCACTCACTACAACAGTTTTGCAAACTAATTTATATTATGTGTGCCAAAAGATTGCTTTTCATGTATCTTTTAATAATTAAAAAGTTCCATCTAAATAGATAATATCTGATATTGATATATGATACTGATAATATCTCAAGTTTCAGGTGGGGATATAGAAAACAAACTCTTCAGTCCTGCTTTGCAGTTATCTTACAGGTGTATAGAAAGTCTCAGAGAGGCAGTCATCTTTTATTATCAGGCGGGCAGCTGGCCAGTCAAATCCTTACCCACATCGTTATCAGCAACAAGATTTTTAACTAGCTTAAAAACTCAGCAAACCTTTATTCACACTGCTGCAGAGTAAAGCATATCCCCATAGACAGAAGCACCACTAACTGCATCACACTGATCCACCAGCATTTCATCTCTTGTGGCTTTTTCAGTACCTGGGCTGACTTGGCACTTTCTTCATAGGAAGTTCCAAAAGGGAACCTCAGTTAATGCCAGCTGTGGTTATTTTCTTTCCTAGGAGGCAGGTATCCATTTTGAAAGGGCTTAGGCTGACAGCAGCAGCTTTCTTGTTCAGAGCCCATCACCACAATTCATCCATTGCTCAGCTGGCAGGTAGAAGGCTGGATGTGCTGGCCATGGCTGCATGGAGCTGTGGTCCAGCAGGCTACTGATGGGTGAAAACCTCACTAGGGTAACTTCCAGGCTCTACCATTCTTTCCTGGATGTCCTTGAACATATGAAACAGTGAACTGCATGGCCAGGTCTTTTAAATGTAGATTGCAGAAAAGCATGGTTCAGAAAATTTAGATTTCCTTGTCCATATCAAAGTCTTGATTTCATGGCATCTCAACAAGGTAGTGCATATCTGTTGCTGCTCCTGATTAAACTGAGAAAAGCAAAAGGCATAGAAGATCAAAACCTCAAACAAAAGAGCTCCATCATGAACAAGGAAGGCCAAACCCAAAACTTCAAAGTGTGATTTATATTTTTTTAAAAAGTAACTGTAAGTATTTTATTTGCCAATGCATAAGAAGTTAGGACTGAGGTCACAGCTACACACTCCCTACAAGACCACACACTGCATTCAAGATCTTGCACGAGCTGCCTCTGCTTAAAGGTAGAAGCTGTGCAAACGTAGCTCAAAAACAATATCTTTATAGCTTCGTTTTCCCATTACAGAAAAATTCACTCATTTCTTCATTGTCATTACTTTTAGCTCTCATGTATAATATCCTGCAGAACATTAGTCTCCATAGAAATTTGTCAGGCATTAATATTTGGGAGTAAAAGCAATATAATCTTGTTTACAGCTCTAACTACAACACTTCTAACTTATCTCGGCAAGTTTACTTATCTCAAACAGATTGGTGCTTCAATTTATTTTTTTTAAAGGTTTTCCTAACCCAGCCACATTACACTGGCAAGAGTAGCCAAGCTAAATTCAGCATGTTCTGAAGATCCAGAAAGACACAAACATCAAAACCCAACTCTGAGGACTCCTGCTCTCCATAACAGGTTAGCCAGGCTGTGGATTAGCCACACCTCAGGTTTAAGTATTTCCCTATGGGGAACTAGTTGTACCTCCAGTTCTTGATGGCTAAACTGTGGCACCATATGAACCCAAATATTCTCCCAGAAGCAAGTAAGTTTCTTCAGAGATAGAAAAGCACAAATTACTAAACCCCCCTCAGCTACACTAAACACAGTCAAGGCAGAGTGGGATTTTTTGATTATCCACCAAAGTAGATGGCCAAAAATCTGCTGGGGCTAGAAGGAGCAGGGTCGTTCTGAGTCTTTGTGCCATTTCTATCCACAGCCCATTGCAGATATCGGCAAGGCTCTTCTGAGCTTCTCACAGCAGTTGAGACCTCTCCCACTACCTTCTGATCTTTAACACCCTTAGGGATTCTTGCTAAAGGACGAGATCATCTGTAAAATAATCTAAATACACAGATACTAAACAGAAAACAGTATCATTCATGCATCTGTTCTATGATGAATGTTTTACTTACACATATTTATGCAGCAACTACCACTTTCACCACTGAAGTGCTTTAAAGCTATGGTGGAATGCTCTTCCCTGCGTGGCACAGGCAGGCAGCTCTTGAGTTATACTTTAGCACTCACACAGAACACAATTGGTGCTGGGGTCTTGCTTTGTCGATCCTCTGTGTGGCATTATCAGTTTTGTAGCATCATTTGCTTGGCCTTCAAATCTGCTGTCCATCAGAAATGTAATCCATGTGCTCCAGAGTCGCACTGTGAATAAAGCCAGTGCCTTGCAAGCAGGCAGGCTTAGCAGAGTTGCTTCAGAGAAGCACTGCTGCTCTGAACAAACCCCTAATGTAGGTGAAACCTGGGATACTCTTTGCATTCAACTGAGGTTGGAACAAGTCTTTTTTGCCAAGGAGTTCAGACCTAAGACTAGTATCAGAAGGATATGCAACTTCCACCTGAAATGCTTCTAGATCCAGTCTTATGAGCTTCCCAATTCACAAAGGGTAAAACCAGCCCTGGAACAACTAACCTGTGTATCAAGCACCAAATTAGCATGCACTTGATGTCTGCTCTGCTGAGCAGAAAAAGAAGTGCTTTTGGCTGCAGGAGTGCAACTGAGCAGCATCCTACCCTCTTTCAGCAGTGTAGCCTACCAAAGGGCATCCATGTGCCAGGATCTCTGCTCCCTTCCTCCAGATGGCATAAGGACCAGCAGGACTCATTACTTCTTTTCAATGTTTTGTTGTGCTCTCTTTGGAGCACTTCTAGCTTATACTCTAAAGAAATCATCATAAGAAGATATTACATTTGCACATAATGCAATGCCTAGAATGAAATGCCAATTCTTAAGTTTTGTTAAGTTACTATATGGTTGTTGACTAAATGTTACTGTAAAAAATTATATGAATTATGTAAGCATAAAATCTCTCAGGTCTCTTTTCCTATTTTCACGAGTCAGAATTATAAAAGCAGACATAATTCCAATATCTTAAACAACAAAAGGCAAAGTGAAACTAGTCCAGAAAATAAATATTAATCAGACATTTTTCATTCCTCTCAGAACAATATCCTTCTCTTTAAAAGCAAACAAAAATTCAATGTCCTAATAGTGAGGACTGAGCTGTGTTACTGTATTTCTCATTGAACAGCTCTACTTCTCGACTTTGGCTTTATTACAGTACAGAAAACCCAACTGAACAGAGAGACCACTGGTCTCTTTTCTTCCAGAGACTGCCAAAGAAGACACACTGCAACCCAATGTGCCAATATCCATAGCACACATTCATTCATAGTGTGATTTCTCATTAACAAGGCAGCCTAAATCCAACAGTATGGCCATTCTTTTACAAGAGGCTGCAGAGCACAAGGTAGGTGAAAGAGCAATTTGAGTATTTTCTTTCATGCCCAACTGTACCAAGAGCACAGTTTTGATCAGCTGCCTGCTGACAGATGTATCGCTGTTTACTCCATGTCCTTGCTTGTGGGTTTCTCCTCTGATCTCTAACAGGATCCACTGGGGCTTGCCAAGCTTCAGCTGCTCAAGTCTCTTCTCACAGGAGCCTGTAATGCTCATCACAGGAAGCCATGTAAAATTCAGCTACCAGAGCATCATATACTCACTAAAATCCAAAAGGGACCACATCGGTCCTCAGATGACAGCAGGCAGATCTCAGTTTCAAGAAAAACAGCAGTCACACATTTAAAGGTGAAATACAACCCAGGAATAAACCCCCAGTGCTGGGAATAACTGGGAACAATTTACAGAGTCAAATACCTGCTTTTATCATTTTGTGTTTTCACAGGTTTCATACTGAGCTTCTCTCCATTTATTCAGCAGCAGAAAATGTATAACAATAGACCATCATTATTTCTTTTATTTCCTTAAAGGGTCTGTTTGATTTATGCAGTGAGCAAACAAAAATAAACAAAAAGAAAAAGCTGCTTCTAAATTTATGAGTTGGTTCTACAAACTGTCAAAATTTTGCAGAAATGGTATTGCAAAAGAAAGACAACCAACTCTTTCAATACTAAGATATTTTAGTGCTATTTCTGCTAACAACTCAGGGTCTTACATTAGTAAGAGATTGCCATTCCTATACTATACAGCACCCTCTGGGGTGCATGGGCAGCCCAAAAGATGAAGCCAAAATAACACTGTTATTGGGTAAGAAGCGAGCATCTTCCCATGACACAGGTAGAATTTCTAACCCAGAACAGACATGCAGAAATGCTGGGGACAGAACATCCTTGTATATATATTCAGAAGAGGATTAAGGTTTATAGGAAAATTCCTAGATAATGTTGCCACATAAGACTAGTGTTATCACCCAGAGAGACAGAAATCAGCTATGAACAGCTGAATTATGCCTTCCTGATGAATATCATCTTTATTGACCTCATGCCCTTAAGATCAAATTAGCTCATACTGGATAATTGCCCATGTCCTGAAAATGTGCTCATCATCGAGAGTAAACTCAGATTTCGCCATCAGAACCTTAGCCAGGCTAATAGACCAGGCCACTGCAGGCAGGGATGGTTAGCAGCAAGTCTACTGCTAAGACAGCAAATATTGATGCTTCTGGAGGAAGATGCAAAAGGATGCTGGGGTTAAAGCTTTTATCATTGCACTGTCACTACATTTGCCATTTTAAAAGCAAGTTGGACATCTGAAAAAGGGAAGGCTTGAGGTAACCTTATAGTGATATTCATGTAACTGAAGGGAGCCTGCAAAAAGATGAGAAGAGACTTCTTGCAAGGACGTGTAATGCAAGGTGGAGCAGCTTCAAACTGAAAGAGGGGACGTTTAGATGAGATACCAGGAAGAAATTCTTTACTGTGAGGGTGGTGAGGCACTGGAACAGGTTAGTCAGAGAAGTTCTGGAAGCCCCATCCCTGGCAATGCTGAAGGTCAGGCTGGATGGAGCCCTGAGCAACCAGCTTGGTGAAAAGTATGCCTGCCCACTGCAGGCTGAAACAAGAGGATTTTTAAGATTCTTTTTTCAAGAATGAGATTGCCATCACCTAACAAGGCATATTAGGAACATCCTACAAAAAATGCCAGCTTTCTGAATTATTTCACACCATTGATATGCCTCTGATTTTCTCTATTTTATTCAATACTCAATTTTATTCAATATGCAAGAGGATTGATGTAAAGCATGACAGCCAAGTGGGCAAGTGCATTAACCAAGACACTGCATGCTCTTGGTTAACAGCTGAGACACTCCATCAGCAATCTAACCCTAACCGCAAGGAATATTTTGCAAAATGGGATAGATGTATAAAAATTCACAAATGCAGCTGTCAGCTTCTAAACTCATAAGAAATTGGGTAACCTTGGAAATTCTTTCTGAGCTCATGCCTTTAAGTACAGTTTGCAGTGTGATGATAACTATTGTGGAAGAACCTAACTGAATTATAATGCACATCTTACTGTGTTACTGGCAAGATTACTATCAGATAATAAATTCACTCTTCTGTTGTTTGTACTTATCAATATACTAAACTTCAGTCTTCCTGAATTTGAAATGTGTATTTATTAACTTCCTTGGAGAAATTAAATAACTTTTCCTGAATCTTAAAACAAAACATGTCAAACTCCTAAATAAAAGCATTTTCTAAAATATTCTACAGAAAAGACATATTTCATATAGACCTTGATTTCATTGCAAAAAGTCATAGGAATCACAAGAAAATTCAGGAGTACCACTCCACTCAGAGTCAGCTTAGGCAGAGTAAAGCCCTACCTAGATATTGTTCCTAGGCCTGATCATCCTGTCAGATTTAATTTACGCATCTATTTAAACACCTGCCCCTAACATGGGCTCACGAATATTGCAGGAGACCACATCAGAAGTGTTGCTAAAACAAGGAAAATTACACCCTCCACTCCTCTACTGTCCACAGGCCTAGTCCTTTCACCACAAAAGATTGGTCAGATGCTTTACTCATAGTAAATCCATGCTGTTTCCCCACTCACCCTTTTTTTCTTTTAATCTGTTCAGAAATGTGTCATTCAGCTGTAAAACAGATCTAAAAACATACAGCTTTTCTTTTTCCTTTTATTTAACACTCACAATAGTACACCAATGGAGGAGGCCAGCAGGTCAGGCACTATTTAAGATATTCATACTGCTCTGTTCTTTGCATAATAGCCCAAATTCAAAACACTGGTGCCAATTCACATTACAACCTACCTCCAATTAAGAAAAAGAGGTGAAGCATTATAACTTTCTGTTGTGTGCACACATAAGGTATGGGTGGAACCTTGCAAGTAGTTCACACTCAAGACCCCTAGAAATGCATAACTACAGAAAAATTCTATCTCTGACTGAGCTATCAAGGGAAGCATCAGTTAGAACATATGTTTAAGTGTGGTGTTCCAAATTACTACCAGTGATTTCAAGAATAAATCAAAGTCTTTCTGCTTGAAGTAATAAACATTCATAGCCTTTAAACCAACATATAATCATCATTTTGTTAATGCTCCTTGAAGCCAATAATACCCAAAAAGTAAATACTTAATAGCAACTGAGAGGCTTGGGAATAAATACTATTTTCTAAGTATCAGCATTTATGACTAATGCAGTTTATCATCATACCAAAAGAACAGCGTAGGGTACTGTGACTGCTTGCTCCTTGATGCTACAGCTACCAACACAACCCCACTAACTTCAAGGTTACCATATGACAAATAGAAAAATTATGCGGCAAATATTGTCTTCCAAGTCAGCAAACTCTTAATTAGATCATATGGAAGAGTCATGATTTCAGTCCTCAAGTGAAATTGGTCTACTTTAAAAAGCTAGACTGTTTAACTAGTGAGTGGTCTGCATATTCTTAGAAATAGCAATAGTCAGTATGGGGAGGAAAAAAAACCCTAACAACAACAAGGTTTTGTTCAACAGGAACATATGTTGGGAAGAGCACTGATTTTAATGTTTGCCAGTAATATCCATCAAGCCTGTATGTTTGCTCAGGACCTTAAGGTTAAGTATATAAATAATTTCAAGATCAGATTTTGATAGCTCAGCTACAGAGAGGTCAATATAACACATATGCACATATTGTTGGGATCTTGTGCTGACATCTCACTATAAAAAACAAAAAAACCAACCAAATTGTGCACCAGACATCAGAAAAAAAAAAAAAACCAAACACAAAAAAACCCCAAAAAACAAAAACACCAACAAAAAAACCCAACAGAACAGACATCTGCTCTTTCATGTATGCAGCATGAAACCTGGGGGGGGAGGAGGGGAAGGGGGGAAGAGGAAGAATGAAACTAAGACCTATGTTTACAATCACCAGAATCACATGAATGAAAATAATACAGATTCTGAACAGGGGAAACTACAGTTTTCCAGGAACTGTACTGTCAGAGGGTATTTTAAAAGGACCACAAAACATTCATAAAAATGAGCATTTATCTCTCTTGCCTCTAATACATGTTAAACATAAAATGGAAGGGGAAGCCAAGGCAGCTCCTACAGGCATGCTCAAAATCAGAAATTTAGATTTCTGAAAAAGATGCAAACCTTCAACAAGACAAAAACTGATGCCACACAAAATCTGTCTTAGAGCAGACTGATGTATACAGATATTTTCAGACTATTTTTGATCAGAAAAAAAGAAAAAAATAATCCCTTCAAATATCTTGTATTGTTAAAGACATTAATAAAAAGAACAATAAGAGTAACCCTACTCTTAGTCATAGCAGGAGCTTGTCAGAACTTGCCAAAATCATCTGCACATTTCAACAGTACAGAAAAGTACCAGTAATTCCTAGAAACCCTATGCAAGTACATCACTGAACATACATCCATTCTCAGATATGCAGGTGAATCATGCTTCCAAAGTGACCATGATAACAGAATCATATGCAACTATTAGCTAATTAAAAAAAAAAACAAACAAAAAAAACCAAAAACAATCCCTGTAAATCCAACTGAAAATAATATTTACCTGGAGAGAAATAAGACCAAGAGCTGCTTTTCCTCTCTAGGTACGTCTTCACTAGAACAAGCTCTGCCCAGGTATTCTCCCCAAGTACTTTGTCAGTACCCATGCTGAAGATATTTCTTCTTAAAATAATCTCTTTTATTTTGTACTAGAACTTCCTGGCAAAGGTAAAGGATGACAACAGTGTTTTTTACAAACATCATCCATTATCACACAAGGAAGCCTGAAACTCAGGTGTCAGCTTTTATCTGCTAACAATGCTTATTGCAGTGGAACTTCTCTCTTCCCTCCTCAAATGAGAGGTGTATTTGTGGGACTAATCCTATTTGAGGTCATACAATTTCCCAAGTTGTATGAGCAGAAAAGAGTTGAATTTCTCATCAGAAGCTATCTGATGCTCAGAGTTTCCTGGCAAAGGCACTTTTTTGGCTGATTTCTCCATTCTGCAGTTAAAACTACCATCAGATCATGAAGGCCCAAAGACATCAAAGGAAAAATAATGTCACCTCAAAGAATCTCATGCTTCTTGACTCCTCCCCACAGATGAGCTGCTGCATCCAGATCCCACCAAATGGCAGGAACACAGCAGCAGTGCCCTAATGAAGTTGAGGCACTACACTGAGTATCTGAGCTCAGGTACCAGCTCTTGTTTTCCCCACTGAAGTCTCAGCCTCTGTTCAGGTCACAAAGAACTTTACAGTTTGTTCCTGGCGTGTTTCAGGCTCAGCTCATACCACGAGCATGACTTGCCAGAAGTGAGAAATGATGGAAGAGGGCAAGAGTCCTCAGGCCCTTTTGCAAGGTCACTGGTAGCAGATGCCTAACAGGGAACCAAGACATGAGGAAGAAACACAAGCTTTACAGGGGTAAGAAACTTGGGTATGCTGAAAAATTATAAATGGGTAATTCCCAACGAGGACAGCAAGCCAGGCTGGAGCTTTCATGCCTGCTGCTGAAGAAGTGTGGGAAAAGAAGGAAAATAAAAAAAGAAGAAAGAATAAATTACACTGATAAGACAAATTTTCTGTGTAATTCTACTTGGATATAGTAGACCTGACAAAAACCAAAAAATGTCTCCAGAAAGAAACAACCCCTTTTGCTCATCCTGTCTCATGGTTTAGACTGAGTAAGTGGGTTGCTGAGTGTCAGAATGTGAGGTTTCATTTCAGCTTGTCTAAAGGAAGAAATAAGGGACTGGCAGAAGAAGAGAAAAAATGGTATCAAAACAATTTCTAATTTCTTGGCCTCCATTTTAAACTTAGTTTTCCTCTAATGACTAAAATGAGAAGGTCTGAAAAAGTTATACAATGAGAATTCACCTCCTCCCATGGAGAGTGCAAGGAACAGGAATTTCCACAAAGCTTTAAAATATTATTTTGCTTGCCTGCTGATTATCTTGGTCAAGTAGCAGAGCTACAACTAGCACCAAAACTGGCACCACACTGGTCTCATCTCTTGCTGGAAGTCATGGTGGGACAAGTTATCTCCAAATGGTGAGTAGGAAATAGAAGGTGGCTGTCATCCTTGGGATAATGAAGCTTTAGCAGATGTTTTTAGAGGTTTCCCTGAAATAATCCTGGAAGCAATGCTGCCAACCTTATTCAGTGAAAGGTTTAAATGCCTACTAGGAATTGCACTCTTCCCACAAGCAATGGATGCAATCACAGCATACATGTGAATTTGAGAAGGAACTGCAACACATAACACCAGGTTAGAGACCCACCTGGAATTCCAAAGCCATTCAGTGAAGGCCTGGTTAAAAAGCAAAGACTTTGAGCTTTGCTTCCAGGAATGGTAAGAGGGGGCTCTGAAGGGGGACTCTCTTAGACCAGCAAAAAGGGAGTTACTAGAAGACACAGAGCTGTACCCAGAGTCAAACAAAGGAAGCACAGCTGAATGATTTACACCACAGGCTGAGAGGAACAGATAAGAGAAAGGCACAGCCTATAATATATGAAGGAGGGGGTTCTGTACATAGTGGCTAATAGCATCATCTTCTGGCTTTCAGGGCTCCTGCAAAGCCACAGCACAATAAAAACATATTATGACAAACACTTCAGTAAAGGGACAAGAGATACACAGCTACAAAGACAGAAGTCACAAGAGAATACAGTAACTCTACCAAGGCATGGGAAATGTTAGCTATCAAGATCAGACTGAACTCCAAGAAACTGGGGAAGCAGACATACAAATAATTCACTCAGTACAACAGGGAAAGTGTAAAAAAAGGAAAAAATATGATTTTGCACAAGACACAAGGTAAAATAGTTAAACAGAAGGGCAACATATAGGTGCAGTAGAGAAAAGCCATGACAAAGTTTATAATAAAGACTTTGTGTACAGAATCAGAGCTAATAACTGTGACAAGAAGATCATACCTATCCTTGCAAACAAAGGGAAAGCACACAGCAGTAAGAAAGATGAAATATTGTATGCATATGACAAAACTAAAAAGAATGAGAGCAGTTTTAAATCACAGACTAGTAGCAACACCAAGGACGTATTTGTGTGTAGCAGGCACAAAATAGATAACACAACTAAATGGCTCCAGAGACAGCAACCAATATTAGAATTATATCTTCACATCTTTGCTATAACAGACATGGAGGTAAAACACAAGATAGAAGAAAATCAATATAAATCTCTAAGAGTAGAGCTATGTCCAGACCAAGTGCTCATTGTCCACCCAAAAATTGTGCTGCTACCTGAAGGAGGTGTGAGCATTACAACACAAATCTTTCCTAAAGACTTAAGAATTAAGTAAATTCAAAGGTTATTTAGCTTTACAAGTTGTAAAACTGTCGTCTGAAGTTTTCAGTTCACAAGCTGTGCTGTAGTTATCGAGTAGTCAGAAAGAGTTGGGTCTTACTGAAATTCTGCTTTAAAAAAAAAAAAAAAAAAAAAAGAGTCCTAAAATTATTGAGTGAGGCAAAAGAACCTTTCAACAAACAATTCCAAGGTTCCCAGTTTTCAGAGCTTTTGTTCCATGTTCACTTCTGCTGAGGGAGCAAAATATCACCTCAATGTGGAAAAAAAAATAAAGCATGACAAATAGTTAAATTCACACCATACCATTGTAATAATATCCAAGAGTTGGATACCAACAGACAGAGAAGACTTTATAGTAAGGTCACTGCTAGTACAACTGCAAGTTAAAAAAAAAAAATCAAGGGATATATCAGTGACTTCTGGAAAACAGTCTGGCAGCAGAAAAGCATAGCATCTAAGTAAGAACATGAACTGTTAAACTAAACTTGTTTCAGACCACTTCAAGGTAACAGCTGGGGGTGGGGGAGAGGGAATTAAAAAGAAAAAATTTATATCAACTGCACCTGCATAATCAGACACTGCAGGAAAAAACTTCATACTCAAGCACATTTTAACTGTCAAGGTTTTTTGAAAAATACTTCAGTGTTACACACAGTGAGAGCAAACACTTTGGCTGTGTAATATAAAATTATTTTTAGAAGTTTATCAGAAGAATAGAACCATTTCTCTGGATGCTCTAAAGATCCAGTGCATTCCCCACCAGAGACATGACTGTTCCCAGCACAGAGCTGTAATGCGCATGAGGATATCCATCTTAAGCAATAGGCTGCAGTTGTGCTGAAATGCACAGCAGATTTCCAAGAGTAGTAGAAATCAACAATTTTACCAGGAAAAAAAAAAAAAGAAAAAAAAAAAGGCACACAATAACATCATTATCACAGACTACTATCTGGACACCTGGCAACTAAAAAACTTGTCAGACATTACCTCAGTGACCACTGTAATTAAAGCAATGAACCATTTGCTCAGCCATGATACCTGAAAATCTGAAGTATCATTACAGTAAACTGGGCTCCCTTCTCTTTGTGTGATTTACCTGGAAACGGGAAGTCAGGCATGTCACACACCGTTTCCATAACAGAGAAGTCAATCAAATGGAAAAACTCAATAGCAGTTAAAATTGTTATGTGTAGTCAAGAGGGAAAAAAAAAAAGTGTGGCAGGCCATTCTGAAATGAAGAAACTGATAAAATATTCAAACATCAGAAGTGAGTTTAAGGCAGTGACATTAAGACATGCATTCTGCTATGTGACAATCACACACAGCAGTTTGTGCAGTCTTGAGATGCACAAAACCCTCCTAAATACAGCAGAAGAAAGGTCAGTTACCAGAAAGGCTAAGTGATTACTTGCATTAGCAGGAGAACATAGCTCTTACTGGTTGTAACAGGACATTAAACATCTTACTTATATAAAACATTTATTTTATGCTCCTCATAGTGGTGTTGACACAACTTTCACAGAAGTGTTTACCAGTACCTGAGGCCTGTGGCAGAACAACACATACCACTGATTTTTTTTTTTTCCTCCAAGCATGTTATGAAATCACAAGAAAAGTGCAACACAAAGGAATGAACCTGGATGCTAAATTGCTTTCACTATCTCCCTTTTAACTTTTAATAATGAATAAAACAAAAATAATAATTATAAAAGCTACATTTAACACCAAAATGTAAGAAGAGGAAAATAATTTTAGGTCAAAAACTGAACCTTACTAAGGTTATTTTACTAGAACAGCATCATTAATTACAATCCAAAGCTTACATAAGTTTAGAAATAAAATCATAATACCCCCTATTTAAAAGCAGGCATAGCCACTCCTTTATATACACAATACCCAAGAAAGAATGTAAATCTATTGATGCATTATTTACTCATCACCTTGTATACAGTCTCACTGGGTATTAATTAACACATGAAAATGTCCAGTGAATTTAATAACTAATTAGAGTGGAAGCTAGATGATGTGATCCCAAATTCAAGCCCTGGGCTGTGGAAAGACCTGCGCTCAATAGGCTATTGAAATAGAAAGGCAGTGCTTGGAGCAGAGGAAGGTTACAAGCCCCACATTAGCAGAGCTCCCTGCAGCAGAAGTGGGGGAGCACACGCCTGCCCTCAGCAATGAGCATTTGTGGTTGCATACAGGATGAGAGGGAAACAACAGGCTGCTCTTCAGAAATGCATCCCTGGTATCAAATGCCTTTTTCCTTCCTTTTCAGTTCTGAGCCACTAAGCCACAGGAGCATCGTGACTGCATGTCTGATTGCTGCGTGAGTATCAGAAAGCACCTTTGAAGTGTCATAATCTGTAATTTAAACCTGAAATACATCTTAACACAATGGACTGCAATATCCCTTCACATGCAGAGAGGTGCTCCTTACACAAACATTTTCTTAGTCAGGAAGAAATTTCTTTTTTAAGTGGATTTCAACACACAAACCAGCTTACATTAACCAAGACAGCACACAACAGAGAATCTGTATTTACAGTCAGTCAGATGAAGTCTGACACAGATGGTAACAGGTAGGACATCTGACATTACAGATGATACCATGTCCTTAAACAAATTCCATTATGCCCAGGTACGTATTGAGCTGCAGTAGTTTCAGATAACAGAGTGACCTCTCTTCCATATGTGCTCTGATACTTAAGTAAAGGAGGACAAATTAAGGACAAAATACAAGCTTTCACTTTGAATTTTGCCTCCCCTTCTCCATTTCTTTCATGTGCATTACCAGGTATAAAAAGCATACACAGCAAACCACCACCAAGCTTTCAATAGTCTGCTCACCGGGATGCAAGTGGGATTTCATTCGCATTCAGCAGTGCTGTGAAGGGATCAGACTCAATTAAACCACTCACGCTTTTTAGAATTCTCTATGGCTAACCTCTAAGAGAATTATCACAGTGCAATCAGACCAAAAAGGTAGTCCAGAAACACGAATATGCCATGCTGCGTTTCTGAATTACTGCAAGCAGCTGAGCAAGCAACTTATTAGCTGAACAGGAAACCAGGCATGCTTGAAAATACAATTACTGCAATGTTAATGTGTCACTGTCGCTGATCTGGACTTTAGAGTTGCTTTCACAAAGGTAAAGTGGCCAAGAGTGATAACTATGAAATGCAATGGGTGGGAAACTGTCATGTAACTTTTGCCACGGGGGAAGGGGCATCTTTGCTTTAATTGCTGCTTATATGTTTTTATAACCGTTTTTTCCACCTTATCAAAACACCAAATAAAACCCTATCATGCACAAGATTCTTTGATGTTTTGGATTCTCCCCTGTAAAATTTCCCTCTCCCCAAGTTTCTGCATACATCAGAGGCAGCTATAGATACGCCAAAGCATGGCTTTCATAAACTGAGATCTATATCAAGGACGTGGTTTACAAATATTTTAAGACTTAATGCTTCTGCCTCCTTGTGGCAGATGCTGGCATGAGCCTCCCTCCAGAGCTGGTTCAGCTGCAAACGCATTTGTCAGCTTTGAAATGCACAGAAACGTTGGCCCTCCTATAAAATCATCAAAAAGCAGACTACAGTTAATATTTTAACTGAGTGAGAAACCACAAGAAGTTTCAGGACAAAAGGAAAGAGCAAAAAGCCACTGGAAAAATTGTGGTTGCTCCTTCCTCTTCCCGAGTCAATGGCTATTCAGCACATCCCCGCAGGCATCAGCTCAGGGGAAAGAAAGGCTGGGCTGGGTCCTGATACTATCTAGAGGCCTTAGCCATCTGAGCCAACAGGAGCCTCTGGCTTTGATGTGGAAAGCATTAAGTTGCTTGAGAGTTGGTCTGTGCAATGCTTACTTTCTTTTTGGTACACTGACACAAATACAATATGCCGTGGTGATGGATTACTGTCCCACTGCAGCAGAAGCTGGAAAAGCTGACCTGCCCTACATGTGAAAAATATTCTCCATAACCAAGAATAGCGTTCACCTTTAGATCACAATAATACACATTTAAGTAAAAATAAAACAGCTATAACAATTCAGAGTAAGTGTCCAAATGGATCCTGTACCCCTCCAGCCCTGAGATGAGCAACTGCTCCAGGAAAAGGTACAAAACAAGATTCAAGCATGGAGTTGTACTGCTCCAGAGTGAGCAATCCTGTCTTCTGAGCCCTACTAAAGTGACAGCATTCAGAGCCAAGGGTTAGATATGCATCGTTATGCTGAACACACCTCAGTAGATTTCTTTTCCTGAGGAGTTAGTGAGCTTTTCAGTTTGGTTTGGGCACCTTCAGTGAAAGACTTCAGTCAGACTTTTAGTGCTGGAACACAAGTTGTTGCAGGATCCATGCCACTTTTACCTAAGAGTTTGCCAATTTCTTGACAGAGTTCAGGCAGATTTCTTTCCTCATGGCACTTCCAAATTACAGAAGAGATTTTAATCAAGACCCTTGCTAGTCGAAAGTTTAATAAATATAATATATATATCAGTAAATGTATATATTTATATATTATATATAAAAATATATATGAGACCCAAGCATCTCTTTAGGGAACTGGCATCATATTCCACAACTCTGAGTGACAAAGTATGAGCCAGAGTTGAAAGTTTGGTGCTTTCAGTTTAGTTTATTTGCAGCTCTTCAAAAGCCCTTTCAATAGTGACAGTTTTGTTGTATTCAGGGACAAAAACAGTAGTTCTTGAGAAAGATCATATCAAAGGCAATATGAGAGAAAGATTTAAATACTCAAAATTGATTCTGCAGATGCTTCTATAATGCAATGGGGCAAAGTACACAAGGAATTAAAAAATACTACAGACTGTGTCCCTAAATGAAAGTTTTCTCACTGAAGACAAAAAATAATCACTGCAACCTTAAACATGAGGAATTCTGAAACTGTTCTGGCACAAGTGTAGCCACTTAATTGTGACATGAAATCACTCCAGTTCATGGACACTTCCCATATCAGTCAAAACACATGGCCTTTCATGTTGTTTTTTTTTCCCCTCATACTTCTTAAAGCAGACGATATATCAACAGTTTTCCAACCACTGTTATAGGGAAGATTTCATATTAATATTTGTACTGCAAACGCTGGTACAACCACTATTGCTTAGTAATTATAAAACTTCTCATATACTACATTTGGGAAATAACAGCCTAGAAGAAACAAGATTAAGGAGAAGTTAGAAAAGTGGACCTTAAAAAAAAAAAAAAAAACAACTTAAGAAGTTTCTACTTCACAATGCAATTTAGTTAATTAAATAACAGACTGAAAGCATACCAGACTACTGCCCTGAGATAAATACTTAGGCCCGATGACAAGAACTGAAAACAAGAAGCCAAAGGGCACAGAAATCAGAACTTAATCCTATTTTCACTTTGTTTTCCTTAGTTACTTTTCAAAATAATTGTAAACACAACATTCCTAGATAAAAATCAACCCACAGAAAGCTATGTGAACATACAGATGCCAGTAGCTCAGATAACACTTCACAACCTGAAGTTTGTCAAGATCTAGTCATTTGATATGTGCATTGTGTTATTGCCCCAGAGAGCACAAGTGATGGAAGCCCAGGTGTAGTATATTTATTTTACCAAACTGTGTATTGACTGTAGAATTCATGTTTCCCCTTAAAGAAGTAAAACCTCATGAACACCTCCTGCAATGTCCTCCTCTGGGCAATGCATACATATAATTTTTACTAACAGATACCTGTAGTATACTTCACTCAGTAAGACAGACAAACTCCTCCTTCAGAAGTTCACAGTGTAGTATGGAGAGATGTATTAAATTCTTTGAGGGAGATATTGCATTGTAGTTTTATTTTCCAAAGGAATCCAAACAGAGCTTGCTGGCCTACTGCATAGTGTCTCCTACTACAAGGACTAAGTATTCTACTTGTATGGTCTATTTTCAATTCAGTACAGCTAGATTTCCACTGAGACCATAGCATCATCTGTTTACATATTCTGTCAAGTGTTTCCAAGACTTACTTCAATTGTTTTTCTAAGTGTAGGGCCTCTGCTGTAGGTCCTCAAATAAAATGTGTGCAATATTGATCAAAGTCCTGCTTGCTCTCCATGCAAGATTCAATATATTCCTATTAGAGGGGTACAAACAGAGCTTGATCTTTAATAGGATAAGCAAGCTCTGTACTGCAGGACACAATAGACCTCAGTTGTCTAAGTGGCTTAGAATTTTGTCTAGTCTTTGGACATCCATCTAAAAGTCACTGGGAGGATTAACACCAATTTTTCCCCTGTTCCTTATAGTCCAGCCATGGTTATGAAGGCACACAGCATGATTTTGCTTACCACTTCCACTGTCCATAAATGTAAACCATGGAAAGAAAGTTTGCGTGGATTAAATCTAAGACTCATTAGCATACTCTGCCAGCTTATCATCTTCCACAAGTTTTTGATGGTTACATTTGCAATCCTGAATAGCATTTGTTTTCCCTTCTGAATTTTGCAGCAATCCAGTCAACATTCTCATTTTAACCTGTGCATAAAGAGGGATTCAAATCAATCTCATCCATCGAAACACTGTCATTCATTCTTGGGATTTCACATGCTTTCCCCATTTGAGCACCATTCACACTTAAAGAAAAAGAAACCAACAAAACATCTCATTTTGCAGAGTCACATTTTCCTTATATTGTTGGTCACAAATTTATGCCTTCATTGAAGCCTGCAGGATTTCTGCTTGCACTACTTCAGCCTTTTCAATAACTTCTTAGTTGCTTTTGGTTTTGAAGTTTTAATTCAAGTTTCTACATCTATGCAAATTTTGCCCTGACACATTAATTGTCTTGAACAGCCACTACAGCTGAAGCAAGAAATACTGGCTTTATGGCAATATGTAAGTCAAGTTTATACAGAATCGTTTCTTCTAGTTCTTCGCCTACATTATCCCTATTTCAATTCCCTTCTTAGAAAACCTGGATATTTAGAATGGAATTAAGGTCCTGGCCTCCCACATCAGCGGACTTTGACATTTTACTCTAAGTTACTTGTAAGCCCTTGGTGTTTTTAACCATCCCCCAGATGTGTGAAACATTGGTGCTTTTAAAAATAATCCCAGTCAAAGCTGAAAGCCCACTTCACAAGCAGGGTAATGGTCACTCTACAGAAGGCTCTCAGGCAGGGGCAGAACTATAGAGTAATAAACATCGTGGACCTTGAAAACAGAATTTTTAGATAGAGTACCAAGCTATGGATAAGACTGAGTAATGCAAGATTTGGTGACTTTGGTGAAATTAACTAGCTTCTGCAAGGAAGACATCATGAAATTCTCAAAGAATTTCCCTCTAAGTCTAAAAGCTGATCATCAAAATGAAACAAGATCTCTAAACATGCTGGGAGAACCAGAACCCTGAACCTTACATTGATTTAAATCACCAGTATAAAAGTCTCATTTTCTTTCTAGCACCATATTCTTGCTTTTCAGATAACTGGCACCAATGCTTAACATTAACAACTAACTGAGTCACTGTTAATATAGAACGGGGAAAAAAAGGCTTTCATTTCCTGATTACAGTTTGATTTCAAATATCAACACAGCTTGATGGAACAAAAATGGAGCACTCACACAATTAAGATCTTAACTCAGTAGGCAACTAATGTGTGCCTTGAAACATGACTAACAAGCATCTTGATAGAAGTGAATTTTATCAGTGTTCAATGACTATTTAAGCATATGTAGAGTCATGTAATAGACAGTAGAGCTCACAAGCTGTTGAAGCAAAACTTAAATAGAGAGTTGTCTAGTTGAAAAAAGTTTCTTAGCCAAGACCAGCTTCAAGATTAGACAAAGAGACCCTTTTCTGGAGCCCACACTCAGAAAACCTGGGACAAACAAATTGACTTTGAAGACACAATATCTGATTCTCTCGCTTTGAGTTAAACTCATTGTATCCTTTGAGAAACTGGTCCATATGTTCAAGAGGTATTTTCCATCCCCAGCTTTTATGATTCATACATAGATTGCAATTTCATTGCTATGGGGTAAATACATTTTAAATTAGACTATATAAAGAAGCTCTAAAGTTGCCATGACAGTTGCAGCAAAGCGCCTTGTCGTTTCTCATTACAAAGCATAACCTATCTTTATAGCCAAATTAGCTTTTTCAGCTATTCCCCCAAATATAGCCTGAAGATTTATTTTTGTTGATCCGCCAATTGTTTCTTTCAGATTTGCATGGCTAATTATCAAACAGAATGATCATCACTTAGATTATTAAAACAATCCATCAACCAGCTTAATTCTCCTTCATGTAAAAGACAGGAAAGGGCTCTTAAAGAAATTTTTGTATGGACCTGTTTTGAAGGCCAGAGAAACAGTTCTATGCCACCAGCCTTGACTTGACCATCTTCTCTAGACATGCCCCTAGCATGATCAGCCCCCAGACACAGCTCAATGCCAGCTGTCACTCCGCCAAAGGTTCACCCTCCTTCCTCAGCTAATGTTTGCTTTGGAAAACCATCAATCCCTTTGTTAGTGCAGCCGATGGTGGACTCAGCCATTTCTCTTCACTGCATTTCCTTTCCAGGTGTAAGGCTTCAGGAGCATGAAGGATCAGAGGCACAAAGAGCAAAATCCATCTGCTACTTTTAAATACTAGAAAAAGGGGCAAAAGGCCCCTAAAAATAACTTAAACTCTTCTGCTCCCACCTATCTTGCAATCTTGAAAAACATTGGAACACTGAAGAAATCAGGGGGATGCAGTAGTATGTGTGTAGGCTGCAATTATCATACTAATTATCATCTGCATCAAATTGATTGCCTTAACTAGAAAGCAAAATTTTCAAAAAAAAATCCCTCTGAACTGTTCATTCCAAGAACAATTAAATCTAAAGTAAGAAGAAATATGACAAATTGCTGACAAGTGTTAAAACATCATCTGTTGGCATCTTCTCTTTCTTTCAAGATGTCATAGCAAAGCTGAAACGAAGACATCTACCACAGAAGATATCAAATGACACATTTAATAGAACATGAAGCAAGATGTTTGCGTGTAACACACTTTGTCAATCCTTGCTATTAGTCAACACATCAGGGATACTACAGATAACATAATGAAAAGACCCTACTGTAAGATTATGTGCAGCTTCAAACAATATTATCTGAAGTTTATATGACAAGATCTGAACCTTGGGAAGAGTCAAGAATAATGTTGCTAGACACAGCAAGGAGACAGTTTCCTTAAAAGACTCACAGATTTAAAGAGTTCTGAATTCAATCAATCCACTATAGAATTTTGTTAGAATTCAACTGTGTTGCTGTGTGAACAACAAAACTAATTAAGCCTGATAGTGAATGTACACACATCTTGCAGTTGATTGACTTTAACTGAATTATTCCTTGAGCTCTGGGGTAACATCATCCCTTAACCAGAAAATCTGCACAGGAGAGAAAGTTTAGCCTCATTCTTGAAAAAACACAGACACCAACAAGGGGGCAAAAGGCTTTTTGAGTTTTTTGCCCCATGTCAGGAAATCCATAATGTGGCCAACATAAGAGAGCTAATTGTGGACATCAAGATTGGAGGCAGACTGGGCTGCAGTGCCCCTGCATTGCTGGAGTTTGCAGTCCCAAGAGATATGGGTCAGGTAAAGAGTAAAGTTAGGCCCCTGAACTTCAGGAAGGCAAACTTTCAGCTCTTAAAAAAGATAATCAATAGGAATCCCTGGAAGGCTGCCCTCAGGGACAAGGGAGTAAAATAGAGCTGGTAGACCGTTAAGGAAGTCTTCCATAGAGTCCTAGAGCTAGTAATCATCACAAGCAAGAAAGTGGTCAAGGAAGACAAGAGAATCACATGGCTGTGTAGGGAACTGCTGGTCAAACTAAAGGGGAAGAAGCAAACGCACAGAGGAAACAAGGAGGGTAATCTGGGAAGAATACAGAGATGACATTCAGTTGTATAGGGATGGGGTGAGGAAGGCCAAGGTGAAGTTGGAGCTGAACCTGTTAAAGGATGTAAAGAATAACAAGGGCTTCTACAGGAATGTTAAACAAAAAGCAATGTCAAAGGTGTATTCTTCCCAATGTAAAATACTGGAAAATTGGTAATAACAGATGAAGAGAAGCCTGAAGTACTAAACAACTTTTTTGCCTCTGTCTTCAATGGCAACCTCTATTCCTACACCTCTCAAGTGAATGGAGAGTACATTGCAGACCACCTTCTCTACTGCAAGTAAAGATCAGGTTCACCACCACCTGAGGTACCTGAACACAAATAAGTCTACAGGACCCAATGAAATGCATCCCAGAGTCTTGAAGGAATTGGCTAATGGCAAAGCCACTCTCCATGGTATTTGAAAAGTCATGGCAGTCAGGTGAAGTCCCAGGTGACTGGAAAAAGGGAAACATTGCACCCATCTATAAAAAGGGTAGAAAGTAGGACCCTGGGACCCATGCCAGCCTCACCTCTGAGCCTAGTAAGATCATGGAACATATCCTCCTAGAAGCTATGCTTAGACACAGGGAGCAAAGAGGTGAATGAGGACAGTCAGCATGGTTTCACCAAGGGCAAGTCCTTCCTGACTAACCTAATGGCCTTCCATGACAGAGTGACTACATCAGTGGACAAGAGAAGAACTACAGATGTCATCTATGGTCCCCTATAGCATTGGTGTCTCAAAATTGGACAGAAGTGGATCCAATGGCTGGACTGATAAGTGGATAAGGAATTGGTTGGACTCCTGCATCCAGAAGGTAGTGGTCAGGGGCTCAGAGTCCTAAAGGACATCAGTGACAAGTGGTGTCCTTTGGACGTCCATACTGAGACCAGTGTTATTTAATGTCTCCATTAATGACATAGACAAAGGGTGCACCCTGAACAAATTTGCAGATGAAACATCTGAAAGAGGGGACATCATCTAGAGGGACCTCGACAAGCTCAAGAAATGGAGCCATGGGAATTTCATGCAGTTTAACAAGACCAAGAACATGGTGCTGCACCTGGGTCAGCAGATCAAGAGCTAACAGATCGAGAGCAGCTCGGCTCAGAAGGACTCTGGAATGCTGGTGGATGAGAGGCTGGACATTATCTGGCAATGTGCACTTGCAGCCAATGTGCACTTGATCCAGTCCAACCCTGGGCTGCATACAAAGCAGCGTGGCCAGCAGGGCAAGGGAGAAGATTCTATCCCTCTTCTTTCATCTGATGAAACCCAACCTGGAACACTGCATCCAGCTGTGGGTTCCCCAGAACAGAAAGCATGATTAGAGAGATGGAACACCTCTCCTATGATGTAGTACTGACAAAAATGGAATTCATCAGCCTGGAGAAGGTTTTGGGGTGACCAAATTGTGACCTTCCAGTACCTGAACAGAGAGTACAAAATGATGAGATTTTTTGCAAGGGCATGTAGCGAGAGAACGAGGATAAGTGGGTTTAAAGTTAAAGAGAATAGTTTAGATTGGATATCAGGAAGAAATACTTCATTGTGAGGGTGGTGGGGCACTGGAAGAGGCTGTCCAAGGAAGTTGTGGAAGCCCCATCCCTGGGTTCAAGGCCAGGTTGGATGGGGATCTGAGCCACCTGGTCCAGTGAAAGGTGTTCCTGACCACAGCAGGGGCTCGGAACTAGATGATCTTTAAGATTCCTTCCAACCTAGGCCATCCTATGATTCTCCCCCATGAACTGCCCAATGGCTACTGAAGGGTGGTATCATGCTTTCCTTTGGTACAGCATCACCAATATATCTCCTCTGTTGTACTCTTACAATTCCCTTAAAAACCTCACATCTCAGAAAGGTTCAATAAACTTTGCATCCTTCCTTTTCTTCACCAAATTCAGTCAAATAGGGAGCAACCAGAATTCACAGATGAAATATCAATAAGCTTAACTTGCTAAGCCAAACAGGCAAAAAAGACTTATGGGAGGAACATTCCTGGGATTTCTCAAATTGAGTCTGTAGTTTTGAAGTGAGACTTCCAAAAGAGGATAGGAATCTTCCAGTGATGACACAATATGTGACACAGGGAGAATTGTGTCTTTATGGTTAAAAAAATTGTAGAATTATACAGTTTGCAGCCTTTTTAAATCTTATTAAATTCTTCTTCTAGAAGAAAAAAAGTTTTGAGAGACAATATAAATGCAGCTGAAAGATAGCTTTTGGAAATGTTTTACATCTACAGAAGTCTTTACAAATGCTGCAAGTTTTTTCCCCTCATGCCCAACACACACATTTTTCTAGACAAACCTGAGCACACGCTTAGCACAATACATGCATTTGGTGTTTGTCATCAAAACTAATTACACAACAATTGAAGGGACCAAAAAGTTTGCTGGCCTAGCAGACAAAAAAAAAAAAAAAAAAAAAAAAGCCAAACAGCTGTTTAGAAACATAATTTTGAAAAAAAGGTTTTTTCTCCCCTGCATGCTGGTTTTTAACATTAGCCAAGCTATAGATGGAATCTTCTGAACCTTTACTTGAAAGTGTAACGATACCCAGTGGTATCTGACAGAGTAATGATAACTCTCCCTTCCTGAGAAAGGAAACCTGCTATTTCTTTCTCACACCTGTAGAAGAGAAATACACAATATTGAGCTTTGGAAGAGTCCTCCTATGTTTTCATAACCATTACACCTAAAGTTTAACATTTATACAATATAATTGGGAGAAATTTCACATACTTGGTTTACCAAGACTTCGGTATTGGGAACTAATGTCCAAATCCCATGCTTGGTGAGGAATATACATATATATCCAACCCACAGTGTAGACTAAAGGTACCAGATGCACAGATTGCAGAATACAGCCCTCATTTTGTCATTTACAGTGACTATAAAACATAAGCCCTTCTTTTAAATATAAGTTTGGGGTTCTTTCTAAAGATACCATCAGTCTTCATCCTGCTGTGTTAGCAGTTGTGTCAGATACAAAGTGTTTCTCCACAAGTAGTTAAGTGAAAGCATGGGGTTGGATCTTATGAACACCATTGCTTCCCTCCAGGCACAGGCTCTTACCCTATTGGAGCTTAAGAAACAGCTTTATGCTCAATTCAGTCAGCTGCCTGGTGATTATGCCCAGACAACAGGTAGCATATTTGGAAGAGCGACCTATAACTGTATATACATTTACATTAACTCATATTTTACCACTGACCATTAAAAAAAAAAAATCTGTTTCCTTTTTAGTTCCCCTCCTATTTCATTTACAAAAGCCTTAACTTTTCAAAGCTAAGTTTATGTTATACTTTGGTTGGCAACAGACACAACTGCTCCCGAGTCTCATTTGGCTGAGTTATCTTCACACAATAAAAATAGCTTACACATCCTGGTGTACTGATGCATTTAGCTGAGCAGTCAACTCAGTGTGCCCTGCTCTCCTGTTACTTGCAAAGCAGTCACCAAGATTAACTCTGCCTTTGCCCACGACCTTGGTGAAGCTGGGGCTGCCAGCGCAGATTCCTGTGGCTTTATAAAACATATGCCAGGTTCAATCTTCCCTTATGCTGTCCTACAAAAAGCATCATGCCAGAAGCAGCAGCTCACAGATTTCACTGAGGAATCATCAAACTTTGGAAAGCAGAACTTTAACATCAGGTTTCCTGTTGAACCTACAAAGCTGCAGCGGAAAAGATGGACACGTGTATGAGAGGTGAGACACACAAGAAAAAAAAAAAAGAGAATGGCTAATATTTTGTCTGCTACTAGTAAAGACTGACCTAACACATGGGTCAATCTCTATCAATAGTTGACAAAATCCCATAAGGCTCTCATGTGCATAACATGGCATATACAGTGGATGTAATAAGAGCAGCAAACCTGGAGTGCTGATCACAGATATTCACATTTTCCAAACTTTCAGTAAACTTAGGGGAATACAAGATACATAAAATAATTACGCTTTTAAGTGTTTAACTAGTTAAATTTGCTCTTGCAAGGCACTCTCTCCACCTCAAATTCAAGTTTAATGAGTGATCTTAGATAAACCTAACACAGGCTTGTTGAAATTCAGTGAGTACCTTCGACATGTCAGAAAATTACGTTTCTATCATTGCATACTTGATTTTTCCACGTGCTTATCCAAATGTAACTAAGATCGAAATGCAATGCTGCAAAACTGTGATGACCTATGGTAAAGAGGAATGTCTAATTCTGAAAAGGTATATTATTGAAAGGAGGTATTTAGGGATTATTCACTCCATTATTGCAAAACTGGCAAATTTCCCTTATTAAGGCTAATTAAGCCCATTGAAATTTGCTACTTTTTTGGGGTAAATACCAAGTGCCAGGAGAAAGAAACATTTCTGTGGCCTGGGTTGTCTGGTTTGCCTTTGGAAAGTCGCCAGACCTCATTTGACCCTTAAAAATAAGGTTTAACCCTAGTAGCTGGACTAAGTCATTGTCATTTAGATGAGCACACTGCAGCTCAAACCTAGGTCAAGAGTGAAGGAATTGTGTTGCCACTTGACAGCTGTTCAGTGGCTTCTGGGAAAATTGTTGGTGTTCTCAGTAAGTTTTCTAGCAAACAGGCACATAACCTAAACTTTACTGCCACAGTGTGCAGTGGTCAGCAGAAAAGCAAAGAGCTGAGTCATCAGGGAGACAGTGACTTTCTCAAAACTGACTTAAGTCAGACTTGAGGCACTGGAGGAAAGCAAATAAGACTCAAAGCAGTTGATTACATTACTATTTATTACTCTTTATTTAATATTTAGAACTAGCTGTCTTCCACCAGTTTAAAAGAAAACTCACTTCACAGGAATGGATCTTCTAAGCCATTGCTCCAATTATCTTTGTGTTCAGGCAGCCTGCCAGAACCCATCAAGGAAATACACTATTACCCATCTTCCTACTCCAGCTAGTCATGAATTCCACTTGGAGCTGTCTTAGGCTACAACAATCCCAACTGCTACCAGAAGCCATACCTAGTTTGGCTTCCTAAAATTAAATAAATTCTTTACTGTCATGCTGCACAATTAATCACAAGGTTCATTTTGACCTTGTGCGCTGTGAAAAACCTACTGAACAGACACCTGTCTAATTACCTTCTTACCAACACATTACTGCTCCAACACATACACAGGAAGAATACAAGGGCAAAAACAAGGCAAAGGGAAGGCAGGGACACACACAACAGGGACAAAGCAAGAGAGAAATTATGGATACGGAAATCTCTGACCTGAATTTCAATGAAACAGCTGCCACAGTACAGCTAGAATATCACCTTTCCTAGCTTCTGCTTTCCTGACTGGTACATCCCCATCACAAAGAAGCTGTATTATAAACTATCATATGGAAAGAAAGTATTTTGGCTGTTTGAAATATAGACACTACAGTGAATGTTTATCAGCATCCATTGTCTGTCCAGATTCCTCTGAGAAACTGCTCATCGCTTTGTGCTAAAATATAGTACTTATCCATGTGTTTAAAGAGTAGGATATTGAAGGAAAAACACACTCTGACCTTAAGGCACTGATGCCAAGTTCAGCAATGGACAAAGATCTGACTACCAGCAAGAAAGCAATGAGCTTGTTTTGCCTCTACCAGAAAGTCAGAGCAATAACTCTGTAACAAAGCTGCAGTGGAGCCAGACAGAGGAACATTATGGAATCACAGCTGAGAGCCCTTCTGTCCTGTGGCCCATTGGACATAGTTTCACTTTCTGCATTTTTTACTTCATTAGCTCATAAACTAATGCCTTGCTAATAGATACGAGGAGGAGAAAGATGATGAAATGTTCTATATTATTTTTAATGGCATTTAATACACACCAATTATTCCACAGGCTCATTTAGCACCTAATATTGAAGAGGCATTCAAATATTTCTAGAAAGTAATATAACCTAGGCATCTCTAAAGATATTCTTGCTAACAACCTTTGTGCAAGAGACCTGGAATATTGCCACTAAGATGCCAGCCAACAGTGAAGACCAAATGAATTGTCAGATTTCACCAGCTCCCTAGTGTGCTCATAAGCAAGAAAAGTCAGTCTATCACTATATTCTACCTGCATGCAAGGTGGACTTATTTGTGAGATCTAACTAGGTGCTACTGACTTTTTGCCTCTCATTAACAGTTAGGACATAGCAAATTAGGAGGATTGTTGTCCCATTACTCTTTCTTTTAGGACACTTTATCTATGGTTTCTTTCAATGCCTCGACCTTAAGCTGGCATCTGAAAGATATGGTTTCTTCTCTTTTCTTCTAAGGAAAAAAGAGGGCTTTTCTCTTAATTTTCTTCATTTTTGCTAGCACACTGTTCTCAAGTCATTACCAGTAATGAGTGAATTGTTAATGTTAAAACTGCTTTCAGAGACAACCGAGCTGCAAAGCTGAGTGCCTTTTGTCCCAGCCTGCCTATGTACCTTTGATTCCTAATGTCAGACAGACTGCCCCACAGAAGGATTTGCCATCACTATAAGAAGCTCTGCCTTGGATGTCCTCCCACTCAACAAAAGCAGCATCGTGTTAGAAATAGCTATATCATCATCCCTGATAAAGTGCCACTTCCTCATTCATTTTCATCAGTTCTAAGAGCCACTTACACTTCAGGCAGCAGCCTTCAGAGTACCACAGAAGGACTAAGTTCAGAGCTTCTCACAAAATTGCTGCAGACTTCTTCACACATCAAGCAATGCCGCTAGCCAAGAGCATAGTGTAGGCAATTTTGGTTTATTAGCATCTGTATCTCCGCCTTGATTCCATCCCTCAAGCCAGTTTAGTAAGATCCCACAGCTCCATGGATGGCAGTTCAGAAGCTGAGATTTGGTCTGGCCTTCCTGTCCACCCCTCAAACTCCTTAACTAAATTGATTTATTCCTTGAATCAAAGAAAAAAAAATCAGCCTTTTAGACTAATATTTTCTTATTTTGACATTGAGAAAGAGGAATGCTTGAAGAAACCTAGGTTGAACCAGGTACTAATGCCTCTTTCCCAGGGCAGTGAGAAGGAACCTCTTAATCACATTTCAAAGATGCCTCCCCTGCAACAAGACACTTTCTCAGGCTCAAAGGGCAGTGGAAACAAAAAGAAACCCAAACAACACTATTCTCTGAACAGCTTCATATTAAAAAAAAAAAAAAAAAAACAAACCTGAGTATACAAATTCCATGTGTCCATGAGAGCAATAAGTTGATAGAAACTTATTAAAAACCTTCCCCAGATAGCATATTTGAGATAGATAAACATGCTTCAGTTTATCCAATACAATATATAAGCATGTCTGGGTACAAAGCAAAATAAGGGGAAAATGTGTTATTTTCTGTGACTCATTGGCTTTACCGTTTCAAATCTCTCACCTAATGGACCAACTTCACATAGATAGAGGAAATGAAAAAAGAAAAACTTAGAGGAAAGAAGGAAGAAATCATTTCAACTTTTAACATTTATTCGATGCATCAAAGGTCTCAGCTATGTAGTTCAATTAGATTTGTGTGTGGATTCTTGCAAGATGCATGTGGAAAAGCCTTCATTGGGTTCACTGCATGAGACTAAAGAAAATGCAGACTATGAATTTGAACTTTAATCTTTTTCTTTCCTGGAAAGCTATCTTAAAAAAATATTTAAAAAAAAAAGTTTAAGTAAACTATATATAGATGCTGCCAAGTGGCAAGGCTGAACACAAATCTCTTATCCAATACAAATATTTTGCCACTCAGCTCATGAGAGTGCACAGCAGTATTCCAGTCTCCCAAACGGAACCGCAGCAAGCCTATACATCCTCACAGTTGGTACTGGCATTTATAATATCCATGAGGCAAGTTTATAAGCTTATTAAACCCAAAACACAGAAGACAAAAGCTGACAATAAACATGGAAGAAAAAGATTAGCGTGGAAATGACAAAGGAAAATGAGAGTCAAACATAAGGGGTACAATATACATGGAGGGAAATTACCATGGGCACACTACATTAGAACACAATACATTAGAACAATTTTTTTTCCTGCAGATGTTGGATAGTCTAGAAATACTTTCAAGCAACATTCCTGGTAGTTAATCCCTCAACTCTGCTAGTGATTTGACAGGGTTGTAACATTAAAAACAATCTTTATTATGCACTTATGTTTCCCTCCCTTTTCAAAAAGGAAATCAAGTGTGTAGAGCATAAAGGTGAATTTCATATGATTTGTTAGGATGATCTCCTGACTTAGGAATTCATCTCCTATTAACAGAAAACTGCAGACACACAGGAAGAGGGAACACTGCTTGTATGTATTAGTTATACTTCAGGAGCTTTTTCTTTGCTCACTGTCTAATGCCCTATGATGGAGCAAGCAATAACCACTGAAAAGTTAACCTTTTGTTTATGCATGCTTCACTTTTACCCTCAACAGTAAAAATTCAGTGTTGAAAAAGTGAAAGACAGAAAATATGGAAAACTTTGCAAACAAAAGAACCATACTGTTATATGAAGAGAAGGCACAAAACTCTCACAATACTTTGTGAAAACAGGACTATTAACACCGGGAGGATAGCGAAAAAGGTGGCTAACAGTCTACAAAGCACTTAGCCACTTTTTTCCTCATCCTAATGTGAATACTAATTAAATTCATGTTTTCTTCTACTTTAGTTTTTGAGGTCAAATCACAACTCAATGGAAGTTCCCTCTCTCAGTGTACAAATATCCTTCACAAGGAAAATCCAGCACATCAGAACAAGGGTCTGTTCACCATGATACTTTATATTTTTCATAGTGTCAAGGGGGAGTGATGGTTTTGGTTTTTGTAGGTTACTGGGGGGTTTTGGTGTTTTTTTTTTTTTTTTATGTGTATGTAGAAAGAGGTACGAAAAAACAAAAGTAGAGGCTGGAAGAAAACAATGCTAATGCAATCATGACTGAAAAGACGCCCAAAGAGTTTTTGAAGACAAAGTTGCTTTAGTTGGAATACATTGTTCTTTAATAACAAAAGCAAGCCATGTCCTTGTCTATAGTCAAAAAAGACTTTTGATTTTGATCAAGCCACAGAAACCCTAAATACCATTCAAATTATTATAAAGAATCATTAACTATAATACTGTATTTTTTCCTGGCTATCATTTAAGAGTTTCTGGATTCAGTTTCAATTAACAAGTTTTCCTGGAAGTTTTGTTCATTGCAATCACGTCACAAAGAAGCCCTGGGGCAGTGGAGGACGGAAGGCTAGCATAGGAGAACAGACTCCATGTGTTGCCAAAGGGCATCAAACACTCACACTTGTAGCTTAAGTGACAAGATTCAAAGGATAGGGGGATCCAGCCACAATAACATCCCTGACAAACCAGAGAGGCACCACTGCATTAGAGGAGGCATAGCTGTACAAGCTCCTCTGTGAGCAGCAACTACATCCAAGAGTTTGCCACAGGATATCCTGCAACAACCTCAGAGACCAGCATGACCCAGCTGGGCTAGTGTGGGTAGATAACACTCTCGAATCCCCTCACAGATTCTTTTTAAAAGGAAGTATGTGTCAACCTGAGCTTCATATCCTTTTTGACAAGGGCATATTACCTGATGGGGCTGTGAACTGGACCATCTGCTGTAGGAAGGAGCACCAGAAGTCTTGTTCGCTGTAGGTCTCTGCAAAATAAAAGAAGGACATGTCAAATATTCACCAACACGCCCACCATACACACTGGCTACTCGCCAACCTCAACCATGTAAATAACCATAGTAAAAAAAAAAGAAAATCCACAACCCTAAACAAGAGCCTCCAGAAACCACAAATATGAGACAGGTGCACCAAAATCACATAGATAGAAACTTGCAACTAATGCACTGTTCAGCCTTGAACCTCGGGACCTCAATATTCACTTCAATTTGCAGTTTGTTGCCTAGACTGCATAGTGAAATGCTAAACTCCAACCTAAACTGAGGCTAAAAAGCACTACCCATCAGGCATACATTTTACTCGGTTTAAGTAGACATGCTGTAAAGGAAGAGCAACTACATCATCTCTCTAGACTTGTGAAAAGATGCTGACACTGTCCCACACCAGACCCTTGTCTTTAAATTAGAGAGACACAGATTTGACAGACAGATCAAGCAGCAGATAAAGAACTGGCAACAAGGTCACACTCAGTTGTGGTCAATAGCTCACTGTTCAAGGGGAGATCAGTGACACATGGTGTTTCTCATGTGTTGGAAGGAGGGTGTCAAAATACAACAATTGTTCTTTCAGAATCATTTCACCTTACCTAAGTTTCATTTGTGAAATATGTAGTGGATTATTTATAGACTAACTTTTTTTTTTAAGAAAAACAGCCTTTATGATTTATCCCTACATTTTTCATCCATTTCTCTATTTTTCCCCCAAAGCCCTAAGAAAAAAGGCCATACCATGTACTTTCATATCCATAACATATTTCCATATCATGTGTGTCACATACAGACTTGACAATTAAACTGCCTTTGATACTGCAGAAGAAGCAATTCATTATGGCATTGAATAGAACCCCATCAATTATTTTTTTACAAATTTTCTCTGGTTTCAAAATTATTTTATACCATCAACTTACACACCATCTACTCCCAGTTTAAGCTAGCATCTGGTGTAACAGAAGACTTTTAAATCCACTCCTTACTTATGTGAATTTGCTGCTTCTTAAAAAAGAAAAAAAAAACACAAAAAAAAAACCACCAAACAAACCCACTGGATACCACAGTTAACAACCAAGTTTCTTGCGAGCGTATCACTACTATACTGTGTAAGCTCATGCATTACAAAATCTTCATGACAACCAGGCTACTTGTATCAGGAAGACCAGGTGGGTTTAAGTTTCTTTTGCATGAGATCTGAATTCAAACAGGCTTTCCAGACATGAGATACTAATTTATCAGTACACTATGTCACCAGCAGGATACTAATAAGGGGAACAGATTCATATTTGAACCATATGGACATCAATTACAAAAAAAAAAAAAAAGCAATTGTGACATCCATGTGAGATTTATACCACAATGTAGTACAGTCTTTGTAAGTATGGAAATAAATAGCTTATGGCTTTTAACACACAAGGATATAGTACATTTCTATGCCAGTTATACCCACTAGGGCTTATACATCATTACATATTCTAAAGCTGGCATGTCATTCTAACTAATAAGAAACAGCCACTGCTGGAATTGTATTTGTGTATTAGTCTATCAAAAAGCAGTTATTTCACAAATTTAATTATTAGCATTACTGTATAGTGTATTTATCTTCACCTAGGCACCCTTAAAAAGATAGGCATTTTTAATATACAGATACACCATGTAACAGAATAACACTTTTTTTTGATAGAAACTCCAGAAAAGACAAAGTGCACACAATGCTGGTCTCAGCTTCGTGAAAAACTATCTCCATTTGCTTCAGAAGAATGGCCAGCCGATCTCTGAACAACAAGTTGAATAGTGAGATAGCTGGAGTTTTTTCTAGAAGCACCCGGAAATTGTTCTCCAGTAAGATGTCTTTCCACAAGCACCACACACCTTTCTTAATTAATATATGTGTAATGTATGCCTGCCTTTAGTACCATCCAATAAAGCTGCATCTTCCTCCTGTTTAAACTCATAAATACCAGTCTTGGGTTTCATTACTCCCTCCAATACCTTTAGTAGGTACATTTCCTACACAGCAATCGCTCTTTTGAACTTTTCTGTCTCTTTCAAGGACATTAGGAAGATAAATATCCCACAGAGAAACAGTACTGCAATATTACAGAGAATCAGGCAAATCCTTTCCAGGACAAACACCCAGCAAACAAATAGTTCCCAAGACAAGAACACAAGATTTTTTTTTTTAAACTTTACATAAAAGAAAACACTTATGACTTCTATCTTACAATATAATTAAGATGGCACTTTTGAAAAACTGCAAATAGTAGTATAGAAGACTTTTTTTTCCCCCCCTTCTCCATTTACAGACCAAGAAACAGGCTCAGCTGCATATTCCAAGGCAACCAGACTACCGGGTTATAGAGCGAAGGCTTGCACTGCTCACACACAGAAGCTTCTATATTAGACTATTCAGAGTGGATTCTGAAATATCAAGAAAATACTTTCACCCAAGCTTCTATCCAGGTTCTAAAGGGCAACAGGAAAAAAAATCTGAAGGCCAGGCCACAAGCCCTGGTCATCTCAATGGTTAAAATATTTAAAGCAAGTGACTTAAAAAGTTACACACGAGCAAACTCCAAATGCACGCACCCCCACCCCTACTTTTCTGCAACCAGTAGAAATTAGACACCCACCTACCTCTAGGAATATGTGTCTTGATACCTAGCAGCATAGGTCATAAAGCAGACCATACTCTCTGCTGGATGAGTAGCTTTTGCATACAGCTGGCACCTCAAAGACCTCAAGGTGTTGCATTTTCACAAGCTATTTTAGCAGGGAGAGCACAGGCTGCATTCAGCCCTTTAAGCCACATCCCTTCCTTCAGTTAAAAATCACCTCCCACATCACTCCTCCTTTTGAGAAAGAAGGAGCATAAACACAGGATATTTAAGAATGCTCCCTCTGGCACAATTAGCACTTCAGCATAAGCCCTGGACATAAACTTACTCCCTGGTCTTGCAGAGCTCCCTAACAGCCTCACGGAAACAACCTAAACCAAACAGCCATCAACACCTACAGAGCCCCTAGCAAGTCCCACTCTTAGCTAACTTTATACCCATTCTGCTTCCCCAGCCCACTTCAGCTCCCTAAGCTGCCTCTCAGCCATGTGCAGATATAAAAAGCTCCTCCCCAGCTATTAAAAACTAATTAAGATTGACTTCCCTAATTGCCTGCTCATCCAAGCTGTCCTTTGTGTCCTGGCCATTTCCCTCATTCCCTCCACCTGTGAACAGAGGTCAAACTCACTGAGCTGCAGGTGAACAGTTGTTTTAAAAGACCACAAAGTTTTGCTGAAAATTTTAGAAAGGTTTAAGAATCACAGTGGAGTGTACTTCCAAAGGCAGTAAGACTGGAAACTGGATGTGTGAGCTTCATATCTGAGATGGAAGTTGTGGAAAAAATGGCAGTGTGGTCTGCTGCCCAGGCAGCAGTCAGTGTGAGAGGAGAAAATCTGATGTAGATTCAGGTGCAATGCTTCAAGCAAATAGCCAGATCTGAGCCTGAATGAGAGGAATGCTGATGAAACATCAGACTGCCTCCAAATCCTAGTGAGACCAAGAAAAAAAAAAGTACTTCTCATAGCAGTAAAGTGGCACAGATAAAAGAAGAGCAAATTATGCAGTACATGTGCAAAGATTCTTTTTTTATACACAGCTCACAGGAAAACTGTTTTCTCAGAAGATTCCTACTACTGAACACAGTAAATAACATAGCAAGAAGCCAGGAAAAAAAAAAAAAACTTTTAGAAGAATACATGGAAATCAATACAATGGAGTATGGCTCAACAGAAGAGTTCAGGGAAATATGTGTTACTATTTCATTCTTGGGATAAGGCTACCAGTGGCTGCATGCAATACAAGCCAAGAACATATACAGTCCCTAAATAATTCCTCAGTCACTAAAGGAGAGCTTCAAGATAAGGCCACACTTCAAATTTATGAAAAAAAGCAGAGCCCAGAATTACAAGTGTCATTAGTCTGGCTATATTTCTAAAAACAGAAAAGGAGTAATGTTCTGATAACCAAGGCAAAGTTAATAACTGGTTCTACACCCAAATAAACTTATAAAGTCTTGTGATGAGCATGGCAATTCATCCCATTAGTCTGGAAAAGTATCCTGAGATAGGATGATTTACTGTCTGGAAGTACCTGTCTCTTTCCATCCGCTCACTGGAGAGACAGGCTAAGTAGGCAGTTTAATTGAGACATCTAACTGGGAATGGCTAATGTTAGGTGAAATTAAATCTACCCATAGTCCCTGTTCTCCTTGCTACCAAGGGGCCTAAGCAATTTGTCGTCTTCTACGTTTCAAAGGGTTATTATGGTAGCAAACTTGTTATGCAGTCAGGGTACTTGTGAACTGCCCTGTGAACTCCCACAAACTGTGTTAATCTTCAAAATGCAGCCCACTGGTAAAGACATGAAATACTGTCTTGACTTGCAGGACTTAGAAATTTTTACCTGGGCAAGAATGGGAAAAAAAGAATTTACTTTATAAATCAAGAAAATAAAATATGAAAATAAATGGAACATATACTTAAACATTTAGTCATATCAAAATCTTTTTTCTTCAAAGAAAATCTACTTAGACTTACACCTGTAGTACTCTGAGAATACAATTATAGTTACATGAAACGCCTGATATACCACCAGTTCCTGGGCTCTTTGGCTTTTAGGCCTAAAACCTTGCTGGCATTCAGCTGGTCTCTAGTTCATCAGGTTTACAAAGTTGTTGCTTCTTTAAAGAATATAGAGTCCAGTTGTTTATGTGTAGGTGGATATGAAATTCAGGATATATTATGCACTGTCCAATATCTAGATTTCCTTTTTTTCTAGTATTTGCTATGGAATATTCCTGATTTTCTCTCAAATGAAAAAAGAAAAAAAAAAACATTTCCTGAAAAAAGTAATAGAGACAGCTGACAACTCTGTAAGATGTTAAGGCACCGAAGTTCTTTCTCTGAAGTTTGCTTTCTTTTTTTATGGAGTTTTGTATATCTGCGACTTTTGCAAAGAGAAACCAGCAATGTTATGTTAAAAAGAAACAATATTCAGGGGCTGCTTCTTTTGAGACATAGGCCTTTGGGTTAATTCATTTATTTTTTTTCACAGCAGGAATTTATGAAGAAAACATGAGTGAAAAATAAAGTTTTAACTTCTCATACTACAAAGGGTTATAATATCCTTTATGACTGTCCAGGAACAAATAATGAGCAAAGTCCTTTTGACATTAACCACAGCAGACTGGAGCAGTGGGAGCTAGTTTTTGAAGTATTGAGTTTTATTTCTTTTTACTTATTGAGCTTATCCCACAACAATGCAGCACAGAAAAAGACAAGTTATTAGTTTCTATGTACAAGGTAAATAGAAGTGGTGACAATTCATCTGATACTATCTGATCAAAAATGGTGCTTAGAGGAATTACAGAGTCTGAAATTTGAACCAGTAATATCTCATGAAACAACACAGACTTCATGCCTACATATCAATCCATACCTGCCTCTGGTCTGGCTCCAGATACCCTTAAGCCATGCTGATTCTCTGTGTGAGGTAAGACCTCACACACTTGATAATACTAAATCCTTTACAGCCTCTTCCTCACTAACATCATCTCAAGGGATCAGAGAAGCCAGCTCAGTGGAAAGGGTATCTCTGTGCTTCCAATCTGGTATCACACCCGGCTCCACGGGGAGACAAACCCCAGTAAAGCCTGTTCATTACAAATGTGCTGCTCACCCATGAAGCCATTTTCACTTTTGTGCAATAAATGTACACAACTCCTTGCTCCCTTTGAAACCTCATCCCATTTTTAACAATACCAATACCATGCTGGAAATTCATAGCTAGCACTCTGGACATAAGATTAAACAAATTCCAAGTACTTTAAATATCCATGGTTTTTTCAAAACCCTACAAGTTAAGAAACCTCCAAAACTTCCTGGAAAAGTGTCTGCTTTCTACTGATGCTAGTGCTACAAAATTGCAGAGTGATGGATTTTGTTTATTATTATTTTTTTAGAAAAAAAGAAGACAGGAAAATGTTATATAATCAGATTAATAACAGGAATGTAATTTCATTACAGCTGTGCAGCAGTTTTTACCACTCAACAGTGAACACTGATGATCATGGGGCTGGAATACAAAGCGAAGCGCAGTGATGTTGACAGCAGTGGAAGGATGCGAGGTGACGTGACAATATGGTCTCCTCTTCCATGCAAAGGGTGCATGATGCATCCTTCAGCTTGCTTGGCAGCTGAGAGAATAGCACATGTCAGGGTGACATCACTGCTTTGCAGTGATGAGACGATGCAGGGGAATCACCAAGTACGTTGCTCCATAAAAGTGTAAAGTCAGGAAGAAAACATTAAGAAATCAGCCAATCTGGATAGAATGGCAGGACATAAAATGCAACAGAGTTGCAAGAGGTAAAGTTTGTAAGTAATGAAATACATTTATAAGTTGTGTATGAAAAAGTGCACAGTGGGAAAACAATCTTTTCTTAACGCTGTTACACAATGTCATTAGGGATTACTTCCTCTAGCTTACAGAAATCAATGTTATGACAGGAAGAGACAGAGCAGGAGAGATATTGACTGAGCTGTCAACCATAGGAGTACATCTCTCTGAACCTGTGGGTTTGGGCTTTGATGAAGAAAATGCATTCAATAGCCACTTTTATAGGAACTCAGGCACTCACTCAAAGTACTCACATTTCATATCCACTGTCTAGTCATGACCATCAACATAGTGACTCATAATTTTGAGGTGAAATTGCCAAAAGTAGTATATGTCTATCACTCACCCCCATCCACGGATCCTTGACACCTAATGCTTTGACATGGGTTATGAACCATGGTGCAGGGGTTGTCATGACACTGTGATTCCCTCTCTTTTTTCTCTTTGTCCACTCCTGTTTACTTATTTAATAAAGATATTAAAGAAGGAAAAGAAGAAAACTTCTAGACAAAGCCAGAGATAAAAATATTCTTTCTTCATAAACTATCTTTACACTTACCAACCAGGAGCTTTGTGCTAAAAAAACTCCAGGCCTTCCCTATATGGCCTCCCATATGCTATTTGATTGTTAAAAGTAATAATTAATATATTTTAAGTTTCAAAGTATGTATTTCAATGCTAATGAAGTCCACAGGCCTTTTATATCTCACAAATCAAATAAGAACTGATACTAGAAATTTTGTATTAGAAATCCATCTCAAACCACATCTACTTTAGCAGAACTGGCTGGTCAAGTTCAAGCCAACAATAGTGTAACCACTAATTCCTTCTCCTTTCCGATTTGTATCGATCAAGTGAAGCGCAGCATCCTTGAAATCACAAACAAGCTGAACAACTGTTACTGTTGGTGAAAAGCAATAACATATATCTTAGGAATTTTATATGATGAAAGAGATTCTCTATGGAGATGCTATAGACACCATGATTTGCTATGCAGTCAGCACTTTCTTCCAAAGCCAGAGAGTTTGAAGATAAGCTGCAAAGAGATTGAGGAACAACCTTCAAGTCTTCCAGATGGAGTTGACATAAAGTTGGCATTCTTACCCCATAAAATGTACAATTAAGAAATTGTAAGAAAATCACAAGACATAGAAACACACAATTAGATAAGAAGGAGAAATCAGCTGGGAAAAAAAAAAAGAAAAATATTAAGACATTCAATTGTTTGAGGTCAAGAACTCACTCAAGCACTATAGAGAAGGTAGGGGAACACAACACAACCATATGAGAGAAAATTTAATCATAAAGTGGCTTTCTAAAGCAGCTGCTTTTGTGGAACTAAGAACTAAGTGTAGTATTATGTTAAGCAATATTCTATTATAGCAATCAGTACATTAAAGAACAGCCAGGGAATGCCACAGTCCTGGATATCACCAGGATACCCACTCCTATTGAAAGAATGCTCAAGGAAGTATAAGATGTGTTATCAGAAGAACTTGGAACATATGACATGTTATGTGCTTTTGACTCTCACCAATTTTCTGAGTAAATTAAATGCTGAGCCATGAAGAGATGTAGGGGAAGTGGTCACAGCACCACGCCTGACAGTGTTCAAGTGTTTGGACAATGCTCTCAGGCACATGGTGTGACTCTTGGGTCCTGTGCAGATCCAGGAGCTGGACTTGATGATCCTTGTGGATCCCTCCCAAGTCAGGATATTCTATGTTTCTATGATTCTATGACACAGACAGTCTTGGCTATGTCAGAGAGCAAAATACGATTTGTTTTGTGGGACCAAAAGACCCAGCTTTCTTCACAAGCTTCCACAGACCTGCAAAAACGGAATTGACAGGTCTATGTTTATTTGAGGTAAAGGAATAACACCAAGAGTGTAAAATAAATTGATTGTAATAAGGGCTGTTCTCTTTGAGCAGCTATTCTGAGAAAGATTATCTGTTCCATTTTAATAGCAGACAAGAAATATGAAAAGTGACCCAGAATATTTGAGTAATATTGGGTCTGAGGTATTAAAAGATAACAAAGTGACCACAATGAAAACTGATACTGAGTAGGAAACCATCAGACATGTACTATAGAGAGTATCAAAAAACATTAGAAGAACAAATCCAAATATAAAGACAATGGATGCTCTCATAAAGGCATGGGGGGGACCTTTCCTTTTTTTATTAATGTTCACCAAGGAAAATAAGAATTCAGATTTATGCTTACATTGAAGATTATAATAAAGCCAAAACAGAGAATAGCCTTGATAAGACAATGCAAAAGACAACAGTGCAGAAATTAAAGTCAAATATGGCATACAGTAGATGTAATAATCAGAATATTTTACATGTGTTTCAGTACTGGGAGGCAAGGGCATGAATCATGAAGGTTCAGTAAAATAGAAAAATAAAAATCTTTATTTGCAAACAATGCAATCATAGAAAGGTGGAGGAGGTGCTATAATGATCTCTTTAATGGTGAGAGATAAAAGTGAACAACAAATGGTTATTTTCTAGATAAAGGAGTCATTCCCAGAAGAATCAAATTTTTAAAGTATTCAAAAGGCAATTAGACATTCAGGAAAAATGCTGGCAATTCCTGCTAAATTATTAAGACTTGAATGCAATAAGCTTAGTCAAATTTTTTACAACTTAATTTTGATAATATTTCCTAAGAACAGAAACAGAAAGTCACAATTCCAATTTCAAAACCAGGATGTATTGGAAATGTAGGAGTTGTTTTTATGTTTCTTCCCATTTCAACCTCAAAAATCCAGTTTTCATTCCTTTTACAGACACATACTCTTTAAACACAGGAAACGGTGAGTGATGGCAAATATTGGTGTCTGGCAAAGAATTCCCTCCCAAGATTAGTCACAAAAAAATAAAAACAAGCTATCACTTTTAGTTAGGTGTTGTCTCCAGGAAAAATGCTGCTAAAAAGACAATTAAAGTGTAATTTCTTAGAGGATTTAGGAATAATCTAGTGGGTCCTTGGTCTGTAAGGAGAGTATCTGACATCTTGGAACATCACAGCACAAGTCTGAGACTGTTTATTATGTAGGAAATCGGATGCTTTTCAAGTAGCGATACAATGAAATTTCTGCTCTGTTTCATAGCAATCCAATGCTAAAGGTGGGAAGATGAAGAAGCCCCACACTTTTCAGATCAGTCCAGTCATTGGTTTGAAGGCACTGGAACAATCTGCCTCGATTTCAGAACAAGTGACTGCCGCAGGAAAGACAAGGTCAGAAAAAATGGTGGGTTTGGATCAGTGAACATGAATGATATTCAAGGATTGTAAAACCAGGTAAATAGCCTTGTAATGATAAGATTCTGAGCAAGCTTTCTGGCAGGCAATGAGGTTGCAATGAGTTTGGTAGCCTAAACAGCTGACGGCTTTAAATAATAGTAGAAGTTTGTAGGAGGAATAAATTCAATTTTTTGCTGCTTTGAACTTGATGACAGAAGGAAAAAAATTCTTTGTACAAAGAACCCTAAAAAGTTACCAAATTAAAAAAAGAGATCTCTTGACTAGATTGGCACTGGTGTTGCCTAATCATCAGCTGACAAAAGCTGAAAAATGGGAGGGGTGACATTGTACTGCAGTTTGACTGTAGTCAGTGCCAGCATAATATAACTGGATGGGTGACAGCTGCTGTGACTGGGATGTGGCACAAGGTTTGCTAGCTGTCAACCACCACAGCAAACTTACTGAGCTCCTGGGTACATAAAGTGATCTCATTTTGTTGTAGACATTTCTAGCGACAACTACTTAGCTGACTGTTCTGCACATGATTCACACCACCACTCTTACTGCCCAAGCAATGTGTTGAACACAGGTTGTTATAGGGATTCTAGTCAAGCAGGTGGTACTCTTTTGCAAACAGCATGCTTGCTTATGCTGTGAAATCCTACACCTATTGTCTCCACCTACCTTCCTCTTCTATCAGCAGCTGCTGTCAGGTGCTCCCTGTTCCAAACCCCTGTGCTCACTCCCTGTGCTTCAGTGAGCATTCCTTCTCGCCCAGGCCTATTGTGCAATCTAAACCCCAACACCACAGAAGGTGAGACAGGCTTTCAAATCTGGCTGCCACTGCAGGAGGAGAGATGCAACATGGTGGATAGAGCAGCAATAACTGCAAAAATTTATCATCCCAGCTTCTTCAAATGCCCCTCCCTGCTCCATGATCGAGGCACACCAGAGCAATAAATTCTTCTACGAGCCCTTAAATCTATCACACTAATTGCTAAATGCAGAGTAGCCATTCATCTTTCCTGCTAACATGGCAATGCGTGAATTTGCTGAAAGATTTTTTTTCTAATGTTTCCTTCTGATTAAACTGTATAAAAAAAGAAAATGTAACATCACTGTCTGCTTTGAGGCTAATGCTTTTTTTGAAGCCTGGAGAGGAGTTCAGTATGAAAATCATGAAAGATTAGGAGGACTGTCAGCACAAAGGGACAGATATTTTCCTGCTCTATTCACATCCAGTCTTAGCATTTAAAAATGCATGTGAATAACTCTTTTTTTTAGACTTCAGAAAGAATCAACAACACACATATTTCCAGAAATTTCCTAATAACATTCTCCTAAAATTTCTTTCCAGAAATATCACAGAAAGTCTTCCTTCATTTAGCATTGAGAGTAAGTGAAATTGGACTGTATTTTACCAGAGGGGTCAAATATTTAAAATAATACTATCCTTTGCAATTGGTTAATAAATATACATGGAGAGAAACTTCAATGAAACACAGGCAATAATAAGAGGCAAACTTCAGATTGCGAGCATCTCCTTTGTCAATTTGTTCAGCGTACAGGAACCTTGTCAAATTAAGAAAATTCGAAGTGTATTAGGAAAGGCTGCCCTCTTCAGACAAACTTAATAAAAGGTACACGGAAGCTCTGAGTGTCTTGAAGTTAAAATAAGAATGTGGTGAAATTAACTGTGCAGCGCAATATTAGCGTATTAACTTTCTTCTGCTTAATAACAATTTGCTATCACATAAAGAAAAGCATTTTTGATCATTAGCTATACATTAATGTGTGTTTTTTAGACTCACAACAGACCCATTTATACAGTTTCTGTAAGGCTGCTATAACTTCAAGTTATATGCTGAAATATAGAGACATAATTAATTAAGAAATTTATTGAGTCTGAACTTCCCTTATGTCATGTTGTGTGCTGTCATATGGAAAAATAACACATTTTGCAGTACTGAATTTCTGTCACAGGGGAATTTTCATTAAACATGATAAAATTGCCTTTTTTCCTCTAACAAAACTTGGAGTTTAGATAGGTTTTGATCTTCCTAATGATCTAAACTAGTGAGTGGGAAGAAGTTCTTGTCATCATGATTGGTGTTTTATACTTGATGGCTATTTCTAATTTCATTCATGAACAATGAGAACACAGCTTACTTAGAAAGTATTTTTTTCATTTCCTCACTATTTGTCATCTGAGTGTCTTTACAGGTGAAATTGTGGATTTTTATCTTGCATCACACCAGGTGACAAGACACAAGGCTACCAGATATTTTCCTGGTGTATATCATAGAATTTTCATAAGGAAGACCACCTGTATGAAGTAAGTAATTGTATTTGGGTTAATGACTGTAAATAACAGCTTCCAATTTACTGGAGAGGTGAGGTGGACATAAATATTTTTTATTGTTTTTTACTTTGAAAACTGAATCTTAGAATCTTCTGAGGAGACCTAGAAATACATATTATGCTCCACAATATCAAACCTAATACTTATCTAGCCACATTTTTCAAGACCTGTACCAGGACCTGGAACTGTACTAAAGAAAACAGCCATTAAGTCTCAATATATCCCCCTAAAGTTCTCCAGAACAGGGAGCAGAGAAATGTGTTGCTAAAAGATGGTCCTAAGACAGAAAGATATGAGGGATTTAGTTGCCAGTTTGATAGATGTCTCTCCATTCATTAGAAAAGGTCTTTTTTCTACCTTTTCAGCAAAGCCTCCAATGTCATGATGTCTCAGGAGAACATGCCTAAATGCCCAATAAGTTTGTGATTGCAAGATTGCACTTTTCCTTGCAAAACACCTTTTTTTTTTTTTTTTTTTTTTTTTTTTTTTTTTATCTTGTCTCAAAGCATAAGTCCAATTCATTCTATATTCAGATCAAAAATTTGAATCATGTTTCCTTCCTCCTTCACCACATCATAAAGGCTTTCTGAACAACAGGTAATTTCATATATCATGTAGCTTTCCACAGTCAGCCTCCTCATTCTCTGAAACAAGCAGTATTTCTAAGTTCACTTTAAGAAACACCCCATGCTCTTAACTTTAACCATGTGAGGAAGTCTCTCTGAAGATTGCGGGGCTTCATTTCCCCTTTATTAAATAAGATTTGGTTTAAGATGTACTTTAAGTTAAGAATTACTTAAACGCTTTGTTGAACTGAGGCCTGAAATGGGACTTTAATTTCCTTAACAACTCTCAGTATACCATTACTAGAATAAATGCAGAAAAATCAGACTTTCTGAAAAAATGTGTCTCAAGGGTGCTAGTACAAGCAAATTACAGAGCAGTTAAATAATGCCAAACTATAAATCTCATATCTACCAACACTTATCCATCTGTCTTACCAGTATGCTAAGGAGTAGGTCTTTTTTAAAGACTGAGATGTTAGAGCTGGAAATGAATACTTGCCTTTTAGTCCCCTCCTATGCTATGGTATTCAGTTTCATGTATAATTGATGGGCTGAAATTTTAAGACAGACTGAATAAATAAATTATGAGTATTCAAAATATCACCCTTTTGCCAGTAAACCCCTGTTATTCTTCACACTGACTCAGCCACCTTTCATGCTGCTATCTTTATTTATAGGAATAGTATTTTCTGTGATTTTGTAGTATACACTTACTAAAATGATTTCAATGGTAATTATTTCAATGTCAAACATAACCATGATTTTTTAATAATCAAAACACAGTACCGCTTTGTTTGGGTATTTTTCCTTCATTCAATTGAGACATAGTTTAAAAGAAAGGCATATTAGTTGAATACCAGCATTTTTTATGCTATTGCTAGCTCTTGCACAATAGAATTCCTAAGAACTGTGCTGTAATTCTTTCCTGCAGTGAAACACAGGGGTGTCCACATTGGCATTCTTGAATTTTCTTAGGCTGTTAAATCATGAGGCTGCCTGTAGTATGCACAGAGATTGGGTTATGAATTTTCTGAAGTGACAGATCCCGTTATATAAGCCACTGGTGAGTCTGGGAATGCCATTCAACATTTTCAGCTTTGGAATTAATTTTATTCTATTTTTTCCCACGAGAAAAATGAAAATGTTCACAACTTTACTGGTAAGGAGTGCAGTTTCCATGACAAAATCATATCCCTGGGAAAACCCCAAGTATTCCTTCCAGCTGTGGGTATACAGAGGTACAATTCTGACCTGACAGCTGTGCACCTGATGTGACTTATTGAAAAACTCAAACAAGGATCCTAAAATTAAAAGGCTGCTGGACAAGATAGCTGCAGCATAATTCTTGTAAGAGGCAAGGCTAATGGACTTGAAAAAAACCTAAGAAATCATTTTTGCAGAATGCATTATAAGCGTCCTTTATATTAAAATATTGGTCTTTTCTCACATGCAAGTCTTTCCATTGCTATCAGGTCCAGGCTAGTGAGAGGGCTAGTCAGGTAAGCCCAAAGTCCTTCAGTATTACAGAGGTGGCATCAAAAGTGAACTGTAACGTAACTGTCTGATACCACTTAAAAAAGGTAATATACAATTACACAATTTAGTTCATTTAGTGACAATCTGTAATCACAGCTTACTAAGTCCTTCCAGGGCTCATAAAGTAAATAACTGGAGCAGTAAGAACTCTTCTACAGACAGCAACTTTCAGTAAAAAAAAAAAAAAAAAATTTGAACAGGTAAATGCACACACGCAAGTTTATTAACAGAGAAAGAACACAAGAAATGAAAATTTGCAGACAGACATTAATTTTGAAAAATTTGAGGAAGTCAGTGTAAGTTCAAAGACAAGGTAAAGATTACTGATTTTCCTTAAATAAAAACAAGAAAGCAACCTAACTCTGTCCCAAATAACAGCTGATAAATTCACTCCATTTGGTCTGTGCCCCTTGTACCTTGGAGCTGGGATTTTGAAATTTCACTGGTAGATGAATGTGAAATACCCCTTTATTCCTTTGAAGAAGCAAGTCTGAAGCTGCAATGAGCCTGCAAATAGTGATTAGCATTTAAAGTGGCACCCTGAATAATAAAATGTCTTTGAGCTGGATTGTAATTTTCTGGAAGTGAAAGATACTCTTTACATTTACCTCACAGGAGACTAATTTTGGTCTTGTCCCGCTAAATGAGAGGTCACAAAGAATCAGCTCCAATGAATCTCTCCTAGGCTCTTCTGGTAATACTTAATTCTTGACATTTCATTTGTGAGTTTTCTGGAGGCTGTAGTTTGTGGCTCCATGCCCTGTTCCCTTCCAGCCTGAAGAGCAGTACATGTTGTGAGCCAGGCTGCAGGAGACTGCAGTGCTACTTCCTGCTCCAAAGAACTGTACCTCTTCCCAGGCAAGCCTGAATAACCATCTCTGAAGTCTGACTTCCTCACAACACTCAAAAATCCTGCTCCCCACCTCTGGACCCTGATAGAGGTATGGGGCTGTGAGGGTTTTTGTGGTATCACCTGCATCTTTCCTATCTGCTGAGACAAAGTTCATGGCAACCACTTACAGTGCTCAGCTCAGTCTTCAGCCAAAGTATTTAATCAGCAAATGTTGTACCAAGCTAGTTAAAAGCACTCAGGAAGGATTTGGTGTGACGTCAAACTGAAACCTAGTAAAACCAAAATAACAAATGAAGAAACCTGCAGCTGGGTAAAAATATCTGAATCCACAAGTGGGGAAGCGTTCACACAGCAGTAAACTCTCATTCCTATCTGCTTCTGTGGAAGTAGTGTTAAGCAGAAATGCCTAATGGAAACAAACCTAACCTGGGCAGGCTCTTTCAGGAGAGCAAATAGACAGAGAAGTCTCTTGATGCCCATGTAAACGTCATTACCTCTCTTTCCACCTCCTGCAGCAGCCCACACAAGGACTGGTCAAACAGTTCACAGAAAAGGGCAAGCGCGGGCTTCGGAGTTGTACATTCCCCAGAGAACACCTCCTCTGCCCTGCTTTTTAAAAAGCATAGTCTCCTGTTTCTCTACAGTAATCTTGAAATCTGTTCCATTTTCCATGCTTGACTATAGAAATTCTCTCTGGATTCCCTGAAAGAAAAATATTAAGCAGAACACCCAAAGTTTTTTAAAATACTGTAGCACTTGAGTCTCTGCCTGCCACTCAGTGAAACACAGCAATTTAAAATTACTGAAGCTCTTAAATTAAGTGCTTACATTTGAAGGTGATCACCACTCTGAACATGTGAATTGTACAGTTATCTGAACTATCAAAGCTCTTCAATTTACTCCAAGTAAATCATTTTTGGAAGTGATAAGGGAGTCTGTAATTGCCCAGACTGTACTCATTTAAAGCTTCTGCTCAGTTTTCTACTTCTTTTTAAAAGTATTTGAGCAATTCTGCGAGCTTATAGAAAGACTGTGCTGAACACATTTGAGCAGCTTGGGGGAATGTGTATGACTTTTGTTTTACTTGTAAGCAACCATTTTGGATCAGCATTTTCCTTCCGGAGTTATGTCAAAGCAAGTGGTTTTACCTAACTCTTCAACAGTTGTGTGGAGATAAAAACTGAACACTCATATCCATTTTCAAAGTCTTCAATTCACTTAATAGACAATGTACAATTTTCTGAGTGCACTGAAAATGTCATTGCTTTGTAGCTACAAATTGAAACACATAATGCTCATCTCCAGGAAGCAATTATTAATATTTATTTTTACTATACAATATACGTATTCTTGCAATTTTGGCACACAATGCCTTTTGAATGTATTTTCTTAAATGAACTAGTAACAGCTAGTTACCCTCTGTAATATATGATGAAATTCTTCCATTCCATACACAAACCCCTTACAGCTGTGAGGACTATAGAAACATAAGAGATTCTAAAAATCCTGCATGATTCTTTCCTGTACCATCCAAAGTAGGTTCAGGCCAGAATGAGGCCTTGACAGTTGTGTGGGGTTGTTTTTTGTTTGTTTTTTTTTTTTTTTTTTCGGACAGCTTTCTACATATTCCCAGAATGGTTAAATATTGCACTATTTCCCATACTGTATAAAGTTCAATTAGAAACATTCTTTCTGTGGGCCTTTTTCTTGTGTTCTTCCAACTGCCCCATGGCAGAGCTGTCACAGCTGATGCTCTGCTTTGATTCACAACTCCCAGCAAATATTTCCCATTTTCCTTGCTGAATATCATTAATAATAAAGCATAATTATCTGAAAACGCTGATGAATTCTAGTATTTGTTATAAATTAATTCCACTTAATGCCTCGTATTTTTAACACACTCTTATCTACCAGAAGTAAGTTCTGAGCTGAAGATCTGTCAGTTAGCCTTCTACTTGTAGACCCTTGAAAATCAATTGTCTTTTGAGTGAAGGCACATTTTGGCTGTTTGACAGCAGATCCTTTTATACATTTGTACTGACCCATAATCTATTGCAAAGGATGTGCATTTGCATTTGTATGCTCTGTGTCCTAAAATAACACGTGAGCTGGGACCTGAGGGGTTCTTGCTGCAATATCTGTTGGTTACTCACACCTGATGGATAACCAGCTCATATTTATGATGCTAAGATATCTTGAATGCAGGTTTTTTTTGTTGTTGTTTTTTGGGTTTTTTGGGTTTTTTGTTTTTTTTGGTTTGTTTTTTTTTTTGCCATTTTAAGGACTCTGCAACCAGCAAAATCTGATTCCATTGCGTTTCTGAGTCATATGGTGCTCGTGCTGCATCCACCTACGTTTTCTTTTAATGGCCAGTCACAGATGCCAGAGGTGAGACAATGCAATGATGCTTGACATTTATCTATTATCAAATCATTCGCTCAAGATTACATTGATCTAACTGTGTATGCTGCAACTCAATATTTTTACAGGTACACTGTGACACATCAAGATTTTTCAGAGTAATTTGTAAAGAAATATGTCACATGATTTCAGAAAAAATATGAAGGTTTTTTTTTTTTTTTTGAAGCTGTTTCGTGTTCTCTTGAATGATTAAACCTTGTGTGAAAAAATGAGCTGACAGGTTAATTTTCCATGTCAAAGTCCAGGCACTGCCATTTCTTTCATTTTGGTTTATATATCAATGTGGAAGAATTTGCCTGTCAACAGAAGTGTAACAGTCATAGTTGCTTACTTTGTTAATTGCTACCACTTTTTGCATCTCTATTCTTTGATATTTTGGCTATAATGCTGCATTCTCCATTATTCTGTGGGATTTTTTCCTATTTCCCTGCTTTGCAGAAGAGTTCTATAATTTATCAGCCATCTTGCTCTCACAAGAATTTCCCTAGTGATATGAACTTCATCTGAAGTTTTCTCAAGTTTCTGAATGTTTATAATGTCTTTCTACTGTACATATAAAACAAGTACAGTAACAGTGATTTCTGAACAAAGTCCTAAAGCATTAATGGTTGTTGCTGGTAGAATCCTTTACTGCAGCTTAACTGTTTGACCTTCTTGATTAAATTATCCACGTTGTTCCCTTCATTTCTACTCATGTTGCCTTGCACTACATTGTCCTTAAAACTTTTTGCTGTCCCCTTTTTCAAAGGTATTTCTGAGCAGTTTTCTTGTCTTGTTTCTTTACTGCCCCTCAGTTAGGCAGACTTCAGAGGCACTTTTCTGAAAATCAGTAACAGCTGTTGCAGCATCTATGATATGGTCATTCAAAAATACAATGGCACATGAGGGCTGACTTGTGCAGGGCCTGAGCCTCAACACACGTGGACTCCTTTCATTGGTACAACCTGAAATGTGGGATTTGTGTCTTGAATAGCCTTTTCCTTATGCTTTTTAAGATTGTAAAAAAAAAAGACTTGGAAAAGAATTCCAAGGCAATTTTGGCCCCATTCTTTGCATTATAAGCTGGGATCAAGCAGTTCTAGACTATTCCTGGCAGAGCTTCCTTTAACCACTTTTTTTAAAACCTCTAATGAGGAGCCCTGAATGAGTGTCCCAGCACCACAATTGCTCACTGTTCCATCGTTCATATATGTTTTGGAAGATGAAGTTTCCCCTCAGGTCTCTTTTTGCTAAATTAAACAAATCAGTTCCCTTCCCTGATTTCCATAAGAAGGTTTTCTAATCCTCTTTTCCTGTTACTCTCCTCTGGGGTCTATCCAGTCTGTCTACTCTTAAGCCCATCTACCAAAAACCATATTTCAACCGCAGTTACACCAGTTTCAGGAGGAGCAGAGCATGTTTCCTGCCACTGACAAAAAAAAGTTTAAACATCCCACAGCCTCATTCTCATGATTTTGCATCATAATAATAAAATGGTGTGCTCTTTTAATGAATTTGTTCTTACCAAATAAAAAAATTCGGCATCAGCTCATCTACACCAGCTCACATCTTCAAGAGCTGACCCAAATTTCCTTTTAGTAGAAGTTAAAACAATCAAAGAAATCCTTGGTGACTCTATCTGAATGACTCCTATGACTTGTAGACAGCCAGATTTAACAATGATTTCCACTCACTCTGAACTCTGACATTGGGCACTGATTATTATTTTTTCCTCATGCCGATCTAAAACACGGGGATGGTGCTTGTTCATTGCATTTCTCAGTATATTTTGACTGCCTCAACTTTTGTTATTGCCATTACTGCAGAGATCCTGGCCCAGCAATGTTGTCAGTCGGAGCACGCTGATGAGTAACTCCACAGTCATAGCTGGCTCTTAGCCTACGAGTGATGATGCTGTTTCTGCATTAATGTTATGCTCACTGAATAGTAACTATCTTGCACCCTTGGATATATTATAGATTTCCTCGTTTTTAAAATGCTTTTTGTCAGCAGTGATGTTTGTGCACTACAAGGATTTAGGGCTTGCATTTGTCCATTTCTTTCATTGCTGCTATCATCTTTCATTATCGCAGCTATAGCTCTAAATGCTCTAGAAATTCTCATACATACTTACCTTCAGAAAAGTCTGTTGTAGAGACCTGGCTCATGGAAAGACTTGCAAAAATTGCCGAGTGCATTACCTTGCTTGTGTGACTACCTTAGCATGCTTTTGATGTTTGACTTTATTTTGCTAATGTGTACAAGTTATAGAACTATCAATCACCTGCCAGTCTAGCAAAACAGTGAACTTCATTTCATCTGGCCTCTCTGACCTGTTAGACTTAAGTGCCCCTACCAGGAGTTAAAACTCCAGCCAGTAGAGATGATAGGATTATTGAAACACAGTCTCTTTCATTACCACAAGGGGTAGCCCTCAAAGACTGAAATCTCAGTGGTGGCACTCATAAAGATTAACATTCCTGCCAGAAACCACTGCCCAGCATATCAAAACACTTCTACCTAAAGCAAATGCCTGAATGCAAATTTAGGCAATGAAACTGAAGTAGCGCATTTTGGGAAGGTGCTGAGTACTCACAGCTTTCAGCAATTTTATGGAATTAAATGAAAACAGTATGTGAAATAATAGACCTAAGAGAGACAAACACAGTGGCACTGTGGCACAGTGGCACTATGGCTATAGTCTTTTCAAAACAGAAATAGATCTTTGTGTAAACTTAAATAAAAATTCTTAAAAGGTAAAATGACTAATTCCTTCTTTTCATATAGTTTAATTGATGGCCTTAAGCCAAGAACAGATTTAAAATTTATCAAAGTTTCCTAAATAATTGTGACTTCATGGTCATACAATCCTGAGTAATGGACTGAATAATAGGTTAATCAATTGACTGATTCTTTCACTGAACAGAATATCAAGTTAAAATATTCCCCTATTATTTGTGTTCATTTGTATTTAGATGTAAGCACATACAGATCTGACTTCCTGCCGTACTGAAAAAGGATGGAGTATTACAGCATGAAGTGTTCAGAGAGAATTTGTCATCCACACAACTGAACTGTGGGCAAGGGCGACTCTAACACCGCCTCGTAGAACTCACAGCCCAGCACATGCTGTATTTGATGTGCCAAGGAAAAGGTCCTGACACTTGTTCAGCCCATCCATCAACAGCAGTTCTTTGGGAAACTCCCTCTTTTTTCTCTGCAGATTCAGGGCCATGCAAGCAGGACACTGAATCTGGATAATACAGGCCGTCTACCCAGGATGAACATGGCAACACCGTCTGACACCAGCTTGCAGAATTGGGGTGCAGAAGAGACAAGAAATGCAGTAAAGAACCTCTGCCAAGCAGAGGAATCTTTACCCCTAAACGAATGATACCACTGCCTCTCATATAATTTCATACAATTAGGTTTTGACCGCCCTTTTTGTGAAAGATTCAATCCAGCTTATAGTATGCAAGAGCATAGTTAGGAGTTGTTCAAAAAAGGAACAAAATGTGAAGGAAGACATGGAGATAGTCATGTTATAAATTAATCCATGAGTCTGCATTTTAAAAAATAAATGTTTCAAATGTAGGGCATCTTTGAGTCAGGTGCTAAGCAAAGAGGTTGGCAGGCCAACACATTTTCATTTACTCCATTTGTTAGTTCTAGATTATATTTTCAAGTGTCAGGTTACTTTTCAGATCAGTACTGCATATTTTTTTTACCAAAGCAAAGCAATACAGATCTTCTGAAATAAAAGTATAAAAGTGCATATTTATTTGACAGCACCCTGCATTACAGTAACTAAATTAAAACACATTTAATATTTCCTGTGCTGGCTTTCTATTATTTGTCAAATGTTTCCACTTATATATATATACATATGTGTGTGTATGTATAAAAGTACATATATATGTATATATGTGTACATATATATTATATATATATATAAAAAACTAAATATGAGCATCTTTGAAAATTCATTATCATTTCTCAGAACCCTCCAACAAGGGCTTTATTGTTCAAAGCTGCTGTAAAGAGAGCTGCACCAAAGGGAGCCATTTGAGCTGCACAACAATGAACTTTATTGATCCTACATAAGTCATAAGCACAGTTACATTTTTCTGAGTGCCTTCTGTGGGGGCATTTTCCTAATGACAGTGCATGTGTGTCTATGTATTAAAGACATCACCACTGTGCATCACAGCATTCAGCCAGCACCTGGTCCAAAATTTCCAGTTTTGGAGAAGGATCTCTGCAACATTTCTGCATTCTCACTGCCATTATATAAGTTTATTTGGAGGCAACCCTGGACCCACACTAAAATACAAGACTGCAAAGATTTTCTGCCTTTTTATTTACAATTGATTAAATTGTTCCAGTGGTGGCCTTGAAAACTATACCTGTATGCTGATCCATTCACTCACATTAAGAAAAATAAAAGCGGCACATGAAATAACTGTGCCCCCAAGTAAGTGTTCTTACAAATAATCTGGCAGGTTACTCAGTAAGCCAAGTAAGTTCCCATATTTGGATAAATTCTTTGTGTGCCCAGACTGTGAAGCACAGAAAGGAGAGTTCTTGCAGACTGGTACCATAAACATAGCCAATGTCAACAGGTTTTATTTTACAGCAAACATTAAAGAGGAGATTTTCAAAGAAACATAAGAAAGTTATGAGCAACCAGAGATCAAACACCTTTAGGATCCTCTGAACAGTAAAATGTCAAACAAAACAACCAGTACATCAGCCCATACCAATTGCCACACTGTAATGCTCCCTGAGGCTTCAGTTCAAGAAATCAGGACCTTGTTTATGGAAACATAATTAAAGCACTTTGTTTGCTTTCCTGTAACAGACACTTTAGCACCTGGTAATTAATGGGAAATACCTGAAAAATCTGTTATTGAATTTCACTAAGGCCATGCATTAGAAACCTATTTGCTTTCCTGTGGCAAATTTGGCTGCAAATTCACATGCCAGGGCTTCTTTGACCCACTGGTACAAACCAGAGTGCACATCCCTAAATCCTCTGCTGCTTTGTGAGCCTACCTGCAGAAGCTTCCTTCCCCTTCCCACTTAGAGGAATTTAGTTATCCAGCATGCATTTTTAATAGGCTCAAGTCACTTCCACTGTTTAAATGTTTGGACCCTAATACCTGCTACAATGCTGAGAACATCAAATGGGAATCCTGCCCTTAACATCCACAAGGGATTCACATATATGCTTCCCTTGGCTCAGACTCTGCTCAGGCTCATCTGTTTGAAGGCACCAATCCTGCTTTGCTGGTGCAGTGCTCAGGCAGCGATGCCAAGAGACAGGAACAGAGAGCAGTGAGCTTGCTCACATAAGGCTGCAGGAGTCCTTTCCAATGCTCCCACCCCTGTAGTCACACTAGGTCATTTCTGCTGCCAGTCTCTCTGGAAAAGGCCTCACATCTGCTCACTCAGAGTGCGGGGCCATGGAAATGGGATATGGTCCAAGGGAGCTTCGGCTACACGTGGTGGCTGCTGCGGGTGAAGCCTGTCGTCATGGGCTTGCCCAAGAGCCCATGCCCATAGCAGAAATCCGTAGCTCAGGAAACAAAAAGTGATTCTGCTACGGACAAATCTCCTTCTTATTTAAAGGATCAATACAGCAAAGGTGCCACAGGGACCCAGAACTCCCCACACACATACTCAACTCCGAAAAAACTAATGAAAGACACAAGTCAGAAACAAAGGACTCTGAGTAATGAAATGATTAAAGAGAAAATACAGTTGAAAACTCCTGGAACACATTATAATTTAATATCTCATTATTTACTAGGCACATTGAACATAACATGAATTTCCCTCTGCTCCACCAAGCCTACTTCATATTCCACAGACCCTACGCTTCTGTATCTCATCCAAGCTGAGATGAAATTGTCTTGTGTATCAGACAAATGTACTAGAGAGTAGCCTACACTTTGGTAATGTACAAGCTGAATGTTCCCAACAGTCCAACTTCCACATCATTTAGAGAATTTGCACTCACACATTTTCAATGCATAATGAGGGGTTTTAGCAGTTCATAATTATTAAGTAGTTATTTTACATGCCCTTGTGTGTGGTAAATAATAACATAGAGAAAAAAAGTAACCAAGGGTCTGTATAAATGATTCTACATAAACCTACAAGCTCAGGTTTTAAATCTGCATTATCATGTTGGTTCAGATCTCTAGGCTTTAGTCTGAACAAACATGAACTTCAGGGACATTTGAAATTCAACTCTGTATCCTGACCTGGATTTTCTAAATGACCTTTGAAATTTGGAACTAAATCCAAGTGTTGCAGAGTCTCTATCTGGAAGCTTTTTGCTGATGGATTTTCATTCAGTCTAATGTAGGTGGCAAATTATGCTGAGAATAAGTCATTTTCAAGAGATCCAAGGTCTGGCATACAGACTACTGCTTCCAGCCATTTTAAATGGAAAACAAAGGTTCTTCATTTACCTCTGAGGCTTCTGTCTGATTTATTTTGCTTCTCTGGTTTGCATTTATTTGATTGTTTGTGCCAGGTATAAAGGCGAAAATGCAGGCATTGCTAGAAAATCTGCAATCTGCAGTCCCTCAACAACATTAACCTCTTGCAGAAATGCCTGAATCACAGCAGAAAGGAAAGATGGCATCTCCCAGCTGGACAGGCCTTTGCAGCTTGCCCAGATGTCAGAAAACTAGTCTTTATTGGCCAAGATTGAGACAGCCATAATTTTTTATTAAGCAGTGTAGCACATATTCAACTTTACTCACGTATTTTAACTTAAGAATGCACTTAACTGCTTTGCTGAACATGGGCAGGCACAAAAACTTGCCATGCAACTGGCACTGGCAATGTAGGGTCAGTCACTCTTATAGCACCAAAATATTCTCCAAAAATCCTGAAAATGGGAAATACAAGAGATCCTATTTATCAGGTAACTACTCCAGTGTAATAAAATCTTCATAGCATGGTTTGAGTTTGAAGGGACCTTATATATCATCTGGTTCCAACCCTCCTGTCATAGGCAGACACCTTCCACTAGCCCAGGTTGCTCAAAGTCCTGTCCAACCTGACCTTGAACACTTCCATGGGTGGGGCATCCACAACTTCTCTGGGCAACCTGTTTCAAGCCTCTCTACCCTCACAGTAAAGAATTTCTTCCTAATATCTAATCTAAACCTACCCTCCTTCAGTTTAAAGCCATTTCCCCTAAACCTATCACCACACGCCCTTGTAAAAAGTCTCTCTTAAAGCCCCTTAAGGTACCGAAAGGTTCTCTAAGGTCTCTCCAGGTCCTCTTCTCCAGGCTGGAAAACCCCAGCTCCCTCAGTCCATCTTCTTAGAAGAGATGCTCCAGCCCTCTAATCACCTTGGGAGGCCTCCTCTGGACTCACCCCAGCAGATCCACATTCTTCTCATGCTGGGAGCCCAGAGCTGGATGCAGTGCTCCAGGTGGGGTTTCAGGAGAGTGGAGTAGAGGGGCAGAATCCCCTCCCTTGCCCTGCTGGCCACACTGCTTTGGCCATTCTCTTGTGTGACTAGATGGAAATTAGGAAAATGTCCCTTCATCTGACAACATCTGATACTGCACTCCAACAACCTCAACAGTCTTCTGACCCTTTCTGTGAAGGCAGACATTCAACTTATATTGGTAAGCCAGCAGATCTTACCCAAACAGAAACCAAAAAGAAACATCATCCCAGCAGTTCTTTTCTGAACTGTACTATAACTAAAATTAATATATAAACATAAATCTGAAAAACTGACTTGTATTTCTTATTACTGTCATATGTCTTGGTTATATAGAACCATGCACAATTAAATTAATAAAAAAAGAAATTATTTTTGAAATGCACAGAAATTCAGAGGCAGAAGGCAGTCATATTTTCAGGCTCTCTTGATGTGTTGAAGAAAATAAAGGAAGATTAAAAGAATCAGTCTAGTTATTACCTGCAGGAACTGATAGTCCTTTAAAACAACTTCAGTTTCATGAAAATGTAAAACCCAAAAGCTTCAATCCACTTTGAGAAAAAAACATCCAAGTTCCAGGGACAGTAAGAAAGCTACTGAAGCAAGTCTTTTGTTTGCCTTTTGACCATTTCTGCATGCAGAATTCCCTGCAGTGCTGTCCAGCTCTTCTTCCCAAGTGCTTAGAAATAAGCAATCTACATTTGACCGTGCCTTAATCTACATTTTTCAGGACAAAAAATTCTTGGCTGCAATGCTGATCACCCAACTAGAATTTTTAAGTACCTTCCAAAAATCTCATATCAAAATAGTGCTTTGTCCTCTGCCCATTTTGCGATGTCACTTTTCATCCTCTTTTCTTTAAGGGAACTATGGACACATTTTATTTCTGCTGCACTGGAAGAAGATTTACATCTCTACAGATTCTTCAGCATAATTGTTCCTGCATTTTGTGTAAACAGTTGTAATTTTTTAAAATTGCATTGTTTAATTCATATTTTAAATATAAATTACACGTAGATAAAGATAATTAAGTTCCTGCTGAGATGAAGACCACTGGAGTCAGAATTATCATATTGTTTTTTGACTAGTATTATGTGTGGTTGAAAGATGACCTAAACTTTCTTCTGTCATCATAAAAAGAAGAAACGTGAATAAAAAGTCAGCCTTCCATTTTAATCAAATTGCCCTGAAAATCTGGTAAGGATCTAAAGAAAGAAGGTTTAAATACCTCCTACAATGGAAATATTTCAGAATTAATCTGACAGTACAAGCAAAAAGAAGTAACTGATAGAAGCAAATGAACTTACATTGTAGTGATCAGGGAACAACTGGGGAAAGGGCACAAAAATTGCAAGAACCAAATGATTACTGTGGATTGTTTCTACATTAAAAAAAAATAATTAATCTATACTCTTAAGGCTACTTAAAAGGAAGTATGAAAAAGTAGAACATAAATTTGTCTGTCGATAGAAGTGAATTACTGGATTGCTGTTTGCTGAACTTTACAAAAAGAGAGCAGTTTCATATTAATGATAAAACTGATCTGATGATACAGTTTTCTTTCTGGAGAATCAAGGATAGTTTTCTGAATGGGGTTAACATAGGTGTTAACTAAGAGGCAAATCCAGAGTCAGACCTCCTGCTGAATTCTTCGGAAGGAAAATCAAAATCCTTCACTGAGAATAGCACTCCTATTTCTTGCTTTTCCTATCAGGGCTCTTGGAGATAATAAAGTTTTATGTTGCCCAAAAAGCCTCATACTGGGAGGCATTGCTGTTAACTGTGTCATCTTCTCACCTGGACATAAGAGAGGAAAGATATTGGGGGAAAGGCATTGGGCTGTGCAGAAAAACCCCAACTGCTGTGAAAGAGTTGAAGTTCACCTTATATAAAAACAGAGGTTTGCTGTTCATCTCTGGCCAACACAAAATATGACAAACCACTTAAAGAACCCAGGAACACTCTTGAATCTTACTTTATCCAGTGAGAAGTGAAATATCTCAAGTATGCTGCCTAGAAAAATTTAATCATGATCCTTACCATGGAGTGCCAATGAAAAGAAATTTACATATCCAAAATTGCTATTTGTCAAAGGTCAGACAAAATCTACCATGTGCTGACAGATTAGTACCCTAACACTCTTCAGCAACATTTTTCAACCTGAGAACTAGCAAACTTCAAGATAATTGGTATTTAATATGTTCCAAGGACATGATTGTGATTGCCTTTAACAAGTGTCTCTTCCTGTAGTATTCATGCATTAGTTTGTCAAATGTTTGTTAAAGGCAGAAACTAAAGTGGAGCTGGATGTAACTATAACACTCTGGAAAACCCTTTTCCCTAAGAGGATCAAGTTAGGAGACTGTGGAAATTAAAGAGCTGTAATGTGAAACCTAATGTATAGTAACTGTCAAGTGAGGTAATGTAGAAACTAGAAAGCCTTGTCTTAGAGTTAATGCCTTAATCCCAACATACCACTTACACTGTGAGGAAAAAATGTAAGAAAGTGAAAATCCATGAAACAAGGTTATGGAACAAAGACAATAAAATAAACATTGTCAGTGACGATGTGTTGAAATTGATTTGTTTTCATTCCTGTAACAGGTACTTAATTTCTGATTTGCCAAAATCTCACAGCATCCTTTTATGTTCAAGTTATATATTCTGAGGTCTCTTCTAGACACTAAATATTAATTATGAGTATCTATGACAACCATTGACACTAAAAATGGAGTATTTATCCCATTCAATGCCTGAGCTCTGAGGTATTAACCTCTCAAAGTTTTGGATAGCCAGAAAATAAAACTGTGACGCTAAAGGATGTGGTTATGTGGTGAATAGTGAAAAAAATTCCTTTTAACTAAACACAAAAAGTAGAAGAGTTTCCTGATTATTAATGATAAGCTTGTGCTCAGGGCCTAGCCAAATCAAAGCCAAGTGTTCTCAACCACAGAAACAACAAAAAATGATTGCATGATAATCACATGTGTTTTGATTATATGCATCCTACAGGCTCCCACAGAACCTCCCAGTCCTTAGCCCAGGCTGAGCTCAATCTGCTGTCCCACGGCAAACCATGCGAGACCCAAACCCACCAACTTTCACAGTTTTGACATTAAAAACATGATGAGGGGATGGGCAAACATAGCCTAAGGACCACCATCTTGCCAAGGCCCTGCCTGTATCTGTATCTGGAGCTGACAAAGCAGCAGAGAGAACCTACAAGCTCCATCACATATATACCTACATGGAACATTGCTCAACACCTCTCTGCAGGACTCTCCAGCATGTCCCATCTGATCCTTTCACCAATTCTCACGAGAATAAGAGGGATTTGGATGCCTTCCCCTTGGAGACACCTTTGGTGAGGAAAAGGAGGAGAGGAATGGAAAAACTCAATCTTGGATTTTCTGCTTGTGTACACAGGTTTTAGAAGACTTTGTGGACCTTCCGAAAAGCACTGAACCAAAAGACACAATACCGTGGACAAGAAATGGGGACACAAAACAGACAGGCATCATTGAGACTCAGGGAAGGAACACAATAAAGACCACTGGCATCAGCCATGTTGGCCCTTAACTTTTCTGTTTAATGTTTGGAGCAAGGGCGGTGGTGATATACACCAGACACAGCTCAACATACTAGAGACAAGCATATTATTTGGCCTCAAGGACCACATCTGTTCTGCTAAAATTGTGAAGTCCCACAATAGTTAGTGCCTAACCCCATGTTTCTCACAGGATGCTTGAATTCCATCCCCACGTTTTGAGGGGCAAGACAGTTTAGCAGTGTGCACACACATCGTGCCACATCCCTTTGCTTCAGGGATATCAAAGGATCTTTGGTGTAACTAAGTGTAGAGACTTGGGTGCATAAAGGAAGTCCTAAAAATCAAGGGGAGAGGCAGCCACAGTGTCACCCCTGGTGAAAGACTGAAATAGAGACAAGAACAGTCCTCATCTTCAGTATCAGTATTAGCAGCAGAAAAGTTCTGTACTGCCCTGGTTATTCCTTCCTCCATAGCAAGGAAAGATCCTGGCATGAGTGCTTGTAATGCAGGTGTCTCCATACCCTGAAAAAGATGTCAGTACTGATGTTTTCACCATTACAAAACTGCAAGAGTCAGGAAATGTTGTTGCCAGTGATGGTGGTGCCTGCTGCCACTGTAACTACATTACCCTTCAGAACAACTCCTCCCCTAAGAGATGGTAGGAATGACAAATTAAAGTGTTAATTTGTTAAACTGAAATAGCACAGTCAAATTAGCCTGGCTGAAAGTTAAAAATAAATCCATTCACTACTACACAGCCAAAAGAAGTATCAACTACAGAGCCAAAACAAGCATCATACCCTTTGATAGTAAAATTCTGCGTGCAGAGCAGTCTTACAAGTCCAAGGGGAAAAAAAAAACCCGGAAAACAGGTAGGCAGCTCAGAATATTTGGTTCATACAAATGCAGCAAGTCCGACAAGGACGTTGCCTCTGAAGAGACTTCAGACACCAAGCATATGCATCTGCTGAACACCCTTGAGGTTCACCAAAATGACTCAAACCCTCGCTTCTCTGACTGCTGCTTTGGTAGTATCAAAGACTGATCACTTGTGACAAAACCAACAAGTACCAAGTAGTGAATTGCCTCCTAATAGATAAAGAAAAAAAATACACTGTCACAATTTTTTTTTTTTTTTTTTGTGGATGGAGGCCAAGCTGCATCTGTTCCAAGCACCAGGGCCAAAATATCATCTACAATTAAAGCATTGCTGACAATGTTGTTGAGGCTACATGAGACAGAGCAGATTACAGGTCATCCTGCAGCTTGGAGGTATATTGGCACTGTGATGGTAGTAGTAATAAAAATGTGTTTCTGTCAGTGAAGTAACCAAATATGACTCAAAGAGCACAGGTAACAGACAGGCTGAATAAGAATTCACTTTTCTAAACACAACCACAATTTGAAGCGTCAAGACATGGTGGCCTACAGAGCTTCACTGCTGGACAGCTGTTGTAGAAGTCTAACAGAAATCAAATTAATGAGAGAAAAAAGCAACACACACAAGCCTACCACAATAACTGTTTTGCAAAAGCAGAAGTTCTTTTCTATCACTGATATAGTCAGGAAGACATTAAGAAAGAGTGAATTATGACAATTGATAAACTACCACAGGATAGGGGTCATTAAAAAGGGGGTAGGTAAATGCAAGCACTGCAGAGGCCCTGCCATATTCTCACAACTGGAAATACAGAGTTGTGGAGATGAAAAAAAAAAAAAAAAAAAAAACAAAAAACCAAAACAAACAAGTACAATTGAAGCAGAGAGCATAGCCTTCACCATCTGGGAACTTATACCCCTTTGTCTGGGAATGATCTCTAAGCCCATGCTAAAAGATCAATGAACTGCAAAAGATGTCTCAGTCTGCCTGGGAATCTGAAGAATGAGTGGAATCTGGTTTTACTTTGATTTTAATTTACCCAGCCCACATTACAATTCTGCAACATACTGTCAACCCAAAAATATTTGTTCTATTGCCAGAGTCCTATCACTACTGAAAAGGAAACATTGATATTTTGATCATGATGGGTAAATGGCAAAAGCACATGAAATAAAGTGGGGGTGCAATGGCAGTGGGAGAGAGGAATAGCTGGGGGAAGACTCATTCCCTAAACAACTCAGTAAGCCAATACTTTAATACTCATTATGAAGCGTGATCATGCTGCTAATGAAGCAATAAATCCTCCCTTGCATTGGTGCTGGAGGGAGGGGGGGTCAGAAGGTGGAGAGAGCTCCCTTTCTTTTCTCATTAGAAGCAACAATGCAAAATGCTTTAATAAAGCTCAGCAATGTCCTAGAAGGAATAATCAGCTAATGCTTCTCCTCAGGAAGCCATGCTGCAAAATGGCACATCTCCTTGGCTCTTGTGGCTTCCCTCTTGGGACTCCTGTGCTGAAGTCAGCACCAAGCCTGGCCCTGCCCTCCACATCTTCCCCGCCAGCCTTCATCCACTTTGGGACTTCCACAGTTGACTTCCAGGCCTGGACCAGCCAATTTAAGCATAAACTTCACTGATAAATTCCTAATCCCCCTCCCCCTCTACGTATACTCTAAAATGCCTTTATTTTAAATTGCAAAGGAGAGGAATATTTTCTTTCCCAAAAACTGAAACTGGCAATGAAAAATGAGCAAAGCCTATCTCTAATTAACGCTAATCTGTCTGCCTTGTGTACGCACCAGTGAGGGAGCCACAGTACGCTGCAGATCAGAAGATAAAAACACACTCAGGAGTTCAACTGCTTTAGAAGCACAACATCTGTTAGCCATGTTATTCTGCAGCTATCCAACAAGCAGAGCACTCTTCACAACACTTAATAGCTTATGCATTATGGATGCTGCCGTGGGTACAGAGGTACTTGGGCTCCGGCTTTCCTTCTGCGCAAGTCTCAAATTAAAAAAAAAACTACAGGCAAATCTGGGCAGTGTCTCTCCCCTCTCCTTCCTCACATGGGAAGTGAGAGCTCAGGGCCAAATTCTGCTACCAATTACACTAATATGGCTCCACTCAAAATCAGTTTGGTGCAACACAGAACAATATCTGACTGACTCCATCCTTAATTCACTCAGAATGGGGAATTAGAATAAAATTGCAAAAAAATCTCTTCAGAAGAGAATATTTTAAGTCAGCTATTGTTGTAATATCTTTGATTGATTTAGCCACTACACTATTATTACAAATTAATAAAGGAAGGTCACACATTAATGGAGTTTATAGGTTTTTCAATTACTGTTTTCCTATTATTCTTCCTATTATTTAATTCATCAGCTTCTTCATATAGTTTATCTATAACTCTAAGGCATTATGGTGCTTCAGAATTTATGAAGGATATACAGAGCATATAAATCCTATTAACTAGCCCATCATATTTATAATTGATTCAATTAAAATGTTGTGTGTGTCTACAGTACATAAAGGGGAAAGAAAATAAAACTGACACCAAGGGGTTAATAAATTCTTGATTATTTATGTTTTTTTATACTTCTCTACCACAGTGGAAACAAGACACAGCATGAATATTTTGCATTCTGTTCCTTAAACCCAATAGCCCAGCATGTAACTTAAGGAGTATAAGAGACCCAAGAGCAACTTAGAATGATTTTTGTATTCATTTTAAAGCCAAAGGGACCATTTTGTCCTTCTAATATGACTCTAATATTCACATGGCATGAGCCATAGTATTTCATTCAGGGATTCTTTCATAAAGCTAATGGTTTCTGGAAGAGTTGGGTTTTTTTTCAAGTATTCAACCTTCATTTAGGGACTTCCATCTATTTGTTCCAATTTTGTAACATAGCCTTGCTGGTAAAAATATACATTCTGACAGGTTTTCACATCATATATGCATGCCCATGTTAGATATCTAGCTTAGGAATGATTCAACAGATCAAAGGGAAGGACTGGAGTTCCCTGCCTAATCAATGAAAGGAGGCAGTCAGTCAGCTTCAGCACACTGAGTCACACACTGAAGGAACTAAAAGCAGATGAGGAGAATAAATACCTACACTGACTTCTGTTCTGAACTGCTCGAGATCCTCCTCCCACTGATAGCTGCTCCTTCCAACTATTGTCTTTGGCAATACACTTCATTTGCCAGACTGAATAGGCAGCTACTTTCTCTATAGCCATACATGCAATTCTGTAATAACTAAACCACATGGAATTTGCAATGTGACAGTGAGACAGATTTTCCTGAATTCAGATCATTCAGAGAGGTCTTTCTCGCTTCCTTTTTTTTGCTGTTATCTTTTTTTCAGTACCAACTCAACACAGGGTTTAGGCAACAGAATCCTAAGTGTCACTGAATAGGATTTGTGCTACAAAGTCATTTAAGTGCTTTTATAAATCACACCCTTGAACTCTGGATAGGACTGCGGCATTATCCTTGCCACAGAGTCTGAGTGCAACATCAATGTGTTAATTCCTATTTTTAAAGCACTTTGAAGATGCATATACTACTGCATTGCACCCTGCAGACTTTCACTGGTGCTAACATGGTACAACTCTGTTTTCTCCCTCCCTCCAGCCTGAGAATAACAAGAAAGACCAAAAAATGTGTTTTTCCTGTGCATTTGAAAAGGCAAATTTTGATGTCCCAGCATGAATTATTCTGCACCACACAAAAATGCTAATTAAGCCTTTATTCTATAACCTGACAGATGTTTCTGATGCACTGTTCATCCATTTCATACTGTACAAAAGCTAAAGTTTTAAACTTTTTCTGTTATGACGCAATTAGCATTATTCATGAAGACAGCCATCAAAAGCCTGCTTGAAGCACTGTCCCATTCCTCAGAGAGAAGAATTTTGAAAGACAGGGCTGGAGACTGGCCTCCCTGAGCACTAGGTAGACACAATGCATACACACACATATGCAAGGAGTCCAAAGGCCCCCATTCCTTCTCCCCACACACCCTCACTTGTCTTTCCTACAAGGACCATCTCCTGCTGCACATAAATTCCAGTCCTGGTGCCTTACACTCACTACTCAGACCCAGCCCACGCAACCTAGTGTTGTGCATACAGAGAAGCAGTTCAAGAAAAATAAATGTGCTTTTCTGACTGCAACATCACAGAGAACAAAAGATGAAACAAAAATCTTGGTAGCTGACCACCCTATTCCTCTATGGCATAGAAGTTTGTCTCAGTGCCTTTCTGTCCCAGCAGTGGCCAATCACTACTGGCTCCCACTGACAACTTCCCTGCAGTGTCACAGCAAATTCATCTTCATCCCTGTTCCTTTTGTCTTATCTTCTATACATCTACACAATATCCTTCTGGTTTTTTGGTTTTTTTTATTCCTCTTAACTATCACTATTCCCTTTTCTTCTCTGTTCCCCTAAAAGAGCACATTAATACTCCAACGTCCTCAGTCTCCTGCCCTGGTCACCAAATCAACATCTGAGAAAACACTTGTCCTTTTCTCTTTCTTGTTCTTTTTTCTCCAGTTACTCTGGAGTAACCGTCAGGAAAAGAAAGATATCTTTAAAAATACTGATTCAGCAACTACACTCTCTTAGTTGGAAGGAAGCTTGTCCCTGGAGTAGTGATTGTGCATATAAAGACAATAATAAGACTGGGGGCTGCAAAGCTGTGTAGCAAAGATAGAAATCTTAAAGTCTGTCTTTACAATTCTTCAGAGGTTTAATCTATAGCAAAAAAAAATCTTATTTTACAGATGTGTAAGTGCTGTGAAAACAATGCATTTGCCTGTTCATCACAAATTACACTATAACACATCTCAAGGAATGCATCAGTAAGTGGATAAACAGAAACAAATAGGCATATAAAATACTTATGAAAGGGATGCACAGAAATTAACATCCCTAATAAAGAATCAACCCATTTTCTCTATTTGCATTTTTAAAACAATATTTATTAATAATATACACCAGAGCTATTATCTATTACTGTAAAGCTGAAGATGTAAGCTATGTGATCTATGCCTTAACAAAGCAAAGCTAAATAGTCACTCTGTCATTGCTTTACATATTTAACATAGTACATCAACAAATAGGCAGGATAAAGGTTTATAAAAGCAGAATTTAATTGAGTCAAATTGGGTTACATCAAATTCCTTGCTGTACAGAAAAGACAGAAGTTAGGTAAGTGAAACCTGGAAGTGTGGCATAGATAATTTAGCTATAAGTTTATCAAGAATCATGATGGAGTATTAAACTGAAGATGAGACCAAAAAATACCGAAGACATGAAGACTTCCTATGAGGATTTTCCAATCCTAAACCTGATGTCCCTTCCTTTTGCCAGGCTGAATCCAAACACCAGAATTATGTATGGGATCCCTGTTCATGTGAAGAAATACACACATGTCATGATTTAGGAATGGTGCTCCCCAGTTTAGTGCTCCCACTGAGAGTCTCCAAACCATTTGCTGCTTACTCTTCTCCTCTTCCTCAGCAGGATAGACAGGAGAAGCGGAGGCACAAAAGTTGAAGATCACAGGTTGAGATAAGAACAATTTACTGGAAACAGCAATGAGATAAGAAAACAAACAGTTGCAGCAAGAATACTATTGACAGAGGACAAAAGAAAGAGGCCAAATACCCAACTACTCCCTCTGCCATGCTACAGCAACCCAGAAGAGGGCCCTTCTCCCCACCCCCAGCAATGACATGAGGTGATATAGAATAATCTCTAGCTCCTAGCCATGCCCCCTCCTGACTACTGCAAGAATCAACCCTGTCCTGGCTTGAATCAAGACAACACTTCAAAGAGGCAGTCCAAAACAATCCATACCCTCATCACACATCTAGAGCACGCAACTGGGCAACACTATGAAGAAGGATGCGACATTGACACTGTCCTTCCTGTGAACGCATGGTAACAGTGAGAACCAGAGAGAGGTTTCCCAGGTGGGCTGGAGGGATGGCAGGAGAAACATTAAGGATACCTTTCCTCTCTCACACAAACACAACTACTGTGTGGTTCAGGATTTGTAACACTAGCGAATAAGAAAAGCAGGGATGAATTTTCAACTACAGCAGTCTCAAAGTTAAGGAAGTCTTATATGCAAGGCACTGAGGTTTGAATGAACCCAAACTGGAAAAGCAAGTGACTTTGTTTTTCCTACTGAAAAAAAATACTAATCTGTTCCTGATCATTATGTATTTTTAAGGAAAATAGCTCCCTTTCTTCCTCCAGTGAGTTAAAAAGATAATGGCCATTTCTGCCTCTTGGTGAACTAGATATAGGGAAGAATTTCCCTAGAGGTATAGTGGATACCTCATCCCTGGAAACATTCAAGGGCAGGCTGGGCAGGACTCTAAGCAACCTGAAGTAGTTGAAGATGTCCCTGGTCATTGCAGGTGATTTGGATGACTTGACCTTGAAAGATCCCTTCCAACCCAAACTATTCTATGATTCTCTGAAGGACCTGGTTGTACCAGCCTGTGTCAGGGGGAAGTCAGCAAACCTACAGGGTGGTAGCCAACAAGAGGTTTAGGAGCACATGGTTTATGTATAAAGTAAAAGCCAAAGAGCTGTCTCTTACCTGAATAAATCTGAGCCATATAATCCCAGATCCTGTTTACCAAACAAAGGAGCTACCAGCATGCTCTCCCACATCACCAAGTCACTCAGCTTCCCATCAAAGGACCTGCAGTGGCAGGCATGGGACCTGCACAATCAGGAGGCTTTCCTTCACTGAAGGCTTTCCACTGTCTCAGTATGAAAATGTTTGGTGAGACAAAAGCAGCCCTGGCCACTTGCACTAGAGAGAACAGCAGCATGGAAAGTCTCAGGGACAAAATACTCTATAAGTAACTTCAGACACCTTCAAGCTATGGCAGTGGCTGTTGAAGCACTCCTTATTTCACTGTTTGTGAGATATGTGACACACAGTGGGATTAATCTATTCTATAGCTTGATATCCACCATATTGACCTAGTCATTCTCAATCCCCTTTTAAGTCTATGGCTCTTTTTAGTTTTGGTATCTTTAGGACGCAGTCAATTTCAACTGGTTTGGATATCTTACTTAAGAGGTGAAAATGACATCCTCCCTCTTGACAGAAGAATGGGTCTAGATGAACAGGAAGCAGTAGATATCTGCTGCCTGCACACTGATGTACCATCAGGGGCTGCATTGGGTTTCTTTTGTGTCACTGGAGATAGCCCTAAAGATCACAATGACTCCTTTAGTCCTTAAAATCTATTAATCTTCTAATTAGAGCTAATTAAAATGAAATGCTTTTTTACTTTTTTTTAGACAACTTTCTCTTTCATCATTAAAACACTGACATTTTTTAAATGAGCTCCCCTAATAACAGGAGAACATTAATACACTTGATTAGTATTCTTTTCTAATAGTTAAGACCTTGGCTTGTCCAATTACACATTTTTATACCATTAGAAAACAAAGCGAGAAGCTACATGTAACAGCACACCCTGGTTAGCACAAAGAACCCAGTGTAAACAGAAAACAACCAATTAAGTGGTTCTTCTGGGTATCAGGGATGAGGAAAAATACTTCACCGTAGTTTGTGAATTGTGTTTAAAGTACACACAATAATTTTGTATTAAATATCTGGGATAAAATTGAGTGATATAGAAGTGGGAGAACAACAGCAAGGAAGCAAGGGCGTGCATAAGTAGGACATGTCTCCTCTCAAACTTCCATCTTTCTCTCTTACAAAAAACAGCTCTTATGAAAAGCTTACAGCAGCAGAAGACAACAGGAGACATGTCATTTAAACAGAGGTAGGCCATTAATATATTGTTTAGGGTAATTGAAATGCATTGCACAGGATTAGTTGCCTGACAATCATCCCAATTAAGCAGGCGTGTCATTGATCAGCATAGCAATTAAGAGGATTCTAGGGTATCAGCAATTTATTCTTAGCAGTCTCAATACTAATTGCTTTCAAGCACAGAACCAGGTTCAACATTCTTTAAAAGAGAAATGAGAGAGTCATTGGAAAAATTCTTGTTCTTTTCCCATGAACGACCTATGGGCTAAACTAGATTAGGAGAATTCACAACACTGCAGAGTTTGAACATAGTAACAAATTATTCCATCGTTATCTACTGCTAGCAACAGGAAATGACAAGATCAAATGGAGCAACACTTGGTGTTTACTTCAATCTGGATTTTGCAATGTCCCTGTAAGTCAACAAACGATTCAAACTCCAAAGGCAGCACACAGTAAGGCAAAGGCTCTGTGGCAGCACAGGAGAGAGACTGTGCTTTCCTGCAGGTTCTTTGAGAATGAAGAAATGCAGCCCTGCAAAACACCAAACTTCTGGCATCCATTTAAGTCCAGTTTCAAACTGGTATGACTTCCCACACTAGCACTCTCCCGTTGGTGTCCTTGTGCTCAACCAACTAACACTTAGGTCTATCCTCTGAGCAAAATGATTAGTTTGACACCAGTCTGTGTTTTACAAGTGTGTTGGGGTATCTGGTGGTGTCTGCTGTGTCAGCTGCACTCAGGAGATTCTCTCTGCAAGCAGGTGAGACTGAAAGAACACGGCATTGTACTCCAGGTAGATCAGAGGCTCTTGGGACCCAGCTTGCCACAAGCATGAGTAGGATAGAGAAAAGTGGATAATTACACAGGCAGAGTGAGGCACAGCTGGGCCACAGGAACAGCAAGGAGTCAGGCTTGGTCATAACCTGAGCCTTGGCACAAAGCAGAAAACAATAAACCTCATTAAAGTTCCAATGAGAAACCTTGTGTGTGCTGCAGAATATTATTCTATGTTTTCAGGTTTTTTTTTCTTTTTTTGTTCATATAGTTTTTATTCATGTGCATCAGTGAGGAAATAAATATGGATATCTAAATTGGAATATTTACATTTTCCTTTTCTTATTGTTTTCTTTCAACACCAAAACTACTGTGAACTGAGTGAAGAAATTAACATACATAACACCTCTAAAAGCACACTGATTATACTTGAATGCTTATGAACAGCAGCATCTGTGAATATTATTTTGATGTATTAAAATCTTAGCATAGGACTTTATCCCTCTGAAACCTGAAATGTTTGGTACTATAGAAATACATACCTGATTTTAAAATATTTATTATGCAGAAAGCATAATGTTCACTATTAATCATAGGATACAATGATTACATCTATATAAATATGCTATTTTACAAGTTACTCTTTACCTAAGATTCATTTTACTTTAAGAGAATAATTTCCCTCACCAGGATCTGCAGTTCCTAAGGGGAGATGACAACAGCAATGCAGACCAGGACACTGGAGACAGTGAGAGGAGGAGGGAACCTTCTTCTCAGTCTTTGGAAAATCACAGAGTCATTAAGTTTGGAACAGACCTCTGAGATCATCTAGTCCAACCTTTGATTGATCACCATCATGCCAACCAGACCTTGGCACACAACCAGACCAAGTGCCACATCCAGTCATTTCTTGAACAGCTCCAGGGATGGTGACTGCCTACCATGTCCCTGAGCACATCATGCCATTGTTTAACAACTCTCCCCATGAAGAAATTCCTTCTGATGTCTACCTGAATCTCCCCTGGTACAACTTAAGGCTATGTTCTCTCATCCTGAAAATTCCAGATATCTGTCCAGTTAATTTTAAAGCTTCCAAAGCCTTATGCAGAAAGTAGACTGCATTTCAGCCTGGAGAAGAGAATGGTCCAAGGGAGACCTTAGAGCACCTTCCAGTACCTACAGGAGGCCTACAAGAGATCTGGAGAGGGATTTTTTACAAGGGCATGTAGCAGTAAGACAAGCAGTGATGGCTTTAAATTGAGCATAAATTTAGACTAGAAAGTAATTGTTCAGTATGAGGGTGAGACAATGAAAGAGAATGCCTAGAAATGTACTGAAACCATGCCTAGAGAAGCCTAGAGAAACCATGCCTAGAATCCCTGGAAGCATTCAAGGTCAGGTTTGATGGGGTTTTGAGCAACTTGATTTAGCTGAAGATGTCCCTGCCAACAGCAAAGGGGTTGGAACTCGATGATCTTTAAGGTACCTTCTTACCCAAATAATTTGATGATTCTATGTTTTTTCTAGTGCAAACAGTCCACCAAACCCATATTCTAGCTTCATGTCCATAACAAGATGTAGATATCTTAATTTCCTTTCCTACATGAATTTAACCCCCTCAGACCTCTAGACTAGGCATGGCTAATATCCTCATTTTAGAGGTGTGAGACCCAGAATGACTCACTTACACAAATAGCCCAGACAGATCCCCAGGTGGGATTTGGAATTTCAGAGAACCAAGAGTCTATTGCCCTAACACCTGAACGTGCAAACCAGGAATGTCTTTTAAGGAGCATCTCTTCTTTTTTTAATGAGCCTGGGACTTGCCATGCATGAATCTTCTTCAAGCCTTGTTTTGCAGTACTGAACAAACAGCGATGTCTTTCCCCCCAGTATTTCTCCCTGTAAAACTAATGTTGGCATCATTTTAAAAGGCTTTGATATCCTGGCCTGACAGATGCAGCTCCTATTTATCCATTAAATGCTATTTGGCATATTGGACCCTTGCACCAAGAGACAAGAAGAACACCCTATTCACATGCTGCTAGCTTAAAGAGTAATAACTGCAATTAAATTGTACATTGCTTTTTGCAGAGGTCAGTGAGGCTGCTATGGGACAGAGAGTGCAAAACTAGCAATTAAAATAGCCTCAGTCTCTCCCAAGAAAAGATGCAAAAGCATGCAGAAGAAAGATATACTGTGCATGCAAACATCTGTTGTAAATGCATATTTGGCAACTCAGCAGATAAACAAATGGGTCAGTGAGTTAAGAAAAACAGTTTCCTTTCAGGACAGTAGAGCCTGCAACAGCCTGCATTTTAAGTAAATCAGACTCTTTCTACTCTTGATTTGCACAGCTTCACAACTACGCATTTACTTAGAAAAGGGGAGTCAGCCCTTGTCCCCAAACCAGCTTTTTCCTATTAATTTCACTATGCTTGCTCTATGTGTAATGGGGCCATTTGAAATACTTCCATCTTGTTTGCAACTTGAATCATGTCTTTATTTTTAGCAGACTTAGAGCTACACTATGACTTTACCAAATGGAAAATGTAATCATGTCTGTGTTATATATAACAAAGTGTGTGTTTGCCCTGAGCCAAATGAACAGCAATCATCAGGATTTTGGATGGAGTCAGAATTTGGGGACAGTAACAACCCTAGGAACTAACCCTGCCAGCAACTCTGCTTTCCTAACTTGCATTAGCTGGAGTTTTGTGACAGCTCCCCAGAGAAAGGTGCTGAGGCAGCACAGCAAGAAGACAGTGTCTCAAGAATGCAAGAAACCAAATTATTCAATTTGTCCATATAGTGGAATGGGATTTGGTCTACTCAGTGGGAAAGGACACAGTAATCTTGGGGAAAAAACCCAAAACAAAAAATCCCTCTTCCTTTCTTTAGGAAGAGCATGTATGCAACATGCTTATAACCGACTCTCAGTTTAACTAGCATTGGCAGAGATTCAAGGGTGTGAAACACTCCTCCCAAACTCCATGGGGGCTGATTTATGCCACTGGGCAGCCTTTTCACATAATGAGTTTCCCTCCCAGAGGGTCACATTTACTACTTCTGTCCTGCTCCAGAGGCAAATCACATCTAGCTTCCAGGCTCTGCATTTAACAGGAACAAGAACAGCAAAGCTGACAGAGAAACTGAAGAAACATATGGCAGCTCTGTGCATATGGAAAGGAGAGGTGTGACTGGGAGCATACTGCATGTTGTTGCTATTGGAGCCCCTCAGAAGACCTATATGCATGCAGTAGGGAACAGGAACCCTGAGCTGTTTGTTTGTACACTGGTTTTTAGGGCTTCTTAAACTAGCACCTGCTAGATGTGTTATTCAAAGCATTCCGGATGAAAAAAGCAGCCATTGTTTTTCAAATACTTAGAACATTTAAATATATAATGTGCCTTTGCTGATGACAATAGAGAGGCATAGCGTAAAAATAACTGCATGTGTAGTCTGGTTTTCCTCTTACAGCAGTTTTATACCAGTGTAATGTCATTGATCCCACAGAAATTGCTACAGATTCACTGCAAGTGAATCCTGAGAAGAACCATTTGGTGAATGTCACTGTCTTAAGACTGGTGCATTATATTTTAAAATGCTGTATTAAATGCCCATAGCAGCCACAAACTCTCTTGCAAAAGGAATTCTGAATCATCCACATGTGGGACAATTGTTCCTCAGTAAAGTGGTCTTCCCTCAGTGGAGGAGCTGTCAGCATACAATTATAGATCTCTGAAAATCATTAAATCTCCATGTTTACTGGAAATACATTAGTGAGAAAACAACATTCTATTTCTCCAAATGTCTTTTGAACATAATAGCTTTTTTCTTCTGAAAATGAAATTCCCAAATCTGCTAAGAAATTACAACAAAATGTCACAGTTCTGTAATTAATAATTCAACTCTTTTCTCTACCCCAACCCATAAAGAAATCAAAAATACAATCAAAATGTTGTTTGTCTGGCAATATGCATTCTACTTCACAGCAGCAGTTGTCAGAAAAGTACTTTTCATGTTAAGAAAGACACTGTGGGCTTGGTTTATAAACAAATTTTTGCTGGTAAAAATTACATAAATCAAGCTAACAACATGATTTACATCAATTGCATTATATCAAATTAACTGCTAAAATCAAGCAAAACCATTCTGTTCTCCTAAAAAAATTGCTAAATGAAGAAAAGCAATTCACATCAGGTAATTTGTAGGCATTTCCTAGTTGTTTGCAAAGTTATGATCCCACTTTTAGAAAGGCTGCAAAAATATTTGGCATAACATCACTCCACCATACGGTAACTTTGTTCTGTATCAATTATAATCTTGCCTTAGCACTTTGCTCTTCAGCAATTCCAATGCTATGCTCTGCAATTTAATTTTGTCTCTGCTTCTACGTGGGGGAATAAAGGAACAGAAGGAGCGGGTTGAGCCATGGACCCTGCCATTTTCCCACTTTCTAAATAAAAACCAGTGCCAACAAGCACAGCTGTGGCAATGAAAGGACAGAATAAATTGTACAGGTAAAGGATGTTAACAAATGCTAGGAACCAGGGATCCATCAAAAACATGAGTGTCAAAACAACCTTATATAGAAAAGCAGATCTTGAAAAAAAAGTTATTCATGTCTTCCTGTGCTGTCTGGGTTTGGATGAGTATCTGATGCTATGATGTTGGCCCTCCATCTCCGAACACTAGTCCAGTCACTTACACACACATTGTAAAAAGCTGCCTGCAAGTGAAAACCTCCTCTCTTTGGAGACTGCATTAATTCACTTCTGAAGTTCCCAGCATAATTTTGTCAGATCTCACAAAGCACCATCACTAGGCAACCACTTTTTGGTGGGCTCCAACTTATTGCTTAAGACAAGTTTCTTTCTGCTCTATCCATCGTCTACCACTCCTTCCCTAGGGGTGTTGAAATCTGTCAACATTTCTTAAGACAGAAGCAAACAGTTTTATTTCTACATGACCCAATGGCAAAATGGTATGGCTTTCCTTCACTGCCTGTAAATGTCTCAGCATCCATTTGCTTCGTAGTGAAACCGAATCGGTAATTGCCCGGAGTCTTGTCTATTGAAATGTATTTAAATTCTAATCCATGACTGTACCAGACTTTTTTTTACAGAATTTGAGTTGCATTTTAAAAGCATCTAAAGCCTTTGATACTCATTCTATGTACAACAGCAGCAATAAAAATGGTGTGGGAAAAGAGCAAGTCCTTAAAAGTTTGCAGGCAGTGGATAGGCCTGGAGCCCTGAGTCCCCCAGTGCCTTCCAGCTCCCGACCAGCACAAGCCCTGGGCCTGGAGCATGGGCTAGCTCTTCAAGGGAAGGTGTGCAGGCCAGAGGGGTGCTGAGATTGCTCAGCCCCACAGATCCTATGGGCTGCAGCCTGTGTGTAAGAGGGAAGCCACTGCTTCATTTTTTAGAAAGTCTTCTCAGCTTCAGAGTCCAGACTGTGCAAAGAGGATCAGGAAAAGGGATGTGTGCACACTATGCAAAGTGAAATGTAGGATGTTTCAAAGACAATCTCTCCTCAGTCTCCTTCTTTCCTCCTCTCTTTTTCTGTCATTTTACTCTTAGCCACCTCTCCCCACTTTCTAACAATCTCTCACCATCAGAAAAATACGTTTTAGAAACATATTTCATTTCTCCAGTCCCGCTGTCAGATTTGCTGAATCTGTCTTCACTTCTAGAGAATCCCACGTGCTGTTGCTTCTTTTTAAGACTGCTTACATTTTACAGATGGAATAAGACAATGGGAAATATTCTTTTATCATATACGATCAACCTGTAGCAATTCAGGTCTTTGAATTAGGAAGTTTTCTGAAAGAGCTACGCCCCTATTTCACCTGCTCAATAAAAAAAATTTTACTTTGTACAACAGATTCTTATGAAAAAAACTTTTCCTGCATGAAGGAATTTTCTCCATGTATAAAGTTTATACCAGGCAGGGATGTTGCTGAATCTTGCCTTATGCTGGACGAGCCGTATTCCTGTTTTGAAAAGAGTATGCTTTTGGCAACTCAGCATTTACCTTACTACAAGGACAATATAAACCCCTCAGAGGAAACCACTACCATTGGAATGCATCCAGAAAAAACAGAAATTCCACACCAGTTGAGTGGAAGGTTAAAGCCTTCCACTCAATATAAACTTGTGGAAGTGGAAGGTTAAAGCCTTCCACTGGTTGGTAAATGCTAAAGTATTCATCTTGCAGATTTTTGAGTTGTCTGTGAAAATTATTTAAAACAGCTATCAGAAGGTGTCTTTGTGAAAAACAATATATAATATTACATCAGTGCCAGCAAAGAGGTACTGCTGCCAGTTTTACACTAGTCCAAATAAACCCTGTCCACGTTCTGTGTGAGGTATTTCTCATTTGCACAGAAATACCACACAGAAGCTCTAATCAATGATGTGGACTCCACGGTACCAGCCGTTAAATGGATACAGGCAAAAAATTACTTCTTTCCTACAGAATTTGATGAAGGGATCCAAAGCAGAAGATTGACCTAAGAGAGACAGAAGTGTTTTTGAAATCTATCTAAACTCAATTGCCATTCTTTCATTCACTTTACTATGTTTGAAATGCTTAAGTTCCTAAAGTTCAGAAATCATCTGATACACCTTTTTGTTTCACACAACTCATTTGGAGTTTGATACACCTAATTATGTTCATATGATACTCCTAATTATGGCGTAATTAGTTAAACTCTGGGTCTAGGAAAGTCTGAAAGCTATTCACAGCAACATCACTTAAATCAAGAGCCATTCAGTATGAAACAGAGGTCAAGTGGACAACCATAACTCTGAACAACATTTTGCAACTTTATCAAAACATTAGAAAACCAGGAACCATATCAAATTAAGAGGACAGATTGTTTTACAGTACAAACTCCTGGGTAGAAGGAATGAATAAAAAATAAATAGTTGTGGTTGTCAAGCAATCAGGGTATTATATTATTACCTATGGGGTTAACATTTATGGTTACCATTACACCAGAGGAAATAGTGCCAGTACCAGAATACTTAAAATCAGCATTCAGATGTGCTCTGGTCAACTCATCAGTAAGTCTCAATCAAAAATCTAATTTGAATTAGGTAAGACTGAGCTGTCCACACATAATGTTGACAAAAGACTGATAAATATTGAACTAGCAAAATAAAGGTCAGTTTCAGTTTTTAGTTTTCAAACTAGTTAACAGAGTGATCTTCCCTTCCTTTTCATCTTCTTTGAACGGTAGCTCAATAAAGATTCCTTTTGTTTAAGAAAACAGTGCTAGTAACCACAGATCAGAATCAGGCCCTAAATGGATAAAAACAAGTAGCATAACTAGTAGTTGGGAAGCAGGGCTGACTGAAGCAATTAAGAAATAAACCCCTATCACTTCTTGGAGCTCTAGGTCAATACGGAAGACCGTGTGTCTAACCCACCAAAACTCCAAGTTTGTTTTTGTTAGAGAAGTAAGAAACCTCTTGTGCACAGTGACAACTCCAATGTCCCTTCTTGCTTAACACAAGAGATTACCTCAGGCAAGGTAAGAATCTTGCAATGAAAAATCCCAGTATCCATCAGAGTTTGTGTGTAGGAGCCAGAGGTGCTAGGCAGTCTGCAAGCACACAGGGTGGATCACTTCTGGCCCAGAAGGGCTAATATGAAATGCATCACCAGCTTTTGGTTAGGAGCAATTGGAGCTGGTTTATTATTTTAGTCAGAAAAAAGCCTGAAAAATCCTGTCTTGCTGTGTGTTTTATCTTCCATTGTGGAAAACTAAAACAGCAGCAGCAAATAAACCTCGTACCAATTCAATCTGGAAATCACAAGTTCAGCAAAAACGCAGAGACACAACAAATTATTGAAGTTACCAGGTTTGAAAAGACCTTTATAGGAAGACAAGGTGAACCAAGGTGTAAATAAGTTTTTAAAATTGAATGAGTTTTCTAAGAAAGCTTTAAAACAGACAACTTACAAGGTGAAGATACAACAGAGATTTAGAATGTCATTTAACCATGGGAATTCAAACTAGGGAACAAGGCTGCTCACCTCTGGGACAAATCCTCCAGCTCCTCATGAAATCTGCTAGAGTGCAAAGAACTGATAACTACTGCAGCAGCAGGTGGACCAGGGCCCCATGGAAACCTTTTCCACAGCTGTGCTTACGACGATGCCAGAAGGCACTGAAGTCCTGTTCCATAAATCTACAGGGATGCAAAGGCACATGAGGAGCAGGACACACACAGGCTTCCCAAAACAGGCCATGCACCACAGGCAGGAATGAGAAATGTGTAACAGAGGCTGTGCATTATCTCTACAGCAAAGATGCTGGGATGATGAGGATGGCAAAGTTCATGGCCATGTCCTCCTGACTGATATTTGGCACAGGTAAAACAGGCCAACACCACAGACCCATCACTTCTTCCTTTCCTTCCCATCTAGAAATTGTCCCAAAACACATGATATTTTGGTGGTAATACCAGTGAAAGTAGCAGAGGTTATGAGCCTTTTGGCTCAAAGTCAAATTACTGAAAAACTCCACAGACTTTCAGAGCTTCTTCCATGACTGCCCTAATTTGTGTCTCCACTGCAAACAGTGAGTCAACAAAGAACCACCTAAAGAACTCAGATTTTGCAGTTTGTGAGCCTTCCTTTTTCTCCCTGCTCATCTGTGCTGGCAGGTTGATTTTTTCCTCAATCTGGACTAAAAAAAAAAAAAAAATTAAAAAAAAAAGACATCAATTTATTTTTTCGAATACTAACAAAACCCAATGGGAGAATCAGGCAAGAAGAAAATTGCAGGCTTTTCAATCTCCTATTGTAGGGAAGTATGCTGGAAAGACATTCATAAAATGAAATGAATGTAAAGAGTACATCCAAGAGTGCAGATTAGTGAGGAACGCATGTGCTAGGATTTGCATAATTCCAGCTGGTTGGTGGAACATTTCATATTAACAATAATGCTAAAAATAACGTATTTTGAATATACTTGAATAGACTACGCTTAAGCATTGCTGTTTTCTTCACAGTCGATGGGTGCTTTACAACAATCAAAGGCAATGGCAGGGCAGGAAAATTCAGCCTCGAGTGAGGTGGTTACAGACAGCACTGCAAACAGCGACAGCTCTTGCAGTGAAAAACGCCAACATGTATAACCAAGCAACACAAAATTCCTCCACCTACTCATCAATAACCCTTTATTGCCTGCAAGAATCCAGGCATTAAGTTCTTGGCCAAGTGAAGTTCAGATTTGATCGATAGTGGGTCTGAATTAAGCATTGCAAGGAATAGAGACTCCTAGAACTCCATTGTCTCAAAAACTGACATCTTTCAAGAGTCTTTACTTCAGTGCCTCTAAGCTTTGAATTGATAAAAACATATTCTTTTATGTTTATAGGTTGCTCTCTCTAAGGCTCCTCTACCTCTGGCTCATAATTTTATTTTGTGTCTTTTGATTTGGTGGGTTTTTTTAAAGCCCAGCTCCTTCAATGATATATTTATGTAAGGATTTCATTTTCCCTTTAAAATAAAAACCCAGATGCTCTTAGCCTTCATTGTTGAAAAGAGGAGTTTTGAAAACATCTCCAAGCTGAAGATAAAAGATCAAAAACCAGAAGGCAAGTAAAAAGAATGTGCATTTTTTTAAAGCCCCGTTTTTTTTCAGCCAACATCATGATGTTCTTGAAGTAAAACATGATTTATAAAGGTTGAAACTGGAGGGAAAAGAAACAAATAAAGAAAATGCCTTCCCCTGCAAGCATGAAAATATCTGCGTAAGCTTATATACCAGTATGCCAAATAAATTAATGGAATTATACACATGCATAAGTGTGAACATGTATTAATATTCACAATATGTGATACAGAGTTCTAATCATTTTTGTTTCTATGTATTAAAAGTGAATATCAGCCTTGAGGATGTGATTGATCATGGCTCAGTCAACAGAGCATCCAAAATAAACCCTAAATCAGAAGTGTTGCATGTAGACATACAGTATGAAGATGAAAAAATAGCACATCAACCAAGCTCTGTAGTTACGAAATACCCAAACCAATAGATAAAATGTGGCAGATACCTGTGAATAGAAAATACCACTTATGTAAGGCTAAAGTTTGGGTGGTGAGGTGACAAAAAGAGGTAATTCTTGAACTGACAATCTCCTGAAAGACGAAGGCAGCAGCCTCCATTAAACTCAGAAAGAGTCAGTTGGTAAGTCTGACTTAGGAATGAACAGTAGATATTTGATTGACTCATTCATACCTCAGCTTTAATTTTTCAGTATGTCAGTAGCTTGATTTTCAGTCCCGGAGCACCTACAGCTCCACTGAAGTAGTAGGAGATGTGAGAATTCAGCCTCTTTGAAAATTCAGCTAAAGGCACTTGGAGTTATGAACAAAACGCAGGCTCAGTTGCATGCCTATTACTGTACCATCATTATGACTGCTCACAAATTAGGCACAGAGTCTCACACATGGTCTTAGTCATATGGGGGACAGTTTCAAAGACGCATCATGAGATGATATGAAACCAACTCCCTATAAAAGCACACATACCTTTGAAAAGCTCACCCTGGGCTTTGAACAGTTTTTCACAATGGTTCTCTTCGAGGATTTGGTGGTAATAGAAATCATTCCTTATATACCACTGGATAAAACCTCAAGATTATTGAAAAAAGGCTTAGGTTTTGCGCAAGAAGAGGGAAACTTTGCACATTGCTCCTGGGAAATCTGTGTTGCAACAAGAGGAACAATGTAGGGCAAAGATCATGCAAGAGTGAAAAAAATATAGCTGCTACACTACTACATGAGGGACATCTCATTTTAGTCCCCTAGTAAATTCCTTCTTTTTTTACAGTGAATTCATGCCAGAAGGGCAAAAAAATAAGCTACCTTCCAGTTAAAGCCATTCACAAAATCAACACAATTTTGAATCATGCCTTGTTTGCTTTCAACCCATTAAAGTTTAGAATTAACATAACCTAGTTTATTGGTTTTTCATGCTCTTCAATATTTGTTTTTTTATACTAGACCCAAAACTAAACTTCAGAGGCCAAAACTGGGGCAGGGGAGAGGAAGGAAGGCAGGCCCCTTTCATTAATCTCAGGCAAGGGTTTCAATCTCAGACTCACATAGGATTCACAGTATAAACACACAGTTGGCTTTTAAAATTACCCTAATGTATTCAAAATGTTTGCTCAGTTGAATCTGTTATGCTTTGATAGCATTGCTCCATGCCATAAGGGTACGGCAAGGGAATAAAATATGAACGATAGCACTAATAAATTATCATTGTAAACTACAACCACACCTTTATGTGACTTTCTGATCTTTACTGTGAAAAATCCACTTAGGCAACAGGTAAAAAAAAAGTTCCTTGGAGTGTATAATCTTCTGAAATGTTATGAAGGAATGGAAAAAGAGTGATTCATTGGATAAAACTGTAATTTCATGTGCAGTTCTGATGAAGCCAACAGGAATTTTGTTAATATTTTGGGGATTTTCCTCCATCCAGATACTGTTATGTACATTATTATGACCTATCCAGGTATTGTTATCTAGATTTTTTTCTCTGAAGACAATAGACTGCATGCAGCAAAGCACCTGGTTCTGAAAGATGAGGACGAGCACAGGACAATAAGCCTTACAGCCCACACAGGATAACAAAGTGATGCCATCCCAAGTCTGGGCAATATATTGGCCTAAATAACATTTATGACCTGTACCATAAATCTGCTTATCAGCCCACATTTGCAGTTTAATGAGTCTCTCTTCCTCTATTCCTTGGCTAAGGACAACTTTAGCATCTTCCTAGGCTAATTATTGATAAGTATAGGTGAATTATTCAAATCAGTTTCAACTTGATTTACAATACACCTGATGTCTAAGACACAATTATGAAACAACGAGTTAGACATCTGAATATTTTGTCTCCAAATTAATTCCTCCCCATGGACGAATGCTTGATGCCATAGTAGATTTTGGTTACAAAAAGAAGGGAAGATTCCTCCCCCTAAGCCCTATAAAGCTTGATTTACCACCTAATCTCATACTTAGGAGAAACCAAGAAGGTGAGCAGAGCATAACAGTGATGGCCAACCTTTACCCAGGGAACTTAAAAAGGTAACTTGACATTCTGGAGATCAGATTTTCAATTTGAGAACAGAACATAATCTGAGCTAAAGGTATGTTGGAACACTATCAAAACATTATTTGTCCACAGAACATCTGCTGATAAGAGGAGGGAGGAAACATTTTGGAAGTCACCACTATTTGATCATCCATGATCTAAGGGAAAAAAGTGAAGACCGATTTGAAGACTACGTGGCATTTGGAAAAGTTTCATGGGCAACTGATGATGTTATGTATTATCTAGTGTTCAAAATGTAAGCTCTTCCTTGCTCCTTTCATTTTGTCAGTGTATGGTTTAAGCCTGAAGCTTTTCAGGGAAGTATTTTTCTTTTTTTTTTTTTTTTTTTCAACTTAGTTACAGGAATAGTCAGAAGTTTTATATTTTCCAAGTTGAATGCACTGGCAGATGCTTATGCATGCTAAAGGACAGTTAATTTTCTTTTTGTGCTCATACCAAGACAGGAGTGAGGATAGCATTTTGCAGGCTTTGTACAAAGAAGAATACCAGGAGAAGAGTTGTAGTTATGCATTACAATTCAGTCACTGCAGCTGGATACAATCCATATGATTTGCTTACATCTTCATAAGATCTTCAAGGCGTATCAGCTGCAATGCGTTATTCACAATGTCAAATATTCTAGACAGGCCAGAAATATATCTGTCCATGAACTATTACTAAGAAATCATCCATCAGCAACACAAAAGTAATCTCTGCTGTATTCTAGTCCAAAGTCCAATTGAGAGGGTCTAACACACTGGCTGAGATCGGTTGCTTTCTGAGCTTGGCCTTTTGCCATTTTTTCAGTCATCCCAGAAAGAAACAAGGAATTAGGCAGTGTGCTAGGTTGCCAAACCAATGACATCAAAAATACTTATTAGTCCTGATTGCATTATTGTGTTTTCAAGGAAGGTGATAAATAAAAAGAAAAAATATTTTACATAAGTACGTAGACACTCTTCATAATCTGAGGCATATCAACTATCTTTTCCTCATGTTCTTCCTCTCTCATAAATACTCTACAAAGTGCTGATACACATCAAATTCTGAAGACTTGAAAGAGAGGGGCATAGAAAAATAATCTAATTTGATACATTGCCGCTATGTCTGTATGGATGCAGAGCATAGGCATTGTCTTAAATGAGAATTTATTTTCTGCAAGCCTGATGATAAGAGAAGGTTTCAAAACCCACAAGCATTCATCCCTCTACCTGAAGAACTCCTATGTGTTGGTCACTGATAGAAACAGCTAGGTTTGAAGGGGAAAAAGGGAAAGATATGCTAAATACTGATAATATTTTCAGTTTCTTCCTCCTCCCCAAATCATGTCTTCCTGAGCACTCCAGACAAACAGAACATCCATTACTGTTGTCCTAATTTCTGTTAACAGTGAACTTCAATACAGGCCTAAATCTGCTGCCACTGCAGTTGGTGAGAACACCTCTTTAACAGCACTAATATCAGCCACTGCTGCCAACGCAGCCTTATAGCACAGATCAGCCTGCCCTTAAACCACTTTGAGTGGAACCCAGTTCTGCCAAACACTTAGAGACAATCACAAAAGAGAAAGGAAAGCACAACTCTGGGTATTTTCTTCATCTTGGGATTTTTTTTCAACAAAAGCAAAACAGCCAGCCCATGAACTCCCTCTAGAACAGGGTGTACTCAACTCATATGCTTCAGTCTCAACAACAAACAGCCTGCACTGCTGGGTTTAATTGCTGTCTGGCAGTTCCAACACACAAACTTCTCCAGCAGTTTTCAGATGCTTCAATAGCATGGCTCCCTGGAAAACCATCAGAATCCATTCCCTGTCCTGTATTTTTCCCACTTATCCTGAAGACTTTTCTTCGCAGTTCATTCTGGGTCACAATTGTCAATTATCAAAAATGCTGCCTTGACTGCAATTCCACCCAAACCATACTGCAGGAAAGTAATATCTTTGGGATAGGATTCTTCTCACCTAACCCACTTTATTTCAGAGTTCAAGCATATATCCTTGGCTAGCCAGCTAATTCCCATCATAATCAGAATCTTCAGGCAGCTAAAGAGTCATTTAATTCCAACACAGGCTTCTAAATTTAGTGCAATGAATTTACCTCCTTAACTCCTTGACTACAGAAGGAACCCAGAGAATTAGCTCTGGCTAGCTGCTTCCATTTTTAGATCTGGTTTAGCAGTGGTTACATGATCTAGCTCCATGCAACAGTGTCAAAGCCTGGTGGGAATTTGATTGGCGTATATATTCTAAAATATTTCAAATATCTTTTTAGTTGCTCTCTGTTTACCCCAAACACCATATGTTCAATAACTTCAAGCCAATCTCTAAGAAGTCAAGCTGAGGTGTTCAAATGTCTTAATCTGTTCCTCTTAGAAACTGGAAAAATTTATTTTATGAGATAATACAGTAGGGTCCATTTTTTCATACGACAAACAATACTTTCTTTTATGTTCCATTTCAGACTTGTATAGGAAATAAGGTGCCTGTGTTTTTCAATGTATGATATTTTTCACTTTGATTTTTTATTGGGCTTTCAAATATGCATGCAATTTTTGCTTTTAAACCAATTGAACATACAAACACAACTATAACTGATTTTGGCATTCAATGGAACAGAGTCTCATGTATTTGGGGTTTCTATTATCAGAACCCATTTTAGCTACTTTTTTTTTTTAACATAATAAAATGACTATGCAAGAAACTACAGTGCCATGCTAAATCTTCCAGACATGAGAACAAATTAATGACTTAGTGGGTGAAACTCTGGAATGCTGACAACTGCAAGCTAGGCTCCTCTAATGTACTGGTAGCATGGTTAACAGCCTGCAACCAAAATGTCTTATAATGCTTATGTGAACCCTCAATTTATGCCTTTAAACTTACACTGCTATTATACCATTAAATTCCTATTTTTTCCTTGCCAAAGCTTACTTTATTTTCTCAGGCAAATTCTACACTAATACAAAATGTTAGGCTGTGGTTGTTTGGAGAAACAGGTATATATAGAAATGAAATGTATATCAAACTTTGTGCATATTCACACAGGGTAAAATAGATTTAGCTTGCATGTTGAGATGATGGAAGGGAGAAGTATCTGAAAGAGTAATTAAGAATAAAATACAGTAAAAAGCCATGTATCCCTTCTATCTTACACCCTACTTAACTTCCTGCTTTTCCTTCAGCTTTCTCCCAGTCAGATCTTCTTTCATATAACTTACATATTAAGTACTTTCATGCTCTGTGTAAAAATAGTGTCAGGTTGTTCTAGTTTCTAGCAGGGCAATTACTGAGACACAGGTGTTATGAAAAAATAGATAAAGGAAGCCTTCTTTCAGAGCCGTGTCACAAAGAAAGATGAACCAGATGTTGCTTCCCTTGCTCAGTCCCCCTCTATTATTGTGCTTTTTGGCTTAGGAAATTCCCAAATCTAGGAAAGTATAACCAAGTGGTATCTCCATAAGCTCTCTGAGACACATGCTACTTCCTTGTGCTGGAGATACTACCTAGACTTTCACACTGAGCCTCTTTCTGGCACTTCTTACATTTACTAATTCCCACCTGATGAAACAGACCCATCAGCCTACAAAGCCAGGCAGCTCTGGGGCCATCCCTGCCATGAGACATACTCTAAACCAGTCCAAAGCCATTTTTCCTCCCTGCAGAAACATGCCAAGACCCTGCCATTTTGAAACCTCTACTATAGCATTTCATGACCATTCCAAAAGACACCACTGCTTGCAGAATGTAATTATAAAATACTCCCCCATAAACTCTGAAAACTATTTAGGGGACTATAAAGTCATCACATAAACTCACCAAAAACAAGGGCAAGGGGGGACAAGGATTAGAAATTTAAACTTTTTGAAGGAAGTATAATAAATATGTTTTTATTTTACAGTAATTAACATCACCTACTTGTTACCTTCACATCTTTTAAGGTGTCACATTAAATGAGGCTCTTCATGAAAAGCAACTTTTAGCCACTTCTAAAAGGCAGAAAGATTACTTCTGAGTAAGAAAGCTAAATTGCTTTTCTTAAAACAATATATTCAAAAAGCCTTACAGGTGTGTCCTGACAGAAATAACTGCATCAAAAACCTAGAGATTTTACTCTTGATTTATTCTTATAGGGTGATATTCTATTCTCACAAAAGCCAATGGAAATTTTGACATCCACTTCAATGGTGACAGAATTTCACTCACTGAGTTAAATGACATTTATTAGATTTTCATGTTAAATGCAGAGGAAAATCCTGTTCAGGATTCCTGCTAATCCAGACTCAGAGTTTCTACACGACTAAAGCAAGAAAGTTGGTAACCTCAGATCTCTTCTAAACTGTACAGAAATGACCCAATTTCCCACATTCTTTTGAATACTAAATCTTTGAAGCCTGAGATGAGGGAGAAACCGCTATGTTGCACTTTGAGTTTCACTCAGTATTCTGACTGTAGCCTTTGTGAGTCTGCAAGGATTTACATTCATTGTCTCTCCAGAGTCACTTGCAAAATGATTTCTAAAAATTCTCTCTTTCAACTACTATTAGGCACTGTCTAATACAGGAACAAGGAATTCCTGGCCCAAGGGCCAGGAACAATCTGCAACTTAATTTCAGGCAGTCTACAGCCAAATGACTTTGTGTGTGTATGTATTTATTATTGGCTGAAAAACCAAAGTGCTTATTGACATATGACTTGCCAAATGCCTCCGAGGGACCTAGAGGGTCCTTCTCAAGGAAAGGACCTCTACTCCAGGGCTAATAAACTGCAGCTCAACATTAAAGCTACCAACCAAGCAACACAGAAGCATAACATTGCAGATTATTCCAGAGTATATAAATGCAGTATTCCAATGTGATTGTCACTAGGTTTGCCACTCTGGTGCAAAGGGCACCATTAGCAAGGCATTAGTGAGTCTACTCTGTGCTGGCAGCTTCAAATCAGTAAATGGCAAAGATGGAGAGGAGCAGAGAAGGAAGAAATTACTATACCTTAAGCTTCAGAGTTCAGAGAAGATTTGGGGACTGCCAGGAAAACAAACAAAAAAGCATCTTTTTGCTTTCAAATATTTTTTGAGCATTTGAAACAGAAAGTGAGGGAGAGATAGCATAACTTCTGCAAGGTTCCTTTTTAAGCAAACTGTACATTTACATCAAGCAACATTAAAAGAGAAAGCAATAGATTCAGAAGGAAAAAAGAGTTCAGAACTGAGGAAGTTGCTCACATCCTCCTGTTACTTGATCTGAACCATCTCATATCCATCTAGGTTATTGCTGTTTCCTCTATCTGTCACAGATAAATGACTGTTCATGCAATAAGAGCCACTGCTATGCAACAGCTGTGCTCCAATGGACATTTTAAAGCTCCTTGCATTGGCAGATGCAGGGAAGAAGGAAGGGCAGGGCAGGGCAGGGCAGGGGGAAGGAAGGGATGATGAGGTGGAGAGGCAAATGAGAGAGAGGCAAATGTAACGGGTTTACATTGTCACCCTTCATAAATCTTGATAGTGTCTTCAACAAGATCTAGAAAAATCACAATTTCACTCCAGGACAGGGATGTTCATTACCCAGGTTCAAACTGTATGAAAAATTGCTGTGGGAGAACCATTCACAATTGATTTATGGCTAAATTGAGAGAAGTGGAACTGCCATGTCCAACCCACTGCCTTCAAAATATCTTCCAATCTTGCACCAACACTAAAAGCTTTGCAGGAAGCTGCTTCTATCATTTGTGTACCCAAACACAAGGCATTAGCCCAGCATATCCCATTAATCATTCCAGCCACCTAGAAATGAAAGCTGTAATAAAATGGAGAAAGGGAAAAAATTAATAATTTAATACTTGATCTCTATCTGGAAAAATATATCATTCTAAAATAAACATTTCTCTCTTTATAAGCCTGAGAGAGTCCTTAACAATAAGTATATTAAAAACTCTAACCAATTTATTCATGTTTCTTTAAGAAAAAAAAAGGGGAAATGCAGGCTTCAGAATATTTGTTCATCTTATTTTTTAAAAATACATAATGTCTTGAGAGTTGTTCAAGGCAAGCAAAACAAAGGCATGGCTTCATATAACAGATCGTTTTGGAGATCAGCTGTTAAATGTCTGCATATGCTTCAAATCAATACAAAGGGCACGTGGATGTTTAGATTAATTTCTATGCTCCAAGAAGTGCAAAAATATATAAGGCCATGCATTCTATGCTCACCAGCAAGTTCATCATCAACAGACACATTACTTAGGAGCTGCATCATGCCTTCAGGAAAATTTAACCAGTACGCTGCTATGGCACAACAAACATGTTGACCCCAAGTAGCAGCAGAATGAAAGGAAAGTGAAAAGAAGTTAAAAAATTATGATTCTGCTTCAAGGAACAATCTCTCAAAGCAAAAGGCAACTTTCCGACACTGTAGAAGGAACTAGGACCTACTGTGAAAGAGCCATCTGTGTACAACCCTGAAAGAAGGAAGTCACGGAAGCCACTAGGAAAAAAAAATCACACCATGTTATTCTTGTTTACATGTATTGAGTGATCCCCTATCACGCTTCACTATAAATTAATTTGTGCCTGCACACACCCAGACACACACATTTGTTTCATGTACACCTGAGCAAGTGGCTTTAGGCCACTGGTGTTTTCCAAAGCATGCCAAGAAGACTAATAAGATACTACTACATGTTATAAAAGAGATTTCAAAAGTTGCACAGTAGCTGAATTACACTGTATCAGCACAAGCACTAGTCATCTCTATCAAAGGCTTTTTTTTTAATGAGTACCATATACTGTATTATTAACTTCTCTTATAGAATGTAAACAGGATTTCAGAAGAGGAACTAATGACGAAAAATTCAAATAACAGTTTGAAAACTGGAGCATGAAGAAACTAAGTAACAAACTCTCTGATGAGGCACATTTGTTGGGAGTTACGCTTTTATAGGACTACAGCTGTCACCTATCCTTTACTCCTCTTAAAATCTTAAAGTTGAGATCATGACATTAAGACTGAGCTGTTAATATCACCTCCCAAATTAGTCAGTATCTTTTTGAACCACTGTGGGGTTTCATCCTGAACCCCTGTGGGCCTATGCTACAGGATGAGAAGAGACTAAGTCTCTTACCTCCAACATAAGCAGTATCCTCCATACTTGTATTATTTCTCCTCTTCTCTATCTCCTAAGGCTATATTTTTGGTCCTTCTTCTGGCAGGAACTTTCTCAGGCTCTTGAATGTTCTTGCCACCCTTTTTCCAATCCCCCTATTTCAGTTATGTCCTTTTTGAGCTCAGGAAACCAAAACTGTCCACTGTGTTCTAGCTGAGACCACAGGCACAGCTTTATACAAAAGGCTGTACAATATCCTCTCAGCTACTCAACTTCTTAGCAGTCTTGAATGATGTGCAACCTAATATCACAGTTGGATTTTGGCTGTTGTAATTTGATCAAGTGTCCCAACTGATCTCTCATACTCATCTCTTCTGGATCTGTCAGGACTGATTGTTCACACTCAATCGTTCTTTATTCACCACTGATCTTCATCGAACCCTGTTCTGCCCACTTGGTGGAAAATTTTAAAAATAATACTTCTTGCTCCTCCTGAACAGATAAGTATTTCCACACAGATTTTGCAACATGGTGGCTCCAGCTCTCTCTCAATAAAGAGGTAAACAACAGAAATCTTTCTTAATTTGCAGATGTCCAAATCCCAACTTTTGTCTCTTTCTACCTCAACAGATTAGCCTAACCCTCTGCTTTTCTTCTGCTCCCCAGCCTTCAGTCTAATAATAGTATTTTGTCTGTTACTCCACAACATTGGAGTTTTTGTAGACTTTTTTGTCCAGAGCTCTGTCACTCAACAGCATTTTGTTTCCAATAATTCATTACTTTTCTAATACATTCTCCATGCTAGAAGATCACTGAAACATTGGCTCTTATGTCAAAAAAAAAAAAAAAAAAAAAGCTGGTGGACTACATCATGCCTCTCTGGTACTTTACTATTGTTGCCAAATCCAGATGTAAAGTGTTACTTAAATATATCACTGAATTAACTAACTATGCCTATAACTGATTCACAGCTGAAGCTCTGTTTCCAATAGAATTTATAGGAGACACAAGGCTCAAATCACTGTGAAACCCAGCCACAAATCAAAGTCCTCTGGCATATGGGACCAATTGGTCTAGCAGAGGTTTGCTGCTGGAGCACTGAGCAGCTCATGCTTGAATCTCAGCCCTTGGCCACTCCATTTCTGCTCACAGCATTTTGCTATCTTCAGTATGGCACTGCTCTCCTCTACAGATTTGCCAGGCACTCATGCAGATTCACAGTGCTTTCTGTACGACTTCTGGAAACCAGAGCATGCCCAGCTATTCTAGAAGCCTGTCAAGGGTTCTTCTTGCCTCAGGGTCCTCCAGAATTTGAATTCTGAGCTCCAAAGACTCATCTGCCATGCAGGAATTCAAGACTTTGATATGGCATGCGAATAAGCAATCTGGGAAGGACAGGAGAAATGAGTAGGGCAAAGTGTCTTTCTTGATCTCTGCTGCACCAAGGAAGCAGCTCTGTCAAGGATGTATTTTTAATCCTTCTTCTCCAAGAAAAGGTCACCTGGATGCTGTGTACGAATGCTAGGAAAGAACAAGCCAGAAGGATTCCACTGACTCAAGCAGCATTTTGGAGAAAGGAAACAAAGGAAGAAAGAAAACCTAGTGTGTATTATGTGGTCCAACTTCACTTTCATCATCTTAGACGGAGAGACAGAGACTGCTGAAACCATAGCAGAGGCCAATATGACAGCAGGGTTATTGTAGATGATATCCATAATAAAAAATGCAATAAAATTACAAGGATGCACAGGTGTTATTACAGTTTAGAAACTAAATTCCAGCACTGAAAAACTCAAAGGCATAGACATATTCTGAACTCTTCCAGACAGCCCTCACAATGACAGCATTGCTTACTCAGGGCTCAGTCCTGCCTTGCCTGAAATTAGAGTCTGCCTCCTTTTCAGTTTCAGCACTGCAAGACTAAACCTTGGCATCTTCGCTCCGTGTAAGCATCCACAGGTCAGTGAAGAAACTGCAGCTACTGTTCCTTGGACCCCTGTCCCACACTTGTTTGTTCAGGAGTCTGCATTATCAATGTCTCATTATTGAATCAAATGCCACCACAGTGACTGAAATACAGCCCAAAAGTGGGCACTACTTATCTATTTGCCCCCAAGTCAACAGAACACAAGGCAAAAAGACAACAACAAAAACCCCTATGTGTGTGCTTCCCCTGGTCCATGACAGCTGCATCTCATCATGTCAACCACCCCAGGATCACTGTCTCTGGGTTGGGAATATAGCTCTGTTCCCAGCATGCTCCCCATTTGCCTGTCAGTTTAGTGTGGTGGGTGCCGAGTAACCCTCCTTCTTCCTTACATCAGCATCTTTAAGGCTTGAATATTCTGTTTGATCTGTTTGAGGTTGTGGGAGGAGTAAGCAATTTTCTGTCTGGCTTATTAGCTAGGTAGGAAATACTCCCCAATAAACACATTCCTTAGCATCCTTAGCATTGCCTTTAGACCGCTTATCCACGACATTGTTCTGCCCTTGTTTTGGTTTCTTATAAGACATTTTTGTTTAACTTTACACATTCAGACAAGTGGATATAATGCAAATAACCTGAGAGCCAACGTTATTTATAACTTTACTGCACATAACACCCTCATTCTCCCCACCACCCTTTCACTCTATAAAAATATACAAGAGTAAATAGGCACTCCAGAAAAAGAAACCCAGGCATCCAGTGTTAAAACTGAACAGCAAAGAGCTTAGCAGCAGCAAATATAACCTCACCTCCTTGGGAATAATGCCTTGCTATTTAGTCTGGTTACAGATGCCCTATGCTGCAAATACTATGCTGTGGTGTCAGCTTTTCTCTACAATCTCTGCCACAAGTCTGGAGGATTATGTAAGTGGAGGCCCAAGAACCCATTTGGAGAATTGAAAAACAGCAAGTATGTTCAAAAATTAAGACTTAAAAAAATGTACAAATCAGAATGAAAATGCTGAAGTATAAACAGTGTAATGTGAAAAAAAAAAAGGGAAGGGAAGGGAAGGGATTTAGCTGAACAACTTTAGAGGAACAGTTTGCCCAAATTTTTGCCCAGATATTGTGTGTATTGTTTCACATCAGTTGCCTGCAGTGTCTTTCAAGGTACAGATAAAGGGGTAAGTGTCACTTAAAACAGAAACATCTATTACTCAGGCTCCTGCTCATCACAGATGAGGCATATCCCTGGTTAACGACATGGGCTTCATCTCTGTGGAGGCTTACAATAGCTTCAGAGCACTTGGGCAAAAGTCCCAACAAGCCTGCCATCAAGCCGAGAAGTGAAAGGGCACACAAATGCTTATTTTGTGTTGTCTCATGAAGAAAATCTTTAGAAGAATTTTACAGGGAAGCTTTTAGAGAAAATAAAAATATTTATTTCTTTCCTTTACTGAGGATTTCTGAATTCACACTGACATTTGACTGAGCAGTTACTTAGCATGCTGTACACCACAATTCTCTTACAACAACAGTGGACACAGTAAAGTTCCCCTTTTCCCCAGAAGATGACAATAGTGCATATTTTTCATAGAGTGTTACAATTTTTCAAGGTTTGGGGTTTTTTTTTCTTCTTTTTTTAAAGGCTCAAACAAAGGAAAGATATGTTTGAAAGGAAGGATCTATGATGAGAGGGACACTGAAACTGGAGATACAAAACTTGTTTCTATGATACATTAAATATCCTACCATGGTCAAACAGACACACACAATAACATTTAAATGTGCAAAGGATCCACAACTGTAGGTCTTCCACCACCTCTAGAAGTTGCTTCAGCAGCAGATTTTGTAATCAGTCACAGGCACCTGTAAGACAAAAGAATAAGGAACAAGTGTTAACAGAGAGACACTTTTCCTATCCTCATCTTGTAGCTCATTAGAATTTGCAAGAATCTTTAAGATCAAGGGTGACTAATTCATCTCCTGGTCCCGCGCCATTCTGTGATCAGCAGATGACTGATATCTGATTTATCTGTGATCTAGGTGTAGAGCAGGGGCAGCAGGGCTATCCGTGGAGACACCTAGCAGTACCCAAACCTATAAAAGATGGAGGAAGTGAAGCAGCTTCACACCTGTCAGCCTCCAATCAGCAAGACCACCCTCCATCTGGTGCACAAAGTGGGTCTTTTTACCCACCACAGAGCATTATGGTTTATGTCACTTGTGTTGCTAACAGCACACTGGGGAAAGGTAAGACAGCAAACACGCATTTGTAATGCACCACCCAGCTCATCAACAGGAACAGTAAAACCTTTAAAACAGACAAAACAGCAAAAGCAATTAAGGAAACTCCTTCAGTTCAGAGCTACCTGGGGCGAGCACATGAACTGGCATACAAGCTGCCTGGAGGCCCTGGAGAGCAGTTGCTGAATTAGTGAGGATTGGAACAACTAATTGGTGATTGTTTATCAAATAATACACTAGCAATTCCACTGTTTTCTAAGAGGGAGGCAAGAATAAAGCCATTTCAGGTGCCACCACTGTGAACTTAGCATTTTCCTAAGATACATAAGACATATTCTTCAACTCTTTTAAGTGTCCATATGCAGACTAGACAGAGGCTGGCAGGAGGCACATTTATAAGTGCATTTATTTCAAGTGTCTCTGGTAGTTCAAAGGACTCAAACAAAAACTGTTGTCTAAAAAAAACCACAGATGTGGTTTGGAGAAGAGAAGGAGGACAACTTATCACTTTTGAGGTGGGAGGAAGGGATGGCAAATATGGTACTAATTAATATAAAGCCTTCACCTTCCTTGCTGCCCTGCTGTCCTCAAACACACAAAATGAAGAATCTGCTCTGCTCTCTCAATACTCTTGGCACGTACCTCCTTCTCTCTCTCGCTTGTACTCCCTCTCTCTCCATAAAGGGGCATGAAATGAGAAATTTCAGCAAGGTTTCTTTACAGAAGAGAGGCTTGGCTTCAAGCCCAGTATACATATGTGGGAGGGAGTCTTCAAAGAGAGACTCCCTCAGCACTGCCCAAGAAAGCCGTACTTCTCACGGCCCGCAAGTGAGGTTTGCTGAGACTTGCTGGCTCAAGCCCCACCAGTCCCTCAGAGACAATAAATGCCCAAGGAGGTAAAAACATCTGAATGATGACGTCTTGAATTTTCCTTAATTTGAACTTTAGGGAAAAATGACCGCATGTCAAGAGGAATGGCTTAAAAAAACCCCAAACTCAATTTAAAAACAATCAAAAAAACTTGGGGTGTCACTGGATTTCCCTTTTATATAGCATGTCCAGTTGCATGGATCAGTCAATTTATACTAAGGATTATTTGTTGTCTTTATCTTTGTACAGATGATTCCTTTCCAACAAGTCCTTGTAGACTCCTGTAATGGTGTGTTGGTATAGTTATACAAGCACGGACAATTTACTCTTGCAAAAAGGCCATTTGCAGGTATAGTTTAACAACATTTCCATGAGCAAATTGAGTTGTCCAAGAAAAAAATATTTTTTCCCCCTGGTCTAACTTCATACATTCTAGGGCTTTTGCTAGCATAGCAATGATGACAAAACTATAATAAATCCCTACCTGACACAGCTTTGCCAGCAAGACTAAAGTCTTCCTCTCAGTTAGGTTGAAGTACTTCATATTTAATCAACATTTATATTACAAGCTTTTCCCCTCACATCACAGTGCATCCTCGCCAGTCACCTGGCTTTGCATTGCTTCCTGCCCATACTCTGGTAACCATGGATCTCCTAGACAACATTTACAGCATCAAGTATGCAACTGCAGGCTCACCTAAAGCCATTTAAAAGGAGTTTATTTTTGATTGTTTAAAAAATTTCCCTCCATTATGCAGACAGACTTTCTGCAATTTCTGATGAACCCTCATCCCCAGCTTACAGCCAATTTTGACCCCCTTCTTGGTATTGTGGTAGTAAACGCTGTACCACACAGTTGAAATGTATGTTTGCTTTAGTTGTGTCTCCACCCTGTTTTAAAATGCACAACACGGATCAAATGCCGCTAGTTTCCTCGGACATATTTCCACTTTGAACATATCAGGAGGTAAACAAAGCAGACAGCTCTTAACTGATTGTTTTTTCTGTAATTAAGTGGGACTTTCTTACCATGCCCAATGAAATCCAGAATGCTTCAGTGTAGATGCCTGAAAAAGAGAGAAAAGTGTTTAAAAGACAGTCTTTTGCTCAATGAAAGTCTAACTCCACAAAAAAAAAAAAAAAAAAAAAGAACTATTGCCAGCATAATTCTATAGGTTGAGTTAAATAAATAAATACTTATCTGATTAATTGTTGCCTGGAATCCATTTGTGCTTGTATCTCTTGAGTTAGAGGCCATATTAAAAAAAGTGCACAGGAGATTTGAAATCTGAGGACAACCTAAAGCTTGAATCTAAGAAGGCTCAATGCACCAGTACTTTCCCATGGCGTGGGTGAGACAGGTTTAGTCATCAGGTGTGACAGAGAGCAGTCTGTTGCAATCCAACATTACATGGAGAGCCAACTAGAAAGCAACGTATTTAGCACATACACTGCACACATTACAATACCCTCAAAGAAAAGAAAATCAGGTGTTTCAGTAACCAGGTTTTATTCGGGTCAGCTGCTTTTCATTCTCTCTGAAAAGCTACAGCAAGTGCCTGGATAGAAAGATGCTCACAATTTGGAGATTATTGCCAGACATCAACATCACTGTTATTCACATGTGGGTGACACACTAAGGTACTGTGTATACAGCTATTAAGATAAAAAGACCCTTCAAAATCATTAAATATCTGTGCAAATTAGGACTTCACCCTGAATCTGGTTTTGTCCATCTCAGACTTCTCTTTTTTAAAATTCTGCCTTTCTTTTCTGCAAGAACACTTACTGAAATCCTTCCACAAAAGCTCAAATTGTTTTTTAAGGGCAGCATCTTGTTTGTCATGTATTTAAACAATACTGGCAATGGTGAGTGCAATTACATGGGAAGAGACAAATGGGATAGGCTCAGAGACTGAGGAAGTCAAGCATCCTATCACACTCATGACTTTCACTTTTTCCTCCTCAGGCAAATGCAAACAGCCTCAGCGCCTTCTCCAGTCCCACTGTCCCAACCTCTGGGACTCCCCAGCTCCCAGCACTCTCTGGTGAAGTGATTCCCTGAATCAGAACTACATTTTTGTGTACAATAGCCTTTGGGAGAGTTTTCTTTAAGGGGTATGTCCAAACACCCCTGCTGGCATGGGAATTCTTGGCATCTATAATATCCCAGGGCAATTTCACAGCTACAGGAAGTCCTTTTTGCTAGTTTCAAAACTGTCCCCTAACCATTCTCTTGAGGCTGCTTGGCTCCCATGGCATGGGAGAGTGAATGGGCATTTTCTATTTGCTTTCTCCATGCACTTGAGAATTCATAGACCTTTGCTTCTTCCTGCTCAGATAGATGCCCAAGTATTGTTTTCCATATGGGAGTCACTCCACATTTTCATCAATATTTCCTGTATTATCTCACCTTCTTCTGCATCCTTTCTAAAATGATGGAGCAAGGATGCAATATTGAAGTGTGTCATGCATTTATGCTGTAGCATAAAGACTCTTTGTTTTGTTCACAATTTCTTTACCAATCAGCCCCAGTATTCAGGTTGTTTTTCTTTCTTTCACTCATTCCTATTACACATTCAGCAGACATTTTTATACAATTATTATAAACCAAGGTTTCTTTCCAAACATTAATTTACATTCCATGACTGTGCATTTCAATTTAGAATTGTTTCTCTTCCTCTGCACTATTCCATGTTCTGCCAGGTCATCCTTTGGTCATTCTCTATGTGAGGCTGTCCTGCATTCCCATAGCACATCCTCACCTCAGCTATCTTGCTTGATCTGGTATCATCAGGAGGCTTTTTTGCCTCATTCTCCACCCCTTTCAGGACTATGCTGAGCAGCACCAGACTCAACAGCATGACCTCATTGGTCTTTCCATCCCTTTTCTAAAAGTTGGCCAGTTTCCTCTTACTTTTATTTCCTAAACTGAAGTTATTATCAATCCACTTAAGGATGATGCACCTTAGCCTATGGCAGCTTGATGTCATTGAAAGTTTTGGAAGATGTATAAATAACAAAACAAACAAAATTTGGAAAATTTGTTTATGTGATTATAACAGAAGCAAAAACATCCTGAAGCTCAAAAATCTTCAGTCCAAAATCTACTGTCCAACCATTCTTTAAAGTAACCCTTACTCTTCACACACCAAGGTTTTAGCTTCTTCTTGAAATGACAGCACACATTACACTCTGGAACAACTCCTCCCCAGCCACAGGAGTTACCCCATTTGTGGGGAATGTGTCACTCGCCTCAAAGAGAGCTTTTCTCACTGCGCTTTCTTGAATCACAGGGAGCTGCTAACAGGAGGGCCAGTTCCAGACCCAGTCATGGGCTGCAAGTGCCCCATTGCTTCCAGGACCATTAAGCCAAGGTATGTACTAGGAGACACCAGCTCAGGAGAATATTTTTTCCTGTATAGTCCATCTGGAAAGACATTTTTTCATGTTCTTTTGTATTTTGGAAAAGCTGTAGCTCTTCTCTCCCACTCTCAGCCTTCTTGTACACATGCATAGGTTGAACAATGATGCATGTTCCATGCTCACACAAACCCTCTGGCTTTGAATGTCATTCAAACAACACAATGCCACATATGGTTCCCAGTGTTCAAGAGCAGTTCAGAAGTCCCAATTTAGACTCTGAGGCCCACCAAATAAAAAGGAATGTGATACATATGTTCCCAGTTCTAGCTCAGCAAATATAGGCTAGAGGAAGAGAAAAGCATCAAGCCTGGTAACTTAATATTACACTAGATGAATAAGTATAATTTTCTAAATAAAAATAATTGGCTCAAATATAATGCCAATAACCCTTCAGGGACTTGAGCTGGTGAGTACCATTGAAAATAATAAAAGAGGCAATTCTTACTGCATGCATACACTTTAAGAACAAAAACACTGTGTGAGAATTTTAATTCCAATGATTTGGATAAAGCTGGCTGTCCTGAATCAGCAAGCAAAGCACAACAGCTACAGTGAAGTACAAAACCAAAAGAACTGTAACCTTTAGACAGCAATCCAACTTCAGCTAAGCACTACTCCAGGATTGCTAGGACAACACACTTAGTGAATGCTGTGCTACAACGTAACTTCTTTAGGAATAGGATCTCCACCACAGGAAGTACAGGTCCCTGGCACACACCAGATCTGAAGTGGCCTGTGGTCCTCACAGAGCAGTGCTGTGGATGGAAAGTTGTCTGCTCAGGCCCTGCATGGCCCTTTCCTGCACCAGAAGCAGTACATAATTGCTCCTAAGCAATGAAGAGTTGGAAAAAATAAAACCCGAAGGAAATAGATACTGGTATTATTCTGATTCTGCCTTCTCCAGCAGAGTTCTGCTCATTGCAGCCTTAAAGGACAGAAACAGCTGGTACTTTCTCCTCAGAGGAGACTACTCCAGAGACTGGTCAACACTAATTAAAGGATGCACTTATTCATTACACAGATTTTCTAGATTGTCCCAAGGTAACCAATGAAACCCCAGTTTACCTTTTTCAAGGACATAAACACTGTGGGAAGAGAGCAGTCAGCCCCTGCCATCCTGGCCAGGATGCACCTCCTGCAGCACACGTTGCTTCCTTAAGACCCAGTGCAGCAGGGAGCAAGGAGTGGATTCAGCCCAGCTCATTCACCATTTAAAAATTAATGGCAAATGCAGCCTCTCTAGTTGCAGGTAAGGCACCCCTGAGACCTCTGAAAACTAATGTCAGCCCTCCAACTCATGTTCCTATTACAGCACTAATCTTCAGGTTCATCCACACACTGGCAAATGCTTAAAGCAGCCTGTTAACTCTACCAAAGGACTGATTTTAACTCGGCTCACATACCCAGAAAGGTAAATGCAACATGCCAATACACACATTCTGCTATCAAAGAATGACTTAGAAGTATCAAATTTTTAATATCTCATACTTATTTACTGATGCCTGCCCTAGCAGGCATATGTAACCTAATACTGTATTTTACTGATATTGCAGACGGTATAACCAATCTCCTAAACTCTCAACACTCTCAATGGATTAGTATGATGCGTGGAGCAGTTTTAGCTTACAAAGCACTACTTTAATGTGTAGAGTTATTGATTTAACTTAGAAATTCTGCTATGTCGTGTATTTTTACTGATTTACCTTTACAGTAGTGTAAGAATATCTTTTCTCCCCTAAAAAAACTTTGACACACTTCCTTATACAATACAAAATATTGCCCCTAGTAGGATTTCAGGACAGACACTCAGTAATGAAAATTATAGATTTTTGGAAGAATTTTTTGTGTTGCAGGGCTCCTCCCACATTACTCATGTCTTTTTTTCTAAATAAACCCGGCATACCCCCTAAACTTTCCAGAAATTTCTCAAAGAAACACCTGCAGTTATATATCAGTGTACCCTCCTCCAGCCTCAAGCCGGGTAGGTACTGTTACAAAAGGAAAAAAAAATTTTCCCCCCATCTGGAATACTTCCCAAAGGTACTGATACATTTTCCTTCTTCTCAGCCATAGTAGTCACTCAATCCTCTAGCCCCCTCTCCTTTTGAATGCTGCGGGAATCTCCCATGTGCCAGCCCCAGTCCCAGCTCACAGTTCTAGCACATATGGAAAGCTGCAGCTGAATAGTGCATGCAAATCACAGCAATAAAAGAATGCTGTGGCATTGCTAAAAGCTTATTTTGAAGGCACATTTTAAAAACAAGACCAAACCTGAGAACCACTCAGGAATGTCAAAGGCATTCTCCTGCAGCTTTTCTTCATCATCAGTCTCTGCAGCCATGCAACTCCAACTCCTACCTTCTGCCCTGCACCACACCTCTTTCATCACTGTATCACAAGTATCTTTTCTTCTGTTAACTATTCTGTGTTTAAATCCTCCTTTACTCTGCTATGTTAATCAATAGCAGCCCCCACCACCTCTATCTTTCATTCCTCTGCTAATCAATGTGATATTGAAAGTGCTTCAATTTTACCTTATGATGACTTCATATGGCATAAACCACCATCAAAAAAGAAGTCTAGAGTCTAGCTCTATAAATATACTTTCCCCTTTTTTCTTTGCAGAGGTAGACTTACATCAATAGTTAAATATGCCAGAAGGCTCACTGAGTCTGTATCTTGAAGTACTCCAACTCACCACATTTTTGTACATTCAATGAATTATAGTCTTTGAACGTATTCATCAAAACTCTCCATATCAGCCCATGCCCAGTAGACATGGCATGTGATTTTAGTAAGGGCTTAGACTTACAAATAATTGCTTCACATCTGTTTATTCACATCAACCAGTTCTATGTATGTTTTTCTCTGGCTTATGGCAAATGCAGGATAACTCACAATAGCTTCAAAAAAGTCTTGCTTCATAGAAAGAATGCCATATGGTTCTATCCCACTTCAACACCACAAGGAAATTGCCACAGAAAAGATTTACACATTAAAGCATAGCTTTAGTCTCAGATACTTTACCTTGATTTACAGTGTTTCCACACCTTCACACTTTAAGATAATGTTATCATAGTATCTGGATACTACCAAATTCTCACTATGTTAAAAAATATATTTAAGTTTATATCTAAACTTCTGTTATGGTAAATAAAGCCCTGTGATTTCAGAAGGCACATAGATCATAGACAAATGGGTCTAGCAACCAAAATCTTCCCTCTCACACAATGATAAATTGTGCCATTCCAGCAGCTATTTAGACCTCACTGCCTGAACTCATGCTGACCTGAAACATACCCATTCCTTCATTACCCCAAGCTTTGTGTCATGTGCAGCATCAAACAACTTATCTTCTTCCTGCTTACAACACCTCCAGCAATAGCACTCTTTTCAAAGTTAAAAAAAAAGAAAAAAGGCAAAAAAAGCAAACTATTTAAAATGAACTGATGTTTATGAAGTTAAAACAAAACAGAACAGCACACCCGACTCTGCTCTGTATTTTTCAGCAGCAGAATATCCTGCGGTGGCCTCAGCCAGCTGGGCTCTGTGACCCTCGGATTGATCCCTTGAGTGTGTTCCCATTTTATCAAGTAATGAACACTCCAGCCCCAAAGCCAGCAAGAAGTTTGTCACTGACTTCAGCTGAGAACAGGAATCAGCTCAATCATAAGAAACCTTGAGCTAAAAAAAGCAGCAAGAAAAGGCACAGGAGGGAGGTGGGGGGTGTCAGCTCAGAGTGCTGTGGGGCACAGCTCTGCTTGTTACCAAGGTTACTTGGTACTTCCCCACATAAGATTTCATTTTCAATCACCAATAAATCTGCAAAAGTTTGACCCACTCAAGTGGGAAACTGGGGTTGAAATGCATTAAATATATGCTGCAGCCTGATTTGGGGGGAAGGAAAAGGTTTCCAGACATAATATTGTAGGCAGTTTTGAGAAAGAGGTTACAGGGAAATGTGTGGACGTGGAAAGCTCATCTCCACTAAAGACTCGTCACTATGGCCCTGCTTTGGGTCTGACAATAAGTATGTCACAGATCAAAAATTTACTGATTGTGTCAGGCATGTGTCTAAACAAAAACCTGCCCGGATCTGAGCAGGTTGTAAGTCCTCAAAGATAATGGAAAAGAAAAACACCAGTTAAAAAAGAGTCAATAAAGATAGATTCCATTTTTAGCTGCTTTAGCCAATAAGCTGCTTAGGCAATTTCAGCCATTCCCTCAAGGCTCTCAAGCCAGCAGGTTTGCTCCAGGCTGGGGCTGAGCAGGACTTTCCCTGAAGCTGCAATTCCAGTGCTCTGAATGCTGTTCTTTATAAAAACATGGATACCCTCATCCTCCACCAGTGTCTTCCCAGCCAACATTTGCTCCAGTGAACATCGAAGAGGTTTTCAGAAACAAACATAGTAGGGACAAAAGTGTCAGGCTTGCAACATTTACAGAGAAATAGAGGGGAAAAAAGTATGTAGATTGGGAAATTTCTCTCCCTAAGCCCTTAATTACTGACATGGAGAGGCTGAAATTACAACAGATGAGAAATGGGATCTGAAAGTAATGGAAAGAGAGATCATTCACAAGTCTGGCACTGAAATCTGGCTAAAAACACATGACAAAGAGGTGTGGCAATGTGGTGTGAGTCTCAGCTCTGATGATCTTAGATGCAGAAGAAATGCTGAGACTATGTCTAAGGGACACCAACTGGCTGAAGAATCTTTGGAAAGGAGTCCAGGCCTGAGGTTCAGTGGGAACAAACCAACATGGCAGAAAATACCAAAGTCTAAGCAGAGACTGACCAGAGGAAGATCCTTGACCAGGGTAATTTTTGTGGCTGAGCCAAAAGCTGAGATTTCTGTCAAATATCTATGAAGTGAATCATAAATGGGATTGAGGCTGCTTCATGTCAGCCTGTAGGAAAGATGCTTTGTGGCCACCAGTTATTCCTCTAGTGGCCCTGCTCACTATAGTGGACAGGAAGATCTCTGGTCTGTCCAATCACTCACAGAGGTGCACATTTCACACCCTACAATTAACTTGGGGTTTGCAAAAAATGAGTTGACAGGGAGCAACTTCTTCCCTTGTGTCTCTCATATTCCCCGGTCTGTTCATGTAGTTTTATTTTAAAAGGTTTTATTTTGTTACCTATAGCTGAATCCATTCCTGTGGTGCCTCAGCCTGTACTTACACACCTACATTTCTATTTCAAATAGAGCCTACACACCTCTATTTCTTGAAGCTCAATGAGAGTTCAGAAATTGTGTTTTGAAATGTGCACCTTGTCATTGCATAAAGACCTTATACCATGGAGGAGACGAGAAAAGGGGTATTTTTCATGCTTGAGAAATAGTTATGGTCATATTGAAGAGTACAGCCTCCTTCCCCTCAAATAGTGTTTTAATCCTAATATCATACAAGAGGATAACTTTTGCACTATGGTAAAATCTGATCTGACTTAGGACAGCATTCCTCACTGACTTAGGACAGCATTCCTTCTCGTGAACAAGCACGGACAGTATAGTTCTGGGATCTTTTCATGAATTTACTTAAAACATGGTGATTTCAAGTTTTGTGTGCCACTTTCTGTTAGTTACTCAGAGAAACTTTGCTAAATAAAATCCGCAATCATCACTACAGATGGGAAAAACAGAGCCCCATGAGAGAATAGTACTTGCTCCAACTCCCTATGCAACCCAGGAAGTGATTTGGAAGAGAAGACATAACCTCCTACCACACAAGCCTCCTCGATGGCACCCCAAAAAGAAACCCAGATCCAAGATTATTTAACTCTTGGTGACACTTGCCTTTCAGTAAAAAGGCAGAAAATATTTTGATCAGTGCCATAGCTCCTGAACTTACACAAAACTTTCCAGTTCAAAGCACACAATAAATCTGGCATGTGGTCTGTCTCACCTGCCACTCTGAGAACTACCAGGTCATTTGTTCCCTGGAAGGATCACTTCATTCATATGCTGATGCTGTTTCTTTCCCAGTGCTACACTGGTTGCATGGCTGACAAAGGAAAGGACAGATCTTGCTAAACTTGCAGCATCTCAGAAGTTTCATCACTTTCAGGGAACCTTCTTCATTTCCATTACTACTCCTTCCCCTTCAAATGCTGGTTCTTGATATTTGCTGTTCACCACAGATGCACTGTTTTCTGGGCAGAGGTTGAGCCAGTACAAACCATTTAGCCTGGCAGTTTGAAGAAAAATGTTAGAATGCCTTTTACAGAAGAACAAACATTGACGCACGTTAAGAAATGTCATTTGTGTGATGCGCTATTTTGCAAGACCACCATGGTTGCGCTACCTCACTCTGATCAGCCACAGTAATATTTGAATATTGGATGGCAACAGTTGAAGATTAATTGCGGTAAGTTATTCATGCCTGGAGGTTCAGATTTCCAAGCAGAAGCATGTGGGCTAGACGATGGCTGTTCAGCACATCCCCAAGGAATGTGTGGTGGGAAGTCACCCAGCCCCTAGAGGATCAGAGTAGCTTGTACTTTAGCAAAATAATCCCCCTTCCTGCTTCTCTGTATCCAGAACACTTTACCATCAAAGATGATATGCCAAGGGCCTTTTCTTGGTGCCAGCCAGCACTGCCAGCCAGTATGCTTACAAAAGGTGTGGACACACTCAGCCTTGTATCCTTGCATCATTTATTTAGCCAGGGAAGCAAAAAAGGCCATTCTCAGACAAGCAAGACAATGTGTTTATGTACTGATCGAGTCAGGACCTGTTTGGCCCTCAGCATTTACTTCAGTTCCATACTCCTTACATAAGAGTCTTCAAGTGAGAGAGACTTTGAGAACATGACAGTGTGAGGAGATCCTGTCAAAACATAAGTGTGAGGGCCTATGTGGTGAAGAGCCTCTCAAGAACGTTTTCTGCCACAAGAACAGTTTCCCTTGAATTGTTCCTGACGCACACAGAGCATGAAACTGATGTCCAGAAGCATTACTGGAAAGCCAAGGCAGAGGGGTTCAGCCAGCCAGCACCTAACCCTCTGCAGGAAGAGATCCAAGCAGCACCTAGATCCAAACTAGCACCCACTGCTAGTTTGCACCTAGGGTTTGAGAACTATAAACAGCAGTGAGGTTATTGGAGGTATTATATATTTTTTCCTGAAGTCATCATAATACAGACTTTTTCTTCTACCATGTCTTCTCTTAAATAAGGAAGGAGAAGCAGCCTACTTCTCAGAAAGGCCCAACAATCCCAGCACAACCCCAGCAACATCTAAGGGAGTGCCTTCAGCATGAAAAATTCTACTGAAGACAGGAGTAGAAGATATTACTTGCTGATTCCCACCTTTGCAATGGAAGTTCAGAACCAGCAAAAAGAAAGTCACTAGTTTAAAATTCAATACTACCAAATCACTACACAGAAGCTACCAAGATATCAGGTCTTAAACACATGAATCCAGTTATTATTACCTTCTTGAAACTCACTGCCTGACATCTCCATCTAGTGAGTAACAAAATATTAAAATATTGGCTAAATATTAAGAGATATGCAAAGGAGTACAAATTGAATTCTTCAATATACTGAACACTATTTTAACAAATGAAATGTTTATGCTGGGTAGAAGTTCAGACAGAAATCATCTTGAAATGTGACTTACAGTTCCCACATAGGAACAAACTACAATAAAACAATTATTAAAAATAGCTGCAAATTTCTCTACTGATTGGTATTGAAAATCAGAAAGGTTTTGAAATAACCAACAAGAGTGTGAGAAGTTTTCTTGGGCTAATTATAAACAGTAAAAAACACTGATCTTTTAGGTTTTCTAAGGGATAAGAGTTCTCAAAATTTAAATTCCTCTCCTTCTCCTTCTTTCTATGACCTGGGCAGAGACAGGAGACATTTATAATGATGTGTAGTAAAGTCAATTTTTCCACTGCTTTGCAATCATGTACCTCCATAAAACAGACAGAATGCTGCCAGTGGAAAGACAGAGAATTTCTGTTTGGTGCCTTTTATCCTTCTGTTTTACAGCAGAATGGGCATAAAACAGGTTCACACAGCTCTCATGGATCATTACAAAAGTCCAGGTCAACAAAGATCGAGCTCCTTGTCTAAAATGTCAGCTGTGACCCTCATGCAGATACCCTGCCTCTAAAACACACAGCATTGCTCTGGCAAAAGACTGCTGGAAGTGATTATGTGCTGCTGTCTGCTGAGATTACACTGAGATTTCCACCCCTTCCACATCTATTAGCCAGCCTCTGAAGTTTAGTGCCACAAATTGTCCATATTGTAATGTAGCATGTTTTATGCAGCTACAAGATACTCAAGATCACCAACACCTCGAGGAACTGAGAAAACAAACAAACAAACAAACAGGAAAAAAAAAAAAACAGCCAAAAAACAAAAAGGGGGGGGGGGGAATGTAAACAACAAGCTAGAAAATCATCTTCACCTTAAGCAAGCCATATTAAAGGCTGTATTTTAAAAGCAGCAAGCTCAGGATTTCAGCCTGAGATACAGACAGTGTTGAGACAAGGGGTTTACTCCAAATTCAATATAACTAGTATTTACCAGAGGAGGGAAAAGGTTCAGAATATAGAGCAGGTCAAGTAAAAGGATTGTGCAAATTTGAAAACACCTGCAAGGTGGGGCACATATGGTAGATGTGCTGACTATATAGGAGTAGACAGGAAGAAAAAGGTGCTTGTATTCTGGATGGAAAAGAGCTGTCTACTGCCATGAGCCAGCATCTGCAATTGTTGAAAACCATTACAGCCATGTTCCCAAGCAAACAACTGTGTTGGGCTTAGTCCTCACTGCTTCACAGGGAACAGCATGGGAACTTACTAGACAGAGGCCAGTGCCTTCCCATTTTATCTTAGTCCTTCCCAAGGAGCAAAGGGCATGTTCAAGTGTGAGCAAGCATTTGCAGAAGTGTTGCTGCCATCCTGCTCAGGCTTCCTTCAGCCCAAATTCTAGCAGGGCACAGACACAACCACTCTGAGGAGATTGTGAGTAAAATACTGGGGTGGTGGGGGGAAGGAAAGGAGACAAAAAAACATCCCCCATGTATCTAAATGACAACAGATAAGACAGTGAATTACTTAGCTGGGGTTATTTTCCCTCCAAGTTTTGCATAAGAATCATTAAGAACTAAAGGGATAGGAAAAATTCTGAAAGAACAGTTGAAAAGATATGGCTTTACAGACTGTCAGCATTTTTTTTCTTTTTAGTAAAATATTAAATATTAGCTATAATAAGCTATTGAAAAAAAACAGTGTATTAAATATTAGCAAAAAACTCTCTAGCAGTGCTGTTCCAGAGTTACACCCAAGAGCCAGTTGGGAACTGGCCGTGACAACTCTGATGCTTCCCAGGGGGCAGGAGCAGGGAAGACAGCAGTAACTCACCAGCAGTAGCTTTCAACATTACTCATTTTTTCCAAGCAATAATCTCAAGAAGAAAACTTAGCTCCATTCCTCCACACTGTTCCTCTGCCCCACTCCCCCAAACGCAGTCCCCCAGCAAGTTTAGGTTCTGATCCTAGCTGCCCATGAGTCTTGTAATAGTCAATAAAAGCATTAATTAATAAATAGATAATTAGATCTAAGAATTTTCATGATCCAGTCTGCCCTGGCTCTTGCTTCATCAATCCGTGTGCAAATGGCCCTCAAGCACAGGTGATTAACACTGCCAAAAGCCAGACATCCCACTTCTGTACTTCACAGCAGTCGAGTATCTGAGGATGTAGCACATTCTTGCACATTAACTGAAGCTCCTACTCATCAGGAGCCCAAAGGAGCAATACTATTGGAAATGCCATTTGATTAGTCTGTGACTCAAGGAGAAGAGCCTTATTTATTATTAAAGCAAAAATTCTCATTAAACTGTATTTTTCAATAAACCTGGGACTAGCTGATCTCCACAACTTTTTAGCTTGTTCTAGTATAGTCTTAAGCAGCACACCAAATACATTGTTTCACAAAGCTAGCTGGAAAGAGTTTGCAAAGCCCTTTTACCTCATTCTCATTTTAGCTAGTATAATGAAGATGGATATAGAAACATTTAGAGGAAAAGAAAACTAGGATTTTCCCCCTTCCACAAATTCTTACAGAGCTTCACTTTGGGGGCAATTCAGCCTCCTTTCAGAGATGCTCTTAGAGACTGTCTCAAAACAGGCAACAACATTCAAGATTTGGAAAGTGAGAGGTCACATAATGCAATTACTTCAGATAATCAGATCTGCAGAGTTACTGAGACATCAGAAGTGTTTGTCACTGCCTCACAGGAGTTTAAAGCGTATAAACGAAATCAATTCCAAGTCCAGAATCCCAAACAAGTAAGTGGTTACCTAAACAGATGAGAAAGAGGGAAGCAGTTTTCCCCGAAACCACTCAGATTTACATCACCAGAACAGAGTAATCCACTGTTTCCAACCACTTTAGAATGTTAAAGGCAAAACATAAATTGACATCATAATGTCATCTTAATAAACACAATCAGTATCAGTATCATAGTCTAAGCCTACCTACCACTGCTCTAGTCTACCCCTTTGAATTTATTATTGAACAGGGAAACAAAATATGAAGGTGTTTATTTGTTTGTCTTTGAAATTAATTGGTGAGTCCAACAAGTAAGTCAGGACAAGAACACTTCCATGTAGGGTCCTCCTCCATGGGGTTCCAGCAAACTTTCTGCAGAAATCAGTTAAGAGTTGTGTCTGTATAAGAAAGAGTTCAGCCACGTACTGTGAGAATTATGGTGCACAACACCCATTCTATTAGAAATAAATTCTCTCATTTACATTTTAATTCTGTGGAACAAGCCACTCTCAACAGGGCAGTTTGCTAGAGTTACTGAAGATGTACAGAAGTTGTAATTTTCATCAAAATGCACATTATGTTCTCATCAGAGAAATGAAAGGACCAATAGGCAAATTAGAGAAACTGCCTGTCTGGGAGGTGCCCCCAAATCTCCATGAACACAGTCTCTTCCTATTGTGCAGCATATTGTTGCACAGCTAAATATCACAAGAAGTTTCATTAGTTGAATCGAAATAACTACAGTAAATATTGTACTTTTCATTGACCCTTTAGAATGAATAACACTATACAGATGGAAATCACACCCAAATATCTAAAGCTGTACATAATTTAACTGAACAAGCTCTAAATACATTCCAATAACTACAGAATGTACTGGGTTCCTCTCTTTTATTTATAGTTTCCTTTCTTTGAACTGTGTACTCCTTAAAATAAGAACCTGCCATCACTGGTGGATCAGAGGACAGAAAGACAAACTCTTGTGTAGGTGCTGCAGGGCACCAAAATACCATTTCTATTTTTTTTCTCTTTTAGCAAAGACTGCAATCAGGGCTGGGTCAAAGTCTGCTTAGAGGATGGGAACATTGGTTTTACTGCATGCCTTTTGTACTCACTGTGATCTTAATATTGCTTATGAGAAATTCAAGTAGTGTTTGGCAAATAACTATGGCTCAGTGAAACAGCCAACACCCACTCAAATATTAAAAGACCTTAAAATACACTCTTCACAAGTAATTTCTACAGTGGCAATCACATGTTTATGGGGTGTTAGTACTTATAACAAACAGAGGCAGAGTCTTTATTTTAAGCTCTTAGGTAGGGAAGTAATATTAACCCAATGCTTTCATTTCCAAGGAGACAGATGCAATCATTAAGTTGAAAGCTATTCTGAGGAAGATTTTTTCTTCAGCATTTCTAACTGGGCTTGCATCACTTTATACAGAACAATCATGGGAGCCAAAATTAGAAACCTTCCATGTCACTCTCACCGTCTTTCTAGCTTTATGACTTAGTATTATTGTTTTCATGACAGAAGAGCTTCAGGATAACAGAACATCCCGGGAGAGCCTACAGCTCTTTAGTGAGCATTCCCAAAGAAGGGTGAGAGATGGTTTTGCACGATGTCAAGATCTGGGTCAATGCCAAACACAACCCAGACCAAGTCTCTGGGATATCCAGTGGTGGGATTTCAACAAGCGCTGTTTTCTTCTTTCTTCTCTTCCCATTTTATGTGTTTCTTTAGAAAACCTCAAGATGAAGTGGGGTTACTTCACGATGAGATCATCAGTTACCCACAAATATGTAAAATGCTTTCTTCCAAGTTTCCCAGAAAAGAAAAAAAAAAAAAAAAGAAAAAGAAAAAAAAAGAAAGGAAAAAAAACACACAGAAGAAACTCCTCTCCCAAAACCTTGTTCCTGCTACCCCAAAAGAGGCAGAGGGCTAAAACAGAATCCACTGAAACAGCTTTCATTATACATTGAAACATATTCAGATCATTTTCAATATGCTGTCAATGGTGAAAAATGGAATAGCTTAATGAAGAACTTCCCTTAGATTAAAAATTTAATGTGTAAACAGAGAGTATGAATTTAGCAGTTCTACCCGCTTTATAAGCACACTATTGTCAAAGGAAATCTTCACCTCAAGTGAGTATTTTTTACATTTTTTATAGACCCTGCCTGAGAAGTGGGGCAGCTCGAGAAGGACACCTCACAACAGCACACAGATACTTGAGTACCACACTGTTAACGTCTCTAACCACTCACTGAAACATGCCTTGCAGCAGAGAGAGAAGTCTGTAGCCTACAGAGGAAGGAAAGAGTCAAAATGATTTTGCTCATTTTCCACCCCCCTCCCTTATCATCATGCAGGAGGAGGAGGGCGATCTATTGATACTGGGTGTAAAGACAGCTGCTCTTCTGATCCAGCGTGGCTTTTGTTAGCAGCGGCAGAGCTGGTGAAAGAGAACAAACGCTCTCCCATACATGCATTGTTAGGACAGGAGACAAAAGAATACCTGTTTTGAATCACTGAGGACTATTACTGTAACAAAGTACAAGATAACATTTCGCCAGAGGATACAAGAGATTCTGAGAGGAGCAACAATGAAACCCGACAACCTTTCTGTCATCTTATCAAAAACTGCTTGGGGTACTTACTGAACAGTGGGGGGGCAATAATAGCAAATAGAGAGCAAACACAGTTAATCTTTGCACAAAGGCTTTTTGATAAGTAATAAAATAGAGTTAAGAGAGGCGTGCTGGCCTTTGCCAACTCACATTGCTTAGAAGAAACGATATAAGACAGGCCTAAACAATTTTAAAATAAACAAATCCATACACAACAGGGGAATGTTGCATGAATGAATTTTCTCATTCTCCTTTCTCAAGCAATTCAAGAAGCAATCAAAGCACTCCAAGGTTTGCTATGCTTTTACATACTTTTTTTGACACATTGCTTTACAGAACCTTCACAACAGCCCACTATCAGTAGCTTTGGTGCCACTGTATGGTATGTAAATGGAATAGGCAGATCTTTGACATAAAAATAATAATCTCTGGTAAAATTGCAGTACTACAGTGTATCATAGCATCAGAACTATGGAAATATTAATACATGGATCTTTGACAATACAATGTAAGATGTCACTTTGAGCAGTTATTATGCTAATAACAGATACTTATTATAAAACAACATGAAAGAGGTAAGCTATGTGGGTGTAGAAAGGGATCTTTAGTATTCAGAAAATGTATTTAAAAGGGAAAAAAAAGCAAGTGCTTCATACAGCATCTAATCCCACATTAGGCAGATGAGGAGTTCCCTGGCAGATGGGTGTCAGGGTACCCTGGGACTTGGATGAAGCAGCACATTATCTCTCAAGGGAGCACACATGCCATTATAATTTACAACATCCTTCGAGCTTGTTTTTGTTATGCAGTGGGCCAAACTGGGACCAAAATCATGAAGACAGGGGGAAAAGTGGCACTAGAGCTTTGAGGATTAACTAGAAAAACTGCTCATCAAGTCTGGCAGGGTTTCAGGAGAACATGTTCTTCCCCATGCTTACTGAGTTCAAAATAAAATAAAGTAAAATAAATTCCAATACTAAAGAAAGAAAGAAACCACAATGATGAAAATGTCTTACACCAAATTCCCTATACAAAGCAAGCAATAAACCAGCATCGTGACTGGTTCCATTCAAACTACAAGAAAGTGTCCATTTATATTAAAAAAAAATGAAGACTATTAAATGTTGCATTTAAAGCCAAAATAAATATTTACAAAGAGTTTGTAATATAAGGAGGAATCCAAGGAAAGAGAGTCTTTGTTTGCCTGATGGCTAAAGAGTAAATTTGTCTAGGGTTTTTCCTTTCTTGGGAAAGGAGCAATTTATAGATATTCTACATTAATTCTCACCTGGGCTTTTTTACTCTGCACTGAGACCCTGTTTTCCACCTAATCTGAACTACAGAGTCACTCTGGGGGCAGAATCAGCCATTTGACACAGGGCTACTGCACTCTAAATTCAAACCTTAGCTGTGCTTTACAAAAACTTCCATACCACCAAAGCCAACTGAAGCCATTCTCATCCTTACAAATACATCCCTCAGCCCTGAAACAAACACAAATGCCATGTTTGTGAAGACAGAGCAGAAGATGCAACACTTCAGACAACAGCCATAAATAAAATTCTTACGTGCACAAACATAATCCATTTCAAACAGGAATGTTGGTGCTTATGCTGCAGCACTTGGAAATACCTGTCTTTCAACATTAAGCCTTGCGAGGATAATGCTTAGCTGCAATGTAAACCCGGGCGATTGCAGCAGAACAACCAGAAGCTGTGTGATTACTTATTGCACTCCCAGTCAGAGAGAGGGAAATCTGCCACATAGCTCACATGCAGGTACAAGGAACCCTGCGTCTACAACAGAATAACACAAGGAATTATTTGGATTTTGCTTACAGTTGCAAGGATTTCCTTATATACATCTCTGTGCACAGATGCATCTCCAGGACAATTGCACTGACCATGGACTAGATCACAGATGCTTCTTTTAATTACTTGGCACTTTCCTGGGCCAAATTTATTCAACTGCCCAGCCATGTACCACCTATCCTTTCCCCCTCTTTCCGATTCCTACAACTTTTCCCGGTTAGGTGCAGGCTTCCTGATAACTTTATGGCCTTTTATGTGGTTTAGTTACCTTCTGTGGTGGAGAAAAGGCAATGGCCACTTGTAAAAGCTATCAACAAAAACCTAGGAGTCTGCAAACTAAAAGTTACTGCTTTACTAGCATGGCAGCAATAGACAGCTGTGACCAGTCACTGATACCTCCCAAATCTACAACTGCTGTGTTCAAATCCCTGATACCTCCCAATCTACAACTTGTCCTTCCGCTGCTTTTCATTCTGAACTTAATTACTGCCCCACATACTACAAACAGGATTTGAACAGTGGTATTTATCCAGTAGAAAGCACTACTGCTAACATCAGTTAGACCCGGAGCAGGCTGGAAAGATGACAAGAACACAAGGCATATAGGAGAAGGCATACAGGAGAGACCAGTAAGTTTTCCACTGTACACACCCTTTAGAGATATGCAGATGGAGTGGAGGGGGAGTAGAAAAAGAAAAGCCTTAGGCACATTCCTGCTAGCTCTCATGATTAAATTCCTACTTTTACAGTTTTAGGGTTTTTTTTTTCCTAAACCTTCAGTTCTAATAATCAAGGTATTTTGTCATACTTGCAAATTTCCCTTTATAGAAGGGTGGCAGGCAGAGCATAAGAAAAGTCTTGACAAGAAGATTCCTCCAGAAGCTAAAAAGCAAAAGTCATTCATAAATCATTCATGAGTCCTAAGCCATACTCATCACTGGATCTGGTTTCATGACTTGAACTGCAATGTCTACCATAACCACTGAATTTCTCTTCCCGACAGGTGAACATAACTCATTTTGCTCTGTGTGCTAGTGAGCTCTGGAATTTTTCTTGGCATTTTAAGATAAACTGTCCCTTCAGGCTCTTACAGTCTCCTCTTTCCTTCTAATACCAAAGCCTCAATTAGACCATGATTAAAGAGGATGTACTTACAGATACCAGCAGAAGGTAAAGGTTGTCAGCTCTACTACAGGTCAGGAATGTGCTTTTCTCTGCACTCTAGACTTCAGAGTTTAATAGGGAAATAGAGTTTACTAATAGGCAAGTCAGATTTTCTCAACAGGATTCAATCTTGTTTATCAATTAAACAGGCATAAAAATATCTAACCAGATGGTTTCTGCCAGTCAACAGAAGTCTTGAGGGCAAGAGAACTTACACTCATTGACAGAAATATCTAACAGAAAACTAAAACAAATCCAAGAGGAGATGTGCTTCACATGACGCTTTGAACTCCTCTCTTTGCTACAAAACCAAGAGTGAATTTGTGTACTGCAGAATATTGTTTAACAGAATTCTTCAGCTCCATTTTCTTTGTGAATTTGTTTATCATGCTTCAGAGTGCTGATCAGGTTTTAGGAAAATGTGATGCAAAATTATTAACTACTGTGGCATAGAAGCCAGGCATGGAACTCCTCACCCCATTTGCACTGAGACCCAGCTCCATTTATTCTCCTTTGCTTTTGACCAGTTTCCTTCTGCTTTCCTTACTCTTCAGCTTCTGCACAGGTTCAAACAGCTACCTGTTTTTTAATTTCCAAAGAAAATATTGCTTTCTCCTGCAAAGTTCTTCACGTCGTTTCCTCACAAAGATGACACTATCCCATAGTGTTTAATGTGCAACATTCATTTTTGGATCAGGAACAAGTGGAAAGTCTGATAACGCACACTCTCCTAATTTAGAAATGGAGCTTTATAACACTGAAATATTGCAAGAAGCTCCACTGCTTGCCCTTCCATTAATTTGTTACTTACTGAGTTGGATTCTCATCAGCAATTCTTAATTGATGTACTCTGAGCCATGCCATCAAATATTCTCTATGGATCTAGTTGGCAATAATGGTTAATTTCTAAATTTTGGTAAGTTAGTGATTATTTAGGTTGTGATTACTTCAGAGTAAATATATTCCTACATTTTGGAAAGCCCCAATAAAGAGTGGGCATTGCTACAGATAAATAATATACTGCAATAAGTATTCTTATAATGGTAATGTATGATGCATGGCCATTTTGCAGATGTTACAGAACTAATTGTGCTGCCAACAGAAGCAGCCAAATCCAAAACAGATCCATATGAGGAATTACTGTTGAATCAGCCTCATCAGTGAGAAAAGCTTCTGCCACACAAACCTTTTTTACCTTAGCATAATCTTCATAAAGTTAATGAAATGCAGCCTAGCCCTGTTACAGCTGTAAAACCAAAGTAACTCCCATACAGGTAAGTTGGAACTGATGTAAACGAGACCCAGGACTAAGGATATTTACCATCAGAGCAAAGAGTGAAGTGCTAATGCTGTTAGTGATGTGACACCACTGCAAAGCAGCCTCTGTGTGGAACAACCACTGCCTGGCACAGATTCCCCTTTGACCTGAAAAAACAAGGTAGTGGCAGAGCTGCCATACTGGCGCTGCATCACCACCCAAAAGTTCTTTACATCCTCAAGTCTTACAGCACAACTGGCCCCATTGGTTTGTCTGCAGGGTAAAATATTTCTCCACAAAAAGAAAAACCATATTTCACTTCAGGTTTTAAAGAAATAGGTAAGTAGGATGTATGGACTTTAAGACTAGAAAGGGTGACTAGAACATCTAGTTTGACTTTCTTGAAACAAAAGCCAAAAGCCTTCAGCCAAATATACAAGACAAAGAAAACAACCAAGAGGAAGACTTATATCACAACCTTTCCTAGTCACACTTTGCTAATCTTTAGACTTTTAGTATTTTTAATTCTCCCTCATAAATCAGTACCTCTAGCTCCCAATTATTTTAGTAACAGGATCTCTGAGCTGAATCATGTATAGAAAATTAATGACCTTTAAAATAGAAGGTTTACTTACACAGACATTAATTGCTATTGTAGCAGATGAATAGTTAAGCAGGCCCATGAAATGTTTTGCTCAAGATCCTAATTCAAGAGAAGGAAATACTTTACACAAATCCTTGGATGACAAAAGGTCAAACACAATGAAGTTCCTATCAGAGAAAAAACCTGCTTAGGTCTATTTGCCAAGTACTGCAAACAGGTTAACCATACACATAATTAAGTTCTGAATCCCTTTATAATCATATGGCATCAACCTGATTGCAATTATGGTGCCTTGGGCAGAAGATGTCATTTTAAGTAGAGAATCACTACTCTGGACAGGTTTTATAAATGATTCGCATTGATTATCATTTCCAATTAAAGGAAATAAAAGCATTAAATGGCCACTTTGATATTGGAAGTGACCTTTCACCTGGACTATTTCTCTAATGGATGAGGGTTAAATTTACTGTGACAGCACCTAAGCACATTTTATATGGCCTCAAATTTGATGGTACCAGTATCACATCAGCAGCGGGCTGAGTTGGTAAGATCATGACGTGCAGTGTTTGTACCAGAAGTATGATTATCAGTATCCTAGGGAGTCAGAAAACCTAGGCATTTTCCAATCACCTACTTTACATTTCAGCAGCTAAAAGAATGACACATAGCTATACTATGACCTACAACAGGATTTTCAAAGGAACACACATTTTTCTCTTTTACATTTTTTTCTGTTTAATGTACCTCAACCTTATTAATTTCAGCTCCAAAATGTTGGCATTCCCAGTAACAAAAAAATAACCACAAGTAAGTAAATCATAGGTAACATCCCTCTCTCCAAACAAAGAAAATATTGTATTCTAACACAGTACTGCCTCTTTCAGTTAGCACAGCAATGTGAAATTAAATATAAAAGCTCCAGTGAGTGATTTTTTTACTAATCCTGTGTAACACATTTTGCAAAAGTGTCAAAAAGAAATATAGTTCAGTTGCTGAATACAGAATGGAAATTGTTTACTTTACAATCCAAACTTCTCTATTTACATAAAAATAACTTCACTACAGCAGAAATTTTAGGCTACAACACAATATTAATGGAGTTCGATTGCATATTATTCTAAATGGGTTATTTTACAGCCATTGTAACATTAGATCTAAATGCAAGACATAGACTTATGTTTTAGTGTGCAAACAATATTTCAAAAAGAGCCATAGGTAAGCATCAAAAAAGAGCTTTTCTAAAACTACCACCCTCCTAAACCCTGTATTTGTATAAAGGCACCAAACTCTATTTTAGTATTAATGTTACTTATCTCAGAATTACAGCCTGATATTCCCATGAGAAAGACTGACAAACACTTCCTGGTTGTAGAATGAGCCATATATCACCTTTGCTTCAGCTCTTCCCTGGTATTTTTTTAGTGTTCCTTTTACTGGCACGGTTTTGTTTTATATTGGTTTTACTGGCATCCTAGCTGTAACTGTACACTACACATGCCTCTCTACAGTCCATCCACGAAGGAAATGAATCATTACAGCTTTTACTTACTTGCCTGACTTTTCAGTGCAAGCTGTAAGGTTTCCATCCTCAATATCACTCAGCACAGGGACGCTTCCATTAGATTGTGTTATTAGCCAGGAGTCCTCTGGAGAGCTCTGCTTCCACCGGAAAGTGCCATAAACATGAGCCGCAGTGAATGCCAGCTGGGAAGAGAAATGCATTGCTGTATCCCTTTAATGGGAGAAGTTGCTCCCCAGTGCAGCTGGCAAGCTGTTCTCAGGGTCCCCTTCGGAGCCAGCCAGAAGACAGCAGTTCATGTTCACCAGGAATTACTTTCTATTTGCTTTCATCTTCTTTTCGACTGAAGCGGTATTTTAACCAAATGGAATACATTTTTTAAAGCTGCCTCTGCCATATGGCTGGGACAGTCTGCAGGCTTCTGCTTTCAGAAGGGAGGTGATCCCCACCACTTCTCTGAGCCTGAGGGAAACTGGTATTGATGTCAGCAGTAGCCATGAGCCTGAGGAACATGTCATTTACTGCAAGCAGCTGCCATGCCTCCCAGGGCCAGGGCTCCAGGAGGGCTGAGCATCCTCCTGGCAGCCACACTGCCGTGGACTGTGAAACCAGAGCTTTCACACCTTTGGTTCTGTTGCCTCTCCAGAGCTATCTGACCTTTGGAAATCTCTAGGCTTTTTTCCTGAGGACCTAAGAGGTAAGCATAATTTACTACTGGGACTTACACCATTCTGAAAGTCTTGGCTCCACACCAAGTGCCAAAGTGCAAGGGTATCAGACTTTCCTGCAAGGGAGATGTTCACTAACGGGCTCCTGTTAAGCTTGCCATTAATTCACATCTGGCTGTGAGAACCTGTCTCTGAGTTACTGAAATAAGATCAATTCTGAAATTCTTCTAAGGAAATATTTTTGAAAAATTCTTTTAACCAGCCCAGGTCCCCCACTGACCCATCAACTCTACATCCAGTCTACTGGATCTGTTGAAGCTGCATCCTCAGAGATCCACGAAGAGGGACTGAAAGAAATGGAGAGGAGGAAAAGAAAGTAGTAGGCAAAAAGTTAATCTTGATTCTCTCTTGTCCAGTGCCTAACCCTCACTTACACTAATGAAGAAAAATAGAATAATAACAAACAAAAAACCCAAATGAAAACAAGGAAGAAAAAAAAAAAAAAAACGGGGAGGGGAGAAAAATAGAGGAAAATTCTCAGACTTTGAGTATAACTGGGTCATTGTCACTAGGCTGTGATTCTGTGGAGTACATAGTTTGAGAGACAGAAGACTTGGCGCGCAAAGCAGGCCAGAATAATGAGCAATGGCAGATTTGCATGTCAGGTCTTTCCACCATAGCACAATTAGTCTACTGATACTGTAGGCATGACTAAGGATGGTGGGATATGAGGGTAAGTGATAGAGACAAAATGAATGATTAAATGGCCTCAGACCTAGCTTGTGACCTCATTCTATCATAAACAGCAAAAAGTGAGAGAACTCGTGTGTGCATCAAAAACCTGGCAGGGTTAGCTGAGCACATGAGACAAAAGAAATAGCACATGCACTCATTCTTGGGCTGCCATGATGTTCAGTCTGCACCAGAGACACAGAAGACTCAGGTACCATCTGGGTCCCAGAACAACCTCGCTAACTACCAGGGGAGATGATTAGGCTGCTTACAGACATAAAAAGCAGCAGCTACTGATTAAGGAGAGCCAAGAGGCAGCAGAGACACTCTCAGCATCTGCTGCAGAGCGGTAAGCAACAAAAAGACTGGAATCCACGTGAACAAGACGTCACTTTCCAGATCTCTTATCCATGTAGCACACAGCTCACCAGGCTGAACAGGGACCAATCCAGAAATGCTGGTTAACTCTGCACTGCAGTCTTTCCCATAGTCTCCACAAATCCAACTCAAAAGCCTGGCTCTAGGCTCTTCTGTTTGCTCAGCAAAATACAGTCCTGTTTAGGCTCTAGGAAGTGTGTTCAAGAGGTGCCAGGATATGTCTAAGAGACTAGAGTCACCAGGGTGCGGCAGCATGTGAGAACAGGTCATCTTAATTTTCCTGCTCTGTCTGCGCTGCTTCTCCATGGTAATTCTCAGGGGCCTTTCCATTAGACTGTGATATTAGCCAGGAGTCCTCTGGAGAGTTCTGTCATCCCAGTTTGTTTGATTAGCAGCTACAACCATGAACAAACCACCTTGTCCTATGATGCACCCCCATTCCCAAGAACCAAGCATTATGCAACACTGAAAGTATTCCAAACCTGTCCTATGTCATACTCTGGAAACCAGGCAAAGGTACTTGCTAATACCCACATCTGTGGGAGAGACAGTTACCTTTAGAGACAAATTTGTGGCATTTGCTCTTTAGAAACACTGAAATGCAGCAACTCAAATTCCTAATGAGACCACAAAAGAGTCTGCTGTGACTTTTAGGGAATAAGTAGACGATGATGAGATTTTGGAAGGAAATGGGCACAATTGTGGTAATCTGTACAGTAACAAGAAATTGCTACTGGAGATCTACCCAGACACAATACTGCAATCGAGAGATTGCACAAGCAGCTAAATATAGGGGAAAATTTACCTCATCAATAACAGAGATGCTTCAAACAAACAGGCATTTACCTTTTCCACGATTCTTTTTATTTTTTTTTAATCTCTACCATTGCAATTGGATAGAATCATAGAATCACTTAGGCTGGAAAAGACATCTAAGACCATGGAGTCCAACAGTTAACACTGCCAAATCGACCCTTAAATAATGTCCCTAAGCCTACCCTGTTGAACTCATGCCCTCGGAGTTACCCAGTGACTTCAACTTCCATCAGCAATGAGTTCCTGATATGGCAGAGTATTTCTTCTGACTTACTTTTGACTTGTCACTTTTAACCTTCACCGAATGCTCCTTGTTCTTTCCTGATGGTAGAAATAGCATTTCTTGCTCTGTGAAGCCTACACCTTCATTGTCTGTAACCTTTTATCATCTCACTTCTGACTCATTTCCTCTCCAAGGTAAACAGCCCCAATCTTTTCAATCTTGTGCTATATGAAAGCTTTTCCTTGTCTGTTTAAAAACTGATTTATGTAAACAGTTAAAAACTTACTCTGTTAGCTTAGCTTGTATCTATAAATTAGCCATGCATATTAAATTTGTATTAGCTAGGTTTAACTGAATTAAGTGTATCCACACAGGATTTTTCACCAAATTCCTAAAGTCAGTTTAAAATGACACCTTTTGTTAAAGCAAAGCAAATGAAAGCGTAGTTAGGCCATAGCCAGTTTCTGATCCACAAATACTCCCAAGAAGAATTCAGACAGTGCTTCAGGAAAGGGTATATTTCAGCAGACCCCTTAGAGAGTGTTATCTCCATTATCCTGAAATTCATGAAGCCCCCACGCATAGCAGGGAGTAATTCTTCTGAAATATTTTCCATCAGAAACACAGAGATTTGTTAGAGAATTAACTTAATATGTTTTACCTTGATAGCACCTCCATTTGTGGGAGATAGTTTATTGCCTAGGCAAGGCAAAGTGCTATTAAACCACAGATTTTAATTCAGCTGCAAGTAAGCTGCCCTATTGTACCCAGAACACAACAGCGATATAATGAAAACTGCTATAAAAATTAATTCTGAAAATATCAAGTACAATGATTGTTAAGTTTAAGCAAAGGATATTTGCTAGTTCGTTCCAAGACTTAGCTGCACACAAAACCCAATGAAAACTGGCTTTTACACATACAGGCACACAGAGACATTTGCCTATGGAATAGAAGTTTTAAATTATGGCTATTAAATGTGTGGTATTTCTTAATGACATTATTCATTGTTAACCTTGTAATAATACATTTGACAGAGGAAGAGGAATTTATCGAAAACCTGCCAATGGATTTTAATAAAAAATATTTCCCAACAGAAGGCAAGAACATCCTTATCTACTAGGCCACAAATGCTCGAGTATTTCTCAAGGAATTTAGATGCATTATATTGCAATAGAAACTTACAGAAAGTTACAAAAAAGCAAATAATTCTAAGAATCAAACATACAGGCCACTGAGTTGAAAGAAAGTAATTTCCCACATTAACATTCAGATCTATTATACATGCATACAAATTTCCATGCAAATCAGACTTCACTTATTGTGTATTTTGCCTTATTTAATGAAAAAGGAAAAAGACAGAAGAACACCTAACCCCTTCTATTTTGCCTATTAAGTTGCTGCTTCCTGCAGGACCCTGGTGATGGTATTTCCACTGAGGCTAATCACAGAGAAGAAGTGTGCACATAAACAAGAGAAAACTCATGCTCAGGTTAGAGAGAGCAGCCACCCGGCCTGTCTGTCACGTTCACCTCTATTCACACAGTAATTGCTGTACTCTGGAAAGCTGACTAGACGCATCATGATCTCAGAACACTAGTTATCCCCTACTGAACCATTTTCAAAATTGGTAAATAATACAGCTAAGTATAAAAGGAGACATTGTCAGACAATTCAGCTTTAGAGAACTCACTTTCACAGTATGCAGAGAATTGGTGAAAGAAGCTGAAATACACAGTCAGTCCTGGTCACTGCTACAGCTGCAGTCCTGGCAGAGATGCCCTTTGTGTCCATGCCATGTGTGTGTCCCCTTGACACTTCCCTATAACCTTCATTCCTCTTTTCCCACAGGGAAATATGCTGGCAGTCTCCTGCCCCCATCAGCTTCATGTTAGTGGGACGTGGAGGCTGGATGGGCAGAGATGCTGCAGGAGAGGCTTACAAAAACCCCATTTTGCTTCAAAATGCCTTCCTGCCAGCTCACTTCTCCTGCCTAACTCCACTATCTATAGCTTTCAAATGCTTCCCCTTCATAATCACACCTCCTACTATTCTGAAGACTATTTTCTGGGAACACTGAACATATTTGTTGGCTCACTGGCCCCTAGCACTCTGACTGCTCATTCAATAGCATTCACAGAAGACTGCAAAAGACTTGTCATCCTCTTACTATCTGGCACTCTGTTAGTAGCTTACTACTGTTTCCCTCTGCAGTACAGGTCCAAATTGAATGTCAGACACAGGAAAATGCCAGCAAAAGCTTCGGTTCACAGTCAGGAACCAGCCACAGGATGCAGTCCAAAACTAGATCCACACTGTCATTACCATTATTAACACAACGTTTGCCATGAGTAAAGTCCTTTTTCATTCTTCTTTTTGACAGTGAGGACAGGGAAAATTAGGATTATTATAGTATTTCAAATATCTGCTGGGTGATAACATCCTATAGTGGTAGCATTAATTAAAAACTCAGGCAGACATTAGGATAAACAGATTCTCCTGCTTCCATAGCCAGGACTTCTCAGAAGCAAATTCCCACGGAGATCACACATCTGCAGTGTAATTGTCTCCTGGTTGCCTAACTATTCAGACAAGGAAGGAAGGGATTAGGCCCGTAAGTCTTCCTGCTCACTAGCCAGCCTGCCAAGCATATCCACCACCCAGCCTCATTCCTCCCACTGCCTGGCTCTACGATTGACTGACCTCCCCAGACTCTGCACAGCCACAGCAAATACACCTGGGGCATTCCTGATGGTGGCTGAATTGTCAGCTAAAATAATCACCTGGCTGTCACCAGGAGCAGCACAGGTAGGGCAAAGGGGAGCAGCTCAATGCGCATGCTTTCAGTCGACATGGTAAACAGCTAACATATGGTAATTCTGAGGGGGTTGACACACTGCAGCAAATTATTAAAAGGCTGACACTCAGCTGAAAGAGATGACACTTTAAAGTTACTCCCTAGCACAAAAGAGAAAAAATGAAAGTGAACTGTGACTGAACTGCTGTCTTGTATGCTCATATTTTGTTGATAAATTTATTTGTAGGTATGAATTTAGCCCTTTCTTAAGAGTGTCACCATCAGCTGCTGATAAAAAAGCAACCTGACTCTATTACAGATGTGTTACTCTTCAAACTGATGCTCCAGCAAGAGCAAGAGGACAAAGAATTCCGTTCTTATAAATCTGTTGTGCAGGCTAAGGCTACACTATCAACTATAACACTTGACATTGTTACACATCCTTTCTAAAAAAGACTACTTAGAATTTGAAATATTGTATTATAATGAAATACCTCTTTAAATATATCAACTTTGGAAAATGCAAGTTAGCCAACAGTTCCCACTTCAAAATACATTTCCTTTCTAAGGTCCTTCAAAACACTGTTCAGTTATTACACTAACACTTTATATCAACTGTCTATTACCAAAAATAGATTCAGATTAGGTATCACATCCCCAGGACACTGGTGTTCCTGAGTTCTACGACTGTTTTTGATACAGTAGGGTATGCAATTTTATACTGTTGAAATATTATACTTAGTGCTACATGAACATGTAAGTGTAGAGGCTTCATTGTAGCAGCACTGTTTAATTACAAAAAGGAAGATAGCACTTCTTACTCAAAACCTCAGAATTCCAAGATCTGATCATGCAAGTATGTAAAACTGCAGTTTTATTTACAGTTGCATTCACTTAAGACAATTGTCAGGTAATTCATATCAACTTTTGGAGCTTAAGTGCATCTGAAAACTCTCTGTAGATGCCATTTCATTTTAAAAACCATCAAACCATTTTCCAGCACAGAATCATACAGGAACAATGTGGAAGATTTACAACATTCTCCTGCTCCAAGGAAGGATAATTCCTAATCCCAAATAAAATCTCATCAAGGGACTTTCTAGAGAGTTTTGTGTGGAACATAGTAAGATTTGCACAATGAATGTTCAGTAAAATTGTTATTTTAGTAAGCTTTAAACCCTCAGATTTATTTCAAAACGAGACCTGTCCATGTTCCCTCCTTCTTCTTTTCCAAATGTGGAAATTACTCCCAAAATTATACTGCTCAAAACAATTCTCTTACAGCTCTGAAGAATACAAATGAGTTTCAATTTCCCATTGATACTACAGAATGTCATTTTCCTAAGTGTGTAAATGTAAGAATTCTGTAAATTGTTAGAGCACTGACAATGAACATCTAACCCCATCTGAACCTACTAATACACCTTCCTCTGGAATTTTTTTTTTAACAATCCGTACTTCTCAACTCCCTCATGCATAGTTTCTACTCATAACAAGTTTTACTTGGTCATAAATCAATTAAAGTCAGTAAAATATAACATGCCTGTGAAAAACGTGGTGAAATTCCTTTGCTAGTAGGGCACAAAATTTGTCCTTAGCCTACATGAAATCAAATATTAGGTCTCAGCTTTAAAGATGTTGTTAGACTATTAGAAGCATTTTTCCAAACCCTGTGGTTTTTAAAATTAATAATTTACTAGTCCTTTTGATCCTTACACTTCTGGGCAGATGCTGAAGTGCCATCAGAGAAGTACAGTAATAGTCATGGCAAGGGTGTGGTCTCTGTTTTCTGTTGCAGAGTCTGCAGGAGCACTGCCAGCACACTCTGGCACTGGTTTGGAAGGAGATCAGAAGAGAGGACCATAACAGACGACAGAGGTGAGGTAAGACTTTGTCCCTCTCTGTGGCCTGTATTGCACTGGCATCCAGTACCAGCTGCACAAATGGAGTAAGGGAACAGTATTTTACCTATGGTGGATGTGCCTCCCGATACTACAGATCAAGCAGTGGCCTGCCATACAAGCAGGTCGCATTCCCTCATTCTTGCTAATTGAGGGAAAAGAATAAACTGTCTTGTTCTTCTTTCCTGTAACTTAGCCTCTAAAATGTATCACTAGATCCCATTGGTGCATTTATGCATTTTACATTGGTTTGGCTTTTATGTATGAGTTTTATTATTTTTGCTTCACTGCTATATATATGCTTCTCCCCATTATTTTATGCACCATGATAACATAACAAGTGTCGGCTGGAAAAAGAGCTCAACATTTTCTGCCTTTACTCTGCACAACACATACACTTCTGTTTGTGCACAGAGTAGCTTGGTAGCTTAGCACAGTTCATTTCTGTACTTTTCATTTGGTAACTCACCTTTTAAATTCTCTGCAGTGATCTCCACATCACCTTTCAGGGGTCCTGACCCTGGCTACTGAACTTCTATACTTCTCACAGTGTTCTGGGTAGCTGCGACAGTCTCTGCCACAGATGTATGACAAAACAAGGACCACACCACATGCTGAGACTATTGATACCACAGAACTGTGTGTCAACAGGTGTAACTGCACTGACCTGAGTCTTAAAAATGGCAAAAGTTCTACCTATGACAGATTCATCAATAATTTTCCTTTGTGTAGGTGAGAAACAAGTCATCTCTATCAGCAAATAAGAGAGTAATGCTTTAGGCCCCTGTTAACTGTTGTGTCACTGTGTCTTCCTGCTCCTAGTTCTTAACAACACAGTACATAATACATAAGCGCTTGTTATCTATGGTTTTCTGACTTTACTGCCTCCAGTCTCTTCCAGTTACTACCATCAGATGTGGATGTATGACTAAGAGGTGTCATGCTATGATCATAGGTAACACGCACAGTCACTTGTGAAATGCAGAATGACACATTTCCATGGGCTTTGCTTGAATCTGCAGACAAACATGGGCAGTATGGATGGTTCTGGATGCTGGGAATAATGCCACAGTCAATAGGGGATAGCGTGACCAAACAGATAACCTGCTGTGAGGAGCTAAGTCTGACTCTAAAACAGCAGCAATTAAGTACAAGTGTGACTCCATCACCTGATTGGTTAGGTAGACCTCAGTGACTGTTTTGTCTGCAGCAGCATGCAAAAGCATACGACTGTGAAACACTGCCTGAAGAGAGAAAGTTGTTAAATCTTACCAACAGGCAGAACATGCAGAACAGAGAGCAGACCACAGAGCCCAGAGCCTTTTTTTCCTGCCCTGAGCAGCATTTCCCAGCACACGATGATCCAAGTTTGGATGTTGATCTGGCCGGTTGTCTCATGACAGTCCTGTGGTGTAACCCTTCTTGTAAAGACTCCCTAAGACACACTGACCTTGATCATCTCTGATGCTCTAACCTCCACATGGCCTCTCTCCGAAATGATCCATCAATTATTTATCTTCTGCACAGGGTGTGTCCTCTTGACAAGTTCAAGAAGTGGCACCCTTGGATCCCATTTTAAAGTCAAACAAGGCTATGCTTTGCGTAAGACCACAACAACATGTGACACCCCATTAGCCACCTCCCTACTGTGGGAGGCAGATGAAGTCTGAATCTTTGTTGCTGCCTTGCTCCTCTTGAAAACCTGCATGGCTTTCCTTCCCTCTAAGCTTGCTGCTCCTCCCTTCTCCCTTTGGAAAAATATTCATGACCTCCTCCAAACTTTAATGTTCTCTGTTTAAGCAAAAATTTCCCCAAGCGCACAACAGGCACCTTTTAACTACCATTCACTGAAGTGACTACAGAACATCTGTGGATGTCTGTCTTTGAGGCCATGCCAGCAACCTCACCATTTCCCTGCATCCATCTTAACAGCCATCTGATAATGGTGTGTCATTTCCTGCGCCACACCATGTGTGCAAGGATGTAGATGATAATGCGGATGCTGGCTGCTCTGTTTAGGGAAAAAGTCATTTTATCACTTGGAAATTTCAGCATGTCCCTGCCATAGTAAAGTTGAAACATGTTTCCAGTTATAAATTAGTTCATATAGAAGCACTCTATAAATGGACTGATCTTCCCGAAACCACTCACTAGATCAGGGAAAATTTAGTTTAAGAGCATATTCTATGATAGTGGGAGAAATAAGATAGGACAAAAAATGGGGATTATTTAAGTCCCAAGATATCTGGGGAGATCCTTTTTAGCCTGTCATATCTCAAACCAAACTAACCTAAATATTATTGTATCTATTTTCTTTGGCAATGGCTTGCTGTTGCATTTTATTAGATATGAAACAATAGGTGGGAGAGAGTAAGCCAATTAATTATTAAAAGTAGTTTTCCCATACTTTGAAAGTCTGCATGTCCTCGAAGCACACTCAGTAAAGTTAACAAGGCTAACCAGGGCACTGTACAACATCTGTGAAGCCTCAGTAGGCATTCTGCGAACGCTGTGAAATTCTGCTGTATGCTTCCTTAACTCCACATGGACGCAGTGCACACTTCATAAAGCTCTTTTGCCTCAAAACACAAACTTTACAAACTTCTCTCTTCTAGCCCTACTAAAAAGTTGCTGCTTTCAATTAGCTTTCCAGCTACTCCCTCTCTGTCCCTCCACGTCAACTCCCTCTCACTATTAATTCACCTGAAGAGCAGAAGTTATTTACAACCTAGCTCCACACATCATGCTCACCTGCCCATCTCTGAGGACTTGTAATCACCCTTGCTGTGTCATGTCAGATTCACACAGTAACTACCTCAAGGCAATAAACTACTCTTTTTGAATCCGCAGAAAAACACAACGCCTATTTATTTCTATTATGCTGAATACAAAATTGCTACTAAATATAATAGCCCATAAAAGTTGGTAGATAGTAGCTCTTTAACTCCCTTTCCACAAAGACCTTGAGTATGTTAATTTGGATCCAAAACCAGATTTTCTGCTATGGTCTCCTAAAAATCACTACAGACTCACTAATGACCTCAGTGAGAAAACCATCCCTGGGTAATAGCAAAAAGATGCCAGTGGTGCTTGAGGCACTTGTTGAAATCAACACTCGTTGAAATTAACACAGACTCTGCGCTGATAGAACAGGCATGGGTTCCACAGTAATTTCATTTAATTCTCCAATCAATTTTAAGAATCTTTTGCAGATGGTCCAGAACTGAAGGGGGGGAATATTGCCTTTATTTTCCCTGCACTTGCTGATCACATTATCACTTTGAATAACTTGTGTCAAATAGCTTTCTGGAGACAATAAACCCTGCAACCATAGGACAAGGTGTTCAATGGAATGAATTCCAAAGTCCAGGAACACTAAGCGCATTAACCAAGCTTTGTGGCTTGAGTCTGTGATTTTAATTCACCCAACACTTTCTTTTCAGTCAAGGAAACTATTCCTACTCTGCTTCTGTAACAAGACTGGTCTTCATATAGTATATAATTAAAATAGCAGCTGTATTTAAAAACATGGCAGAAGCCATTAGGCATGGAAGAATTACTCTTTTTCTAGTAAATCATGGCTGTCTAACACATTCTATACATGACTGTCCTTGTCCATACTATGAGCCAAATGTTGTCTTGTTTTATCCCAGTTAAGATGCACTGGTTACTAGAGTTCCTGAAACAATGTATATTGCCCCTGTATCTCAGAATGCAATGTGCGGAATTGAAATAAAACAGAAATTTTTGTTATAGGCAGAGGAGAATTTCAGAACCATGCAGAAAGGATGACAATGAGGAAAGAAAGAAAGAAACTACTGTAGAATATTAACATCTGCATTGCCTTTCAGATCCAGGTTTGTTTTTTTTTTCATTCTACACATTTAAACATCACACTAAAACCTGATCTGATCCCTAGTTTTATGGAAATTATTATCATTTTTCCTGTTGTTACTTTTCCCATTTGCAGCTGTAGTCCCATTTTCTTTACTATTTGGGTATTTTCAAAGACAAGGTGTTAGAAAACAATAACTCTACTGAGACTTTGCAACTTTTTATACCATTGCCGGACAATACCGGCAGCGAGTCAGTACAAAAATCCACCTAGCACAAGGTGCTGGGAAACAATCCCAGTCACTATATGAGCAGCATGGCTACAGCCAGGCAGAGAACAACCAAATATGGAACCAAAGAAAAACTGAACCACTTCACACATCAGTAACTATATATCTCTCTTAGCTTAGGCAATTAAGTAAACTGAAATCTCAGTCTAGTAAAAATTGCTGTGCCGTAAGGATTCAGCACAACACAGTAAGTTTTTACCACAGATAGAGATGGTCTAAAAACACTGTGAGCATCTAGGAAAACACTGGGAATAACATGCAACAACATGGGCATTGTTCATCTCCAGCTTCATTGATTAGCCATTGTTTGAAGCCTCAGATTTGTTACAAGCTGGCACTCAGCTCTTGGCCAGGAACTCCTGTGAATACTGGGCTTTTGAGAACAAGCTCTACTTAAGTGGGGAGGATATGCCATGCACTGGCCAAGCTCTGAGCTGTCGTATGCAGACCTGAATAGGACTGCTTTCCAGTCTCGGCACGTAGGCATGAACACATACCACTACATCTGAGTCAAGGCAATGTCCCAACTGCTCAAGAGGAGATAACAAAGCCCTTTTCAGTGCTGCATCTTCCTCCAAGTAGGAATCCTCACAACCCTTCTGCAGCCAAGACAAAATTGCTTTTAACCAGAGAGTCAGTTCTGTGTCTTCTGCATACAAAACTTGTGGTTGTGTTGCCGATGATTCAAGAGCATTGTTCAGCTCCCACCCATGATGTTCATTGTTTATGTCCCTGGATTTGTTACCCAATCAACTACATATGCACTTAATTTCACTTTGTATTAACTCTAAGCAGTATTTACTTTTCATGAAATCTCTCTATTACAATATGTTTACCCCAGGAACCAGTCAGAGTTTGATCCCCTTTTCAAGCTTCATCCATTTATTGATCAGTTGGATGAAAAATTTAAATAGCTGCAAGATCAGTAAACTTCACCAAAACATTTCTAATACAATTTATTTGAGAGGACAACTATTTTAAATAGCTTATTCTTCTTTCAGAAATCTCAGTATTGGGTAAAATTTTAAAGAATCATTCACATGCACTATCATGTGTGTTGTTTTAACACAGACACAGGCAAATCACAGAAGTCATTTCCTCACTCTCCAACTTTATGCTTTAACATAAAACCCACATTCTCCACATTCCAGATTCTGGGATACAGTTAATTATCTTCTCAGTAGCTGGTACAGTGCTGCATTTTGTATTTAGTGTAAGAATAATATTGTCCTACTGTTGACATCTACTAAAGGCAAGATTTTTTTTTCCCATATCATAGAATCATAGAATCTTAAAGTGGTTTTTGTTGGAAGGCACCTTAAAAACCATCTATTTCCAAACATCTGGCCATGGGTATGGACACTTTCGACTATACTGGATTGCTTAAAACCCCATCCAACCAGGCATGGGGCAACCACAATTTCTCTGGGCAACCTCTTCCAGGTGCCTCACCACCCACACAGTTTATTCCTAATGCCTAATTAAAAATTGTCTCTCCCAGTTTAAAGCCTTTCACCTTGTCCTGTCATTCCATGCCCTTGTAAAAAGTCCCTCTCCAGCTCTCCTGTAGGCCCCCTTTACACACTGGAAGGCTGCTTAGGGTCTCCAGAGCTTTCTGTTCCAGACCACTGAACAGCCCCAGCTCCCTCAGCCTGTCTCCACTGGAGAGGTGCTCCAGCCCTCTGATCATCTTTGTGGCCTCTTCTGGACTCACTCCAGCAGCTCCATGTCCTCCTTATGTTGGGGTACCAGAGCTGGATACAGTGCTTCAGGTGGGGTGCACAAAAGTGGAGCAGAGGGGGAGAATCACCGCCCTTGACCTGCGTGCTGGTCATGCATTAAAAGGCATTCCCAAAATACGAGGCAGAAAGTAATTTTGGAGATATAAAAATGATGAGGTCTGGTTCCCAATATCTTGTCTCCTTTTTGGATTCTTTGATGTCTAATAGAACATGAGTTTGTTATTCTTGACTTCAGATGCTAACAGTTTCTCTCTTTCTCTTCTTCGCATCTGCTTAATTTTGTAACAGAGGCACAATCCTAGGTTCATCTAAGGATTCATTTTCTCACTAGAAAGAAGAGTGAGGCAGATACATGAAATGCATCAAAATGCAGAAGTAGACCTGCCTGCAAAGCAAGGCTTTTAGTTCATCGTGAATTTCCTCTTTTTGATTTTTTTTAATCTGAATTTTTTACCTAGTCTCCTCAAAGCAGATAGCTCTTGGGTCTTGCTCATCATAACAGGTTGATGGCAGGGTTAATAGCTTTGCAGCCCACATCAGCAATACAAAGGACTAAAACCTCCCTTCCAGAGGCACCTTGCAGGTGCTCTGGCTTTGGGCAGCCATTCCAGGAACACATGTCCAGGAGTCTCCCCATATGGTCATGAGTTAGCCTGGCCCAGAGCTGTAATCTGGGAATGTGCAGGATAAATCTGAATATGAGGGACTCAGAATATCCTGGGTCCGTGCCTTTGGGTCAGGCTGACCACCCAGACAGCCACCAGGCTCTGGGAACTCTGGAAGAACAGGGTGCAGACTTTTTTTCAGACCACTTCATCAGGAAGAAACTGAACTATGCAGATCAATACTAATATCACGATGGTCCACAGCACAGATAGGAACAGCTTAAGAATAAAGAATAGGTGCTTTAGAGTGGATCTGAAAAAGACAGAGTTGATGTTGCTGGGCTGGGGAATGATTTCTGAAAGCTTCTTACCAATGATTTAGACAAAGACACATTATTCTCCAGCTTTGTCCTCACTTTAAGCATACACCTGAATTTCTGTCAGACATCAAACTCTCAGAACAGCAACCGCCACAAGTATAATTTTCTGCCATATCTGTGTGGTGAAGAATTTGTCCATCTATGCATGTCCTTGACTTTTCATGTCTGCATTACATCTTGGCAGAACCATAGCCCATGATACACTTGGCACAAAGCTTTCAGTACTTGGAAACTCCAACTAATACAAGGTGGTGCATTTTACACTATTATCAGGAGAAGCTGCTACCATCAGCAACCAGTAGTGTTCTCTATTTCTGCTTTCTTCATCCCACACACCCCATACCAGTTCCTCATAGCTATTACTGATTTCATTTTCAGCTTTTGGTTCTTAATTTCTGATTGCTCAATGGGATGGGTTCAGATTATCTGGCAAAGGAAAACTCAACCAAATCTCCAGAAAACACGACAGTGGTTGACAACTCCTCTTCTGTTCACAGTGGAACTGCCTAAGGTAACATAAGCACATCTGATTTGAGACTGGAGTGATCTACCCCCTGAAAGAATTCCCACCATATGCTTCAAGCATAAACTGCATTTCTTGAGCCTTCTCTCCCTAAATATAAACACACAGTAACATTTGGCTTTCCAAGTCAAACGCAACTAAATACATAAGAGAAACTATTAAAAAATAATTCCCCTGAAGTGTCTTCCACTATTCCTGACCTATTGCTTGTGGAGGATGAGTGAACAAGCACTGTATAGTTGATAGCAGTATTTTTGTAAATAGGCTAGCAGAAGGCTTTCAGAGACTGATGATCAGATAATGTGTACAGCAAAACAGAATTCCCAAGTTAATACCAAGTGCCTTTCCCTAGAGCACTCAGCTTTTCCCCTCTAGAAGCTCACACTTGGGTGCCATTATCACACAGCACTATCACAGGTGAGCATCCTGGGAAATAACATACAAAAAAGACCACAAAACACCTCAGAACTCTCGCATCAAACAGTGGCAAATTGGTTGTGAACCAGAATACAATGTAGCCAGCCCACATAAGCTTGGTTTTGCTAAAACCTCAGTGTGCTCATTTCCATGTAAATACACAGAAAGTTCTTTGCTTTGGAGCTATTTCACAGATGGTTTTATATCTGGAATGTAGGTATAAAGTGAAAGCTCTGGGGGTGCTTGTAGATCATTTGTGCATACCAGAGATGCAGAAGTCCTCCTCAGTATGAAATGTTACATTACCAAATCCATACCTCAGACCAACTTTTGGAGAGCTTGGGGGCTTTGGAAAATGGAAACACTGTAATAGACTGGCTGTAGCTGAGAGCTTGAAAGTCCTAGCTCAGGGCTCAGGGTATCACCTCTGGGAAAACTCTACCCATCCTGTCATAAACCTCACCCGTAGTCACCAGCTTGCAACGGAACTGCAAAGCTGCCTTCTACTCCCAAAGTGCTCCATGCACTGATCCTTGTAAAGATGCAATCATTGCAGGATAAGCTGGAAAGAATCCTTGGTACAATTTAGGGGCCTGGATCTGTTGGCATCGAGTCATGGAGTGGCAAGATGGTGCGACAATCCACCCACACAACCTGTCACAGGCATCAGCTGCACCTCCAGCCAGGAATGAACAACCAGGATTGCAGGTTGTTCTCTCCCCCAGTCACTCACTTTGCCATACTGGAGAATGTCAACATGCTTCTGTATATAGGATTAGACCTATATGCTTTTAACTAAAATAACAGAAAACATTGTAGGAGTGTTGAAAAATATTTTTTTTATGTGTTTTGCTTTAAGAGAAAAAATAGTATCCACATAGAGTCAGCCTATTAGCTTTCTAAATCTTGCACTCTACGTGTGCTTCATTTTGTCCCACCCAAATGGCAACTAGGCTTTAAAGCACAAAGTACTGTATACTTAATAAATTATAAAGTCAATCTTCATAATTTCTATTCTCATATATCAGTCAGAGATGGTCTCAACAGAAAGATATATGAGAAGTAACCTAGTTCTTCCTCCAACAAAGCACTTAAGCACACACTCCAGCACGTCAGCATCCCAGCTGAAGACAGTGGGATATATTTCAAGTTACACACGTTTCAAAATTTTATTGAAGCTCAACAACAAATAAACTAATATACAGCAGGGAAAAAACCTTCAGTATTCATATAAGTGAGACTATGGTAGTATCTTCTAGTGAAATTCCATAGACATAGGAAAATACTTGCTTTGGTTAATTCAATGTTCCTTTTGGAGGCAGTGACAAAAAATACTTTTATCAGAACATAAATTTGACCCAGCTCCTTTTAGATGGAAGGAAAACTCTTTACTCTTTTTATGTCCACTGGAAATGGAGCTCAATTATTAAATATAAGATTTTTTAATAATTGAAGCATGGTCCCAAAAAGCAAACCTGACAGTGAAATCATAAAGCATTGCAAGGTCTTAATATTTAGGTAGTCATAATTATACATTATCAGGAATTCAGGTTCTAATGTCCTTTACAATTTCCATGTAGAGCACTTACACTTCCAGCAAGTATCAGTGTGCCTGGGAAGTTTGTATAAGGACCAAAAGAACAGTGGTTCAGTCATTTCAATCAATTTAGAAAGTTCTTAGATGATATTTCCAGAAATGCTTGAGTCCAGTTTTGTAGTTGACTTGAGTTTTTTTCACAATAGTGTTGGATTTTACAATCTCTCTAATGGTTTTTCCCCTTCTCATTATATTTCTGTTGCCAGTACTTAACCAGATATCTGAAATAGTTCTGCACTAATAAGAAGTACTGGTTGTCCTGGGACAGCATCCAGAAAAGATACATACATTTAGAAAGGTTTGAAATATCACAGCACATCCCAAAAATACAAGCTAGTCATTGCAACAACCTTGGCAATGGCAAACATGGAAAAGCTAATAGTGGAATTAAAAAAGAGGAATATATCACAGTACTTTAGCATGGCTATAGATAGAACAAAAAAAACAAAATCAAAAAAAAAAGAGGTAGTACTTTTGTTTCCACGTCCAGAAAATGCTGGCAGATACAGAATAAGAGTGCAATCCTGAGTCGTCTAAACACATTAATTAGCCACACCACAGAGAATCAGGCCTTCTTTGGTGTTCATTCACCTTGAGTCACACCTTCTTTGCCTTCCTCATATCCATGATTGGTAAAACATTAGACTGCGTGGTACATCAGAAAGTAATTATTGAGCATGGATTTCTGCTGATGGCAAGGTTTTAAAATTCTCGAGGCAGTGGCAAAACGAAGTCATGTGTAAATGGCAACCTTGGCTCTACATTTTAATCATTTTGAAATAAAATAATTTTAAGTTTAGTAAGTGCAATGAAAGAGATCCTAGAAACAATCACACACACACAAGTCATTCAGCTAGGTACAGTAACATGCAGCCACGACAGAATTAAATATTCATAAACTCAAAGGGGATGGAATTCTGTGTTCATCTATCACAATATGTAAACCATCAGTTACCGTTTTAAAAATAAAGTCCTTGCATCCACCCTCTTAAACTGTACAGGCCCTGTTTAAATGATCCAGCATCGATACCCTCTTTTAATTAAAACAATAGCAGAGATTTTACCACACAGTAACAAACCTAAAAGTGTAGGAGGCAAATGCTGAAAACTCATAGTCTACATTTAAAAATACAATTTTTAAAAAATACAACATGAGAAATCTTTCTCATGACAACTGGAGTCCTAGTCATGCAAATACGTGGTGTAACATAGTTGTTGCATTGATTTATTGCACTGCTCGCTTACATTCCTTCATTGTGTTACTGTTCTCTTACACATTTGTAACAAAACCAAACTATAGTAAAACTAGTTGAAGAAACACGGCTCAAATCCATTATATGCCAACATTTCTTTTTTACATTACTCTAGGATCATAATCTGTTTGGGGGTATCTGTGCATTCAGAGAATTACTCGTTTTTCAATAAAATATAAACGGGTGTGTTTTACAGTCTAGAACACACGGATCACACCTTGCAACCATCACCGAATTACGATGAAACTTACACATTTACCAGTCTCTGCCTGCCACAGACCTATAGACACAGCAGAATTCATCGGCTTCAGTTTAGCAAACCCATGCCGAGAAAAATGAATGAAGACAGTGCCCACAGACAAAAGCACTGATCAATGCACTCCGCTGACATTATCTTAATGGCAACCTTTTTCCATCCCATCCTCCCTACTTTCCGATTCTCCCAGCAGCAGCCACATCGGCACCAAAGGGTGCGATCTGACCCATTTCTCGCTCAACTCCGTCACCCGCAGGTTCTCACTCGGCAGCGAACAGCCGTCCCCCGGTCCGCAATGACACAGCAGGGCTGGAGGGACACAGCGCCCGGGCTCCTTCCCCCAAGTGACTCGCCCCTCGCCGCCGGCTGGAAGTCGAGGCGAGGCGCGGGGAGGGAAGGGGAGCGGCCCCGGGAAGGGCCGGCCGCGGCTCCTCGAAGTGAGGTTAAACTTTGGCGGCGGCACCTGGGCCGCTCCCGCCGGGCGGCCGGGCGGAACAATGCCCGGCGCCCCGGGCCCGGCGGCGGCGGCGGCGGCGGCGGCCCCGCGCTCCCCGCCCCGCCGCCCCCGTGTCCTCAGACAACCTCCGCCGCCGGCCCCCCGCCTCCCGCCGCCGCGCTGACAAAGGGCGGCGCGGGGCTGCCCGCGGCCGGGGCCGGCGAGGAGCGGGAGCGGGAGCGGCCCCGCCCGCCCCGCCGAGCGCGGCCCCGGGCAGCCGGCCCCTCTGGCGGGCGCGGCGCCGGCCGGCCGGCGGCGGAGCGGACCTACCTTTTTGTCCTCTTTCTCACTGCCGTGCCTCCGCTCCGGGTGGCCGCTGTCGGCGGCGGGGCCCGGCTCCGCGGGCTGCCCATCGCGGTGGTGCGGGCGCTGGTGCGGGCAGCCGCTAGACCCCGCCGCCGGGGGGATGGGCTCCGGGCACGGAGAAACTCCCTTAACATCCATCTCCATCTTCCAGTTCACTGTATTGCGAGACAAAAGCAGGCAAACACTTTCCACCACCCCGCGTCTTTCTTCTGCTTTCCTTTCTCCCTCTTTTCTTTTTTCCCCTCTTTCTTTCTTTCTCTCTTTTGTTTTTTCCTCCTTCCTTCCTTCCTTCCTTTTCCCCCCTCAGGAGGCCGTGACACGCATGGCTCTGGCCGCGGCTGCTGCACCGATCCGGCGGCTGCAATTCTCCCCTAGATCCTCCAGACTTTTGTATCCAGCGTGCGTGTGTAAGAGTGACTGTGTGTGTCTGTGTGTGTGCGTGTGCGTGTCCTTGGCACGGCGGCCTTCAATCGCCCCGAAACAGCAAACGCTAACTAAGCAGATCTCTCGCCACGAAGATCAACTCCCGGCCCCAGCCTAATTGTGGTGGTTATTTACTTTACGCTATCTGTGTCCCAGGCCGGACAAGCCCTCCCGGCTGCAGCCCTTTGAACAAAGTTAACTGGAGGGAGCCGAGCCCGGGGAGGGGGTGGGGGCGAGGGGAAACCACCGGGGTTTAACACGGGGGAAGTGACAATAACCTGGTAATGTCAAGTAAAAGTTAAACCTCCCCCTTCCTCCCCTCCCCCTCCCCTCTCCACAGCCCAGGCAAGCGCAATACAGCAAAGCAAAACAAGCGATTTCAGACCTGTGCAAGGTGCTGGTGGCGAGAAGAGAGGAGCATTTACCCGATTGTTGCTTTTATTTTATTTTCCCCTCGCCTCTCCCCCCAGCACCACCCGCTATTGCAAATGTGGGCTCCTTGATGTTAATCTCCTCTCAGCGGTCTGAGTCTATGCGTGTGACTGGAGCTCCCTCTCTCTCAGGCTGCCAGCGCCACGCAGCACTGCACAAGGAGAACTGAAGTAAGGAGAAAAACAAGAACAAATACAGGCTGGAAATCTAAATCGGTGCGAGCCACCGGCTCTCCGATTTTATCAACACAGATAAAAGGAGAGAAAAGGAAAAAAAAAAATCGCGTGTAAGCTGCTAAATCAGTTGTGACCGCAGTGCACTCTCGACAGTTTTATTCTTTGTGTTATCTTCCTTCTCAGACTGAAGTTAGACATGATAGGGAAAAAAATGCAATCTCATTAAGAGTGGTTTATACCAAAAGAAGAATTTCTTAGTGGTGCCAGAGTCAAGCCAACTCTTAAGCTATTCCCCTTTTCATTTCAACGAGATGAATGGTGAGCACAGACCTGATCACTCTTAAATCAGGACACCATCAGGTGACCAGTCTGCACTTCTAAATATAAAACCACATTGTCCTGAGGAGCAGCTGCTCTGGAAGTTAACTGGAAAGATCTCCTAAGAGCCTGCAGTGCAAAGATCTGATCTATGCATCATCCAGCTGATGCATGTACTGACCTCTGCAACAGCGACTACCCGCTCTGCAGATACCAGGCCACATCCCCAGGAGCTGGTCTGTTTTATGCCAAGAGAGAACCTGTCCCAGGATATTTTGGGAAGCAGGTGACTATTAGGTACTTTATGATGCCCTTTTATTCCTGGCCGTGGGTTGTGTTATCCCCAACAGTATTGTTACTCTGGGAACCTGAACAGTTCTTATTGTTACAATATATTCAGACAAAGGGCAAGAGCTAACCTTGCAATAGAGAAAAAAAAAGTCTTTGTCACACCAAAGCTGTATTTTTAAAATGCACATCTCTAAAAATCCTTTTGTATTATTCTCAAAGCATGTAAAGTATTTACAGTGCCTACTATTTTCTCAGATTGGTGCAAATGAGGAGCCTTTCTACTGAAATTACCAGCATAAATGTTTAAAATTGAGGTAAATAATTAGACAATCAAGCCATATATATCAAATTTATAATCAAATACTTCAGACTGCTTGCAGTCATCCATTTGTAATCATTGTAATAGACTTTATTTAAAGGCTACATTTTGGGGTTGAAAGCCTTATACCTTCCGGACACTCTTGCAGTTCTGGTCTCATAAGCAAAAAGCAGTACTAACTGCAGACAGGCACTTCAGAGGGGAGGCTGCACAGCCACAGTGGCTGTGGAACTTGTACCAAGGTGGACTTGATGGCAGAATTGCCCACAACAAAGCAGTGAGCCCACACAGCTGATAAGCCACCCCCCTGTCTGTCCACTGGCACAGTCTTCTTCCTTCCACAGAGAAGAAATCATGCAAGGAACAAACTTCTGTCCTCTAGAGCTTTCCAGTCAAAATTCTCCCAGTATCATAGGTTGGAAAATGGCAAAATAAAAGTGAAAATAAATACATAGTTCGTTCAGGCACTACAGTGCACATTTATAAAAACAACTGAAAAATTACATAGAAAACTTCCCATGGTGGGTCATAGTAAATAATCCTGTTAGAAAATAACAATTCCCAATCTACCATCTCAAGGACTGCAAAGTAAAATTCAAAGCAAAACCAAGCCACCTAAAAATACAGAAAAATTTACCCAAGTACAAATATTTGTCAATGTGCTCTGAAGATTATTGGAGCTGGATATTGGCAGAGAACCAAGGAAAACTAATTCCAAAGGTGGGGGCCCTGGACTCAGAAAGTTCTGCTTCTAATCCTAGAGAGTTTAACCCCCAAAACCAAAAGAAACTTCTGAGATAGTTTAAGTGGAGATGACCATACATAAGAAGAAAAGATCAGGCCCTAGACTATATGAAAGTCAGTACAAAGTTTTGCATCTGGCTGCTGAATTTCAAACTTCCCTTTCTTCCTCTTTTTTACCTCTTCTTTCCTTTCTGTGCTGCGAGAGATTTACAACACTATTCCAAAAATAAAATTATTAAAAACAATGCATCATAACAGTGCTCTCAGTTGTTCTCTGCACAAACCTGATTGTTATTCAAAGGATTTCTAGAGAACTCTAAGTAGAATATACTTTTTTTAGGCTAAGGTAAAGTTATGAATAATCATTGCAAATCTCAGGGAGAGAAATAAAGATCTCCAGGCCAAGCACAATTTGAGATAGAAACAGCAACTACAAATCTAGAAACACTAACAGATTGAACAGGAAAACATGATCTGTACCAGCAGCCTGGGGAAATGGTAAGCATGACCTCCTTCCAATCTCTTCGGTGTTTCTTCTGAAGAACGGGACTACAGACCAGGATAATGCAATGAGCCACAAAACTGAACAGTTCATCAGTATTGCTTAATGAAAAGACTTTGAAACCTTCAACTTACTTGATACATACACTGAACTAAAAACACAGAATTGTATTTGGAGCTGAGGTGGAAGAATGGTGAACCAGCGCAATTTACCACATGGCAAAGGTCTTGGAAGAGCATGCATTTGAGAAGCAGAAAGCAAGAAGTCTCACTAGAGGGCAAGCCAATCCACACCAAGTAGGCTGAGCTCCTAAGAAAACAACATCGTGTTGGACACTTCTCAGATGTCCTTAAAGACTGAAAAAAATTAGCAGGGATCTTTCACTTATGTGCACCATGGTAAACCAGCATATATTTTAGCTTCTATATAGAACAATAAAGTGCACTACTGAATATGGACTATCTATTACCATACACAACAAATATTAAGGATTTCTGTGCCCAGATCTATTGTATATTTTTCAAGAGAAACAGCGTTAAAATATTGCTGGTGAAATCAATACTATGACTCATTAACACACACTCCATGCTCTTGCATATTTTGCAGTTGTGTGTTGTACTGTAAAATGGGTGTAGGTGACTAAATAGACTCCAGAGACACTGATGTTCTAAAATGCAAAAGGAAGAATTTCATGACCAAGTACATTCTTAGCTCAAAAAATTAAACTCAGGGAGTGATGACAATATGAATTAAATTACAGGCCAAGAATTGGAACAATTTGATGGAAAGGGTCAAAGACTTCTTCTAGAATCCAGTGTAATTTTTATCTTGTTATTCCTGGTTATGATCAGATGATAGTAAAACATACTGTGCACCAACATGGCAGGGAGATTCTATGTAGTCATAATTAATAAGGGTAGAAATGGTGGGAAGACATGCACAAATTAAATGAGTTGCCTAAGATCATAAAGTAGTTCAGCAGCAGATTAAAAAGAACATTTATCCCCTTTCCACAATCTCTTCTTTTGGTCATTTGTTTCACTTAGCAATTTGTCACCTCTTATGGGTAGTTAGGATAACTGCTCAGAAACAAACTAAGGCATTTATTGATATTTACTTACCTAAGAATTAATGTTCAAATATATTTTCAGGTCTTTCTCAAGCACATTTACATTTACATTGATGTGGATGAACTGAAGATGTTGCATGTAAAATGTACAAAAGTGGCTATTACATGTTTGCAAGATTTACACAATCTTTATAAAAATGCAGCTATTGGAGCATTTTGCTTTCTGCTGCCTCACAAATCTCTTGGTTCAGGATTCATCTATCCACTGCATTCAGCATTTGAATAATTTTGACCTTTTACCACCCTTAGACAATTCAAATAAAAGGTTTCCTGTTGTCAGCACAAGTTCCTTGGGGCCTCACTCAACAGTCTTATCTGTCAACTTGCATTGTAGGCAATTTCATTTCTCACTTAAGAGTTGCAAACAGAGTTGCTTTCTCATGAAGGCTCTGAATTTATCAATAATTCCCTCCATACTGTACATTTCAAAGTGGCTAATACAAATATCCAATGGGTCATTTTCCCACTCATCGATCTCTGCTTCTGCCCTCTTAGGCACTTTAATGCAGGTAAGCAAACATTTGGTAACCTGGGGACTTCTGAAATTTTTGAGATCTATCTATGCTGGTATTTTCTGTCTCAGAAGTCTATAATTTTATGTGTTTGATAAATGCTATCCTAAAACAATTACATTGCACTGGGATATAAAGATATGCTGTGGATGTTCATAGAGAGTAAAAGGTGAATATACTATTTGAATTTCACCATTGTCTACATAGTCCACATGAAAATTGATACATTACAAGCTACATTTTCAAAATCATCATATCTTCTAGCTTTTTACCCACAATTTTAATTCAGTTCTCCCTTTCATTCCAACATTTTTGCTCACAGATCTCAAAACCACAAAGAATGGCTGCACAACTCAAGCCTTGAATACTTTTTGACACCTTTAAAGACTTAACTCTGTTCCTTTTTTGGAATAAAGAATCCTGTAACCCTTGGGAGATCTACCAGACTCCTACATCTCATTTTCTAGAAAACCATCAAAATATAATTGATAGGCTTAATGACTTTTAAACACGAACATAGCTCCTTGTAGTTTTAATTCTACATGACTGATTAACAAAACTATTCTCTAGCCATAGCCATAGCTTCATCTTCCCTGCCCAAGACAATGAGAGAAATGGCCATGCACTCACTTTCAATAGCAGCATCATGATTTGAGCACACAACTATCTCTTCTTTTTGTGTGGAAGGCTTTATTCGCCTCAAAATTGTTATGTGAAGTTGAAAGAGAAGCAGCTATTTGTGCTGACTTTTCTGAGAGCTGGCCTGGACTCATAGCTAGTCAGGACACCACGGGGTGGGACAAAAGGCCTAACCTGGAACACTCAAAAGGAAGAAAGGAAGCTCTGAGGGAAATGGGGGGGGGCAGCAAATCCATATTTGTTTCACACTCTGAAAACATCTGTATTTCCCTGAGTGATGCTGCAGTCTTCTTGGTTCCCGTGGTAAGCCTGGATCTGTGTCAAACTGAAAAGTTTAACGTAGTTTTCAGTACCTGGGAAAGGAATATCTCCACTGAATTCACTTAAGTTAGAAATTGGGAGAAAAAGTAATTTGTCACTATAATAATTTTTAGAAACAAACAAAAGGGAGATGCTTTAAAACAACAGAAAAAGAATTTATCTAGATAATTTCTTAATGAATGTTATTTCTTCATTGCTAGAGAAGAAACTTACAGAAGTAGACAGAGGCATGAGAATGTTCTACATGGGATAGAACAATCTCCAGTGGCAGCCAAGTGGTATGCAAGAACTGAAGTTTGTACTCACACTAACAGGGAGAGATGGAGACAAGATAATGTGTGGGCTAAGCCCTTCAGCATTTCTGCTTCACCAGCTGATCTGAAAGTCACACACAGCCCTGCTGTGTAAAGTGCAGAGGATATTTTTGGAGGAGCAAGTGCAGGTATTAGAAGCACCAATTCCTCTCTGAGCTTCCATGCCATGGAGTGTTCCTATGTGCCTTTATTTCTGATGTTCCCAGTGGAATTGTAGGGAAACATCATCAGAACAGGAACATGCCACGGGATAAGGAAGAAGCCCAGAACATTTACATGTTTAGCTCCAGGAATGCCTTTTTCTTGTTTTTTGTTTTTTTTTTTTCCTTTCACAATCTCTTTTCATAGATTCTGTCTCTTGTAGTAGGGTGAAGCATAAGGACTCAATGTGCTAATAGCATCTTCTTTTATTTTTCATGCAGACTGCATATATACATATGCAAATACAGTTTTGAGCTGGGATGATGGGTTTTGTTTAAAACTGTCAAAATGATGTCTGGAAATTTTTCTTGATGATGGAAATAGATGAGTAATCTATTTGGTAGTATCTGTGAAAACAATATGCCCAAACTCACTTTTTAAAAATGTTTCTGCTTTTAATTCTTAAATTAACACATACTGCTCATTTTGACTATTTCTTTCAACTTCTGCTTGCTCTCTGGTCCTGCTGAGATATGCCCCATTCTCTCCTTGCTCTTTCTGCAGATTGGAAATACATTCAAATTCATCAAGCTTCTAAGAGTAAAAAACCCCAAAGTGTTAAGCATAAATGAGACTGAACACAATTAATCACATCTTCTTAAGGCTAAGAATTGATAACAAGTGTATACATTATCCATTACTCTTCTATTCAAATGCAGGCACTTGAGTACAGGATTTTCCAGTTTTGTCCACTATATTCAGGCCTTAACCTGCAACTGGTTGAATCCAGTGAGACAGAGACTACGTATTTAAACAGTATAGTCTTCAGCACTTTAACTAATATTTAGAAAAGAGTCTGACTTTGCTGTCTCTGCCTATGATAAACCTGTTTTGATGCCAGTTTTACAACTCCAAGGTGTTATAAAGGACATGGTTCCGAAGGGGAAACCCAAAATCCAGAACTTTCCCTTTCCAAAATAATTTAAAATTCCATAATTAGTTTCAATATATCTATACTTTGGACCTAGCAATGTCTCCTTAATTGTAAAAGCCATTTTTTAATTATTTCTGCTTTTGTTGGATGCTATAGAGAAAAACTCCCACAGAGTAAAAATTTGAAAGAAACTTTTGCTGAGTGGGCTATTATATATCTTCAAAAAGCAACCTGAAAAAATTATTTTTAATTTTTTTTACTCAGAATTGTAGAGTTTAAAATAGACATTTGCAGGAGTAAGTACTAATGAATACAATAGTGAAGCAAATTAATGAGGAAATGAGAAGACTAGAAGATGCAAAAACCTAGGAAATTGATGAAAATTAAAAACCCTGCAAACAGTTTTCTGACTCTGAATGGCAAACTCAAGAGAAATGAAAGATGAATGCATCAAAAAGAACATCTTTTTGTTCCTTGAAAGAATAGATTATTGTCTACTTGTATTTCTTGGACACCATCACTGGTAGTTCACTCACAAAATAACAATGGAAGACACATCCTTGCCCCGAGGAATGTACAATCAAAAGAGCCAATGGAAAAATGTCCAGTCATTGCAAAATGAATAGAATTAGATCCAAAATTAAGCAAATGTACTTAAACAGCAATGCCTCCTAGCATATTAGCAATAGCTCAGCAAAAGACATCAGTCAGCCTAACCATTCAAAGATAGATGATTTGATGACAGATTAAAAATAAATAGACATGGTAATGAATATAAAGAAAATAAACAAAAGTTGCAAGGAAATGTTTTGATTTAAAAGCTGAAGTTCTCAGGTCAAATATGCTGTCAACAGGGTATGACACTTAAGGTCTCAAAAAGCACTCAAAGCTAAACTTCAGCTCTGTGTATGCAAATCACTGGTGTGTGTGGTTGTTTATCACTGTCACTTGTACAAGAAAATGATAGAATTTACATCTGTAAAAGCCTGTTTGTGCTTAGTTTGTATTCAGTTAGCACATACAGCTGAGGTTTGTATGCATATCTGTATATTTTATCATTTGCTTGCAGAAAAAGCAGTGTTCAAATTGTACCTGAAAAAATAGATGTCATATTTTGAAACTCTGGTTCTGAATAGTGCTCAGAAAAAGCAAAAAGTCCCAATACAATGGTTCAGACAGAATCTAATCTATTTCCAGCAATGACACCAAAATAAGATAACACAGTTTACAATCAAACAAACAGGATACCAGACAACATGCAGATGTTAGAGTATGTTTGTTTTCTTTCTTGTGCCCTTTAATTAACAATGAAGTAGTTCATAATTTTGACAGTTGTTAGAGGTCACTTTACCTCAGAGAAGGTTCTAATGCTTTGCTACAAGTACACACAATTCATAACTCTCAGTACTCTTGTTTGATCCTGCCATGAAGACTCATGGCATGTCTGTTCTTTACAATTGTGTCAGTCATGTAAACAGAACCAAAATTCCTGGATCAGGAGAGGTGTGAGGCTGAATTAGTCAGCTAACCTCTCTCTGTGCCATCTTTGGCATTAAGCTAGGCCCTTCACCAAATTCTATATCAGCACAGTCCAAGCTATCCCCAGTGCACAGGGATCCATGGGCCTTTGTGTATTTGCCATTAATATATATAATTTTTATATTTATTCATGTTTCACAGGGTATTTTAGTAAGATCTAGATAAAATTTATTTAGCGTAAGTGCTTAGATTCTGAAACACAAGGCCCACCTGCCAAGGAGAAGAATGGGACTATAAAGCTGTCCACTGTCCAGTTTAGTTCTTGCATTTGCCTCTAAGAGACAATGTTAGCCCTCAAACAATAAACCACATTCACTCATAGTCTGGGAGTTTATCTATACCGCTATTTATCTCATTTCATGGGAGCACCAGAAGAACTCACAGCTCCAGAAAATAGTTGAAGTCAGAATCCAACAGCAATCCAAGAGATTATGTTCTTACTTCTTCATCAGCCACTTAATCTATTCTCAACTTCCAAAAGGTACTTTCCTTGGATCTACCCGTATCTACCTCAATTGAAACTCATCTCCCAGATAAGATAAATGGTGTCCCTCCACAGCAGAATGCAGTATACTTAAATTCAAGTTTGAGAGCTAGAGGGTGTGTCTGGGAAGAGAAGGCCTATGTGAAATAGATCTAGCGAATGTTTTCTGGTTTAATACTGGAAATTTGTCTGGAAGATAGTCAAAGGGCTAAACAGTTTTACTAGAAATAATAAAGCTGTATAATAACCTGTGCTGGTTTGGTCCTAGGAAAATCCTTATTTTCTTAGAATTAAGCTAACGGCAAGATGCATGTTGTTTTTTGGGGCATTACCACACTGATGTCTCACAATAAGAAAACAATTTTGCAGAAAAAAAACTTATTTTGAGTGCCTTCTATGAAATCAATTTACATTTCTATTACTTTCTAATGAAAAACATTGCAGTTTACATACTTCACTATATTTATACGGCTTTTGTAAGCTTGTCAAGTTATCTGTTTTGTTAGCCCTGCATTAAGTGGTCTGGAATAATTGTGTTTACTGTATTAGGCACTTCTGTCTTTTCTGAAGAAAATCAGATGAAAACTAGGAGTTGATATTTTATCTAAGACCAACAGGCCTCCTACTCCAGTACCCTGACAGTAGCCAGTGTCAAATACACTTCAAACAAAAATAAGTAGACAAAAGTGTCAAATAAATATGCAATAACTAGTGGGTACTAGACTTTCCTCTTAATTATTACCACACTGTCATTAATTTATGCCAAAAATAAAAAATTATATCTACAGCGTAAAAATATTTTTTGCTGTAACTCCTGTAACTTTTTTTCTCTTTACCCATATAAAGGTCTAATACTCTTAAGAATCTAAAAGCCATTTTAAAATTCCAAAATAAGGTACAGCAAAGCAAATGCAAATCAGCAGACATTACATTCTCAAACATGAGTAATGACTCAGCGTTGTTCAGATGTGCAGTTTTATTTCTACAGCTGCATCTTGCAGTGCAGTGCTATCAGTCAGATTGAAGCTCTAAACAATCTGGTGATTTTACAGTTCTGTGACATCTAATAGCTCTTTAACTTTTTTCTACCTGTCACAACAACATAACAATCTATTTAAAGAGCTCTTATTTAAGATTTGCCTCCTACTGAAAAAACCTGTGTTCTGGGACATGGTTCAGAGGGATGGGAGGATTAAATAGGTACAAGCAGTTAATATTGCCTTTGGGCCATTCTTTCTGAAGAAACTGACTGTACAAATGCCATTTAGAGTGAGAACTTTCTTATTCTCTGTTTAGGAAACAATATGGTTCAAGTATAACTGCAATTTACAAAAAAAAAAAAAAAAAAAAAAGAAGGACAAGAAAATATTAAAAATAGTCTCTACATTTCATTAGAACATCCACTCAAACCATCTTGTGTATTTGTGAATTTAAACATATGGGTATGTATCTTCATATAAAGCACAAACATATATAAAGTATGTATCCATACCATATGGATGCACTTACCACCCCATATGTGACATGGAATAATGGGTAGATGGTAAGCTAAAACATCCCTGCTTGTCATTTGCCATGTTTCAGGATGAACTAGAAAAGCATTTACAAGCAAGAAATGCTAAGGTATTGGGGAAAAAATCTATAAAATAAAATAAAATAAAATAAAATATTTTTTATCAATGGAAATTGAAAATTTCTCTTCAAACACAAAGGCCAACTGAAAGCAGTCTCCAGGGGAGGAAAACAAAACCTAAAACAACCCATAATAAAATCTTAATTGATGAAACAATTCTAAAATGTTGGAAAAATAAATTAATCTGAATAGAAAATAGCTAATTGGTGTAGCTGATTATGGATAAGTGTTAAAAGAATAGCAAAAGACTCAGCAGAAAGCTAAGACTAAATGAAATGGATGCAGAAGACTGGCTGGAGAACAAGTTTATGATTTAAGAGTAGCAGAAAGAAGACATAAATTGAAAAGATGTAGGACCATATTGGCTGTACATGCTCTCAAGTGGAAATTCATAAAATCTGGAAAGTTAAAATTAAAGGTACTGATTTCACTAAAAAGATAAGAAGTTACTATTATCTTGGAATACCTCATTTGGCCCATTCTGGGTAACAAGTTTAGTATGCATTACTTGTCATAGTACAAAGAATTTTTAATTGCTTGAGATGCAATTTCACAGCTCAAGACTTCAAGAGAATCCATGATTGCTTATTTGGTGCTGGTGTATATTTTAAGAGTTGTGGGGAAAAATTCTCTGGAGTAATTTCATTTTCAAAAATAAAAACTTAATTTTTTGGCATAGCAACCAAGTTATCTCTGCTGGTAAAAATACAGCTCCTTCTTATCTTGCTAATACTTGGATAAATATGTTTTGTGTTCAGGAGGCAACTGAAAGGAATCTGATGTATGAGCAACCTTTATGACTGATGGTGATGGTTTGATGAGCGAAATCCTTGTTCTTCTTCAGCAGGGATTTTACATCAATAAACTTTTTCTCTGCACTGAAAAATAGGGGTTCAAAAACAGTTCAAAGGTGAGAGAAGTTTTTAAAAATTCTTGTGAAATACTTAATTCAGAGAAAACAGCTTTGTCATAATATTCAGGTGCTCATTGGTAATGAAATTTTGGTTTTCCTTCTCATTGTTTAACATTTATAACCAGGATGCACTCAACATTGTTTATTATCTTGAAAACTGTTCAGGTGCCTGATAAGCCTAACTTTTTGGAAAAAAATATGCATTGTAAATGCAAAAGATAATTAACCTATTAAGTACAATTCAATGCTAAAGGAAATGCAGCTACAGTATATCACTTATAATGATTTACAATTAAATTATCTTTAGAAAATTCTCAGCGAGATATTTCAAGATTTTTGCATGGGCTGAGAAAAGCTGTACTTAATACAATATCCAAAGAGATTAAGGGGGATTCAGTTTTTATAGACATAAGATCATCAAAGGGAAACCTTTTAGAAACTTTAATGGAAGGCTTCAGAAAAAGGTAAATATGATCCAGCTTCATAGGCCTCAGCCACCAGAGGATGATACAGCCTATTTGTAAACAAATGGTTATTTATTAGCTGTGGTATTTGAGAGATGATGATTGCTAGGCATTTATGAGCAAGTTATCTCATTTCCCTTAATCGTGGCAATGACTCAATATTCCTAGCTAGAATGGAGTTTCAGTATGTTCCACCAATCTTGCAATACACTATATCGCTTGGGTATTTTGGGTTTTTTCTTAACTCTAAGCAAGAGTGATCATAAGACATGATATCTGTGGGGAGCATTTACCATGACAAAGCACTGCATACTTAGCAGAACTACAGTCAAAATACTCTTTTCTGTTTCATAGCAAAACTTCATTTGTGATTTGATGCAGAAATAAATATCAGTGCTATTAAAAATGACAGCAGGGAAGAAATGGTAAATAGTAAGAAAAAAGAAAAGTATAAATGTTGCATAATAACCCAGTTAGTTCTACTGTACAAAGGCAAAGGAAACTCCTAAATGCTTATTAACACAATCAGTTTTAAAATACAGAGCACCACACAGTGTGTGGGAATGGGTCAGATCCTGTCTCCAGAGCTCTAGTAAATTGGGCAACATAGCTGAAATGACCAGAAAATAATTTACTGGATTTTTGTCCTTTGACCTCGCAAATTTGTCATCACTGAACTTTTTCAGGCAGCTGGAAAAGCATTTTGAGCTCATACATACACCCCTGTCTTTTAACTTCATGTGCTTAAATATGTCTCAGATACTTTCATTACTTGGATATTCCCATCTAGACTTTTCCTCCTCAGAGGCACATGGTGACAGAAACACAAATCTTGAAGGTATTCTAAGAATGACTGATTCATGTCAGGTTTCAGTAAAAAAACCTTGCAATTATGAATTTTTGAGGAAATAGGTCTATGTTATTCATAAAAGACCAAAGAACAGGACTATGTTTGGAAAGTTAATGCAACTTTCTAGCTTCTAAAAGCAAAAATTCTAAACAGACATTACATCATATGTACTCACTCTCAACCAGTTTGTGTTTGTGGGTGCAGTACAGACCTCTGACATGTAACCTAGAAAAGTACTTGACTTGTGAAAAACTGTCCCTCTTCTGTGAATCAGCCACAAGGGGCAGGTGAGACATGCATTTCATCTGTCCTACAGAATTATTGCCTGGCTGGAGCAAAACACTAGTTCCAGGGGAAGACAAAGGTAATACCTATCTATCATTTTCTAAACAGAAATCCTCCATGGGTGCTATTTCCTGTACATCCAGATCACAGTCATAGATTCCTCAGTGGCCTTCCCAGTCAAGTAATTTCTTTCTGAGATCCAGACTGTTCCCACTCCTTTCTATTAACTTTGCATTTTAATTCCACTTTTCTTTGCCTTCATTTCTTTTCCCTAATAATTTCATTTACCCTCTCTTGCCCTGTGCTCCATAGTTTTCCCCATCCTTGTAACACTCAGGCCCAGCTCCTAATGCTCCACTTAGGCAGTTTTCCTTTTATTGCTGTGGCACCAGCAGGGGTTCTTTGACACTAAAAGAGAGATAATCTCCGGCTACAAACTCTGTTCTCCAAACCACAATACTTGTCAAAGAGAGGAGGAATTGCATAGAGCCCCACTTGGCCACTTCAGTCCAGGCAAGGAGCAGATCCAGTGAAGATGAAGCTTTGGAGAAGGTAACTGCCAAACCCTAGTGGTTAAAAAACATGAAGGCTTTTTCTTTTTTTCTTTTTTTTTTTTCATGAGGCTATAAATGCAAGCCAAATGTAGGCAGATTTTCACAGCATAACTCATGCCAAGCTTTAGGCCACTGCTCCAGAACATAAAGATAATACAGTTTCCTTGGTAATTGTAAACATTTCTCATAGGAGCAAAAATGTTTTCCTATGAAATGTATTGTGAGGCATGGACCTGCTTGCTTAAGCTTTCCAAAACAAGTAAAGTACTACATTCATTTCAGCCTGAGGCAGACACCTGCCATGGAAAACTTCAAATTGAGTATTTAAAATTTAGCAAAATCGTATTTTATCTGAAGACACTTAATAATGGGAAAAGACAGTGTCTTAAATAAGGAGATTTCTTATGTGTTTATTTTAGATTTTAACTGTACCCGGCATTGTGGGGATTGGGTTATTTCCTCTCAAGGGGATGAGAGTAATTTTGCAGACAATCTTAAAAACAAAATTTAAATACAGCTGTCTGCTTTGTTCTTCAGGGGCATGGAAGATGCTTCAAAAAGGATGAATTGTGAACTGAACAAAGCTTGTTTTAATAATTTCTGTGTATGCATTTGCAAGGCATCTGAAAAAATACCCATGTGATTTCATCAGATTCAGTGATACTTGGTGGGTTTCCCAGGATGAGATTAGGCAGATTGCCTTGGGTTTGCTCCACAGGGGACAGGTCAACTACCTTTATTGCATGCCATCAGCAATGTGCCACTGAGACATTTCCAAAAGATTAAATACTTCTCAGGATGCAGAGGCCTGGTTAAAACTGAAAATTTCCTTTTTTGTTTTTGCTACATGTAATGCCTATAAGGGGGCTATAAAGGGGATTATGGAATCATAAATCACCAACAGTATTGTTTGCTGAAGTCTTTTTTTTTCTTATTGCTTATACTTATGAAAGTACATGCATTTTCAAATTGTATATGCATGTATATTTTTATTAAAATAGGTGCAGAATAGTATGTTGTTTAGCCTCCCTAGACAACTGGTGCATTTCTCAAGTCACTGTGCCAGTTAAGCTTTGCTTTGTGGTTAGAAGTGGCAGTTGGTATAATTATTAAAGAGAAGAGATTTTCAAGGATTCAAAGGATTGCTTATCAGCAAGTACTCTTTATGTGACTCCATAATACTTTCCTGTTCTGTAGCAGAGATTTCTTTAAAATTCTCTCTACAATCAAGAAAAATGAAATTTAAGAACTATGCTAATAATGGTAAACTCTATTTCTTGTTAATTATTTTTCAGTCTCACATAGTACTCTTTCAGTTTATATTATATGACTGAGTAATACAAGATTCACATATTTTGGAATTTACCCTTTTTGATGAAAATGTTATTGAGAACAAGTTACAGAATCTCAGTCAATCAAATAATTACTAAAACAATTACCAAAGCCTCACATGATGCGTCCATATTTTTAGTATTATTTTTTTTTATTTTCTTTTGGAAGCAGTTGTAACCTTCTGTCTTTGTGTTTACTCCATACACAAATGAAGGCTGGCATGAGGTTCATAATTTCACATTACAGGTCAGTCTCAGAGGCTGCAGAACTATGGATGGAGGATCTTATTTTTGGCTAAAGTCTCACAGAGCCCCCACTTTATCTTTCCAACTATTTTGCTCCTGAATCTGACCCTGTCTTTAAAATGGGCATCATGCAGTGAAGCACAGAAGTTCAGATGGCATAGATCTATTTTGAAACTTTTATTTCCAATACATCTCCTCTAGAACTTTAAGAAAATCTGTCTCAGATCAGGGTCCCATTGTGCTAGGAGCTGTACCAGAAAAAAAAAAAAAGAGAAAGAACAAAGATGACTCCTACTCCAAAGAAGAAAAATAAAAAGGAAGACTGAGGGGGGGGAATGTAATAATTGTGGTACATTTTAATAGGCACTTGGGTATTAGTATAAAATTAGTAGGAATTAATGCTGTATAGGAAAATGAATTGTGGCATTACAGACCATGCTATATAATTTAAGACTTTTAAACTAGGCAAGAAATACCAAAGCAAGTGGCAATGGAAATAATTTGAGATCAGTAAGACCATACTTTCCACTTCTGCCAGACTTAGAGTAACTGAATTAGGTTTAACTTAGCCTATGTGGAGGAAGACTGACAAAAATAAATACATCCAGTTGCCATATTTGTACTAACACTGGCTGAGGTTAGTGCTCAGAGACAAAACAGGACCCTGGCCTGAGAAAACATTTCACTGCCTCTGATTCCATGTTCATACTCAATGTCCCAGCTGAGGATACATTAGGAACCCTGCTTCTTTGCAGCTTATTGTTTAGAACTAGGATAAGGTTTTTTCCCTAACACCTGCCTAGCTGTTGACATTTTTCTGCTCTTTTAGAACTATTTTTCTTTATCATAGGATTGCAGTCTTTCTGCCAAGCTTATCAATAATGCACTGCACATATGTATCTTTTACAAAATATTCATATTGCCCTGTTTTTTAAATTACTTCTTTTGTCTCATGTCTCCTGCTTTCAACATTTTTAAGCTTCAATCCTTTGAAATATTTTCTCTCTTTGGGGCAGGAACATTGAACTCTTCCTGATGCCTAACTCAAGTGTGGAAATCAACACGACCTATCACATATACTTAGTTTGGAATATTGAAATGTCAAGTGTAATTCTGAAGACGGTATGAAGGACACCCAGTGCCTAAGGAGACAGACTGAACCACCATTTCCTGAGATACCTGCAGCCAGAAAGGGTGAATGTGATCATGGCATAAAATAAAGCTATTCAGACCTGGCAGCACCCTTGGAAGGTGACAGCTGCGCAAACTTTCCATGTTTGGCTCAACAAAGTGACAAGCAACTGCAGAATAGTCTGGTGACAATAGCAATGGAGATTTTCAGCACATTCAGCATGCTTTGGGAATGCAAGATACATATCTAAGGTCTCTTAAGAGTTAGCACTCAGTAACATCCTAATATTGTCTTCCCATTTACTGTTGCTCAAGTTAAACTGCACAGTACTATACACATGCCAGTTTCCATTTTATTGTACAGGATCTGTTTTGTTAGGGAATGCTCATTAAGTTCTCTTCAGTTAGCTATTAGGCATGCTATATATAGGCTTTGCCTCTGTTTTTGTGGAGTGTGTGTTTAAAGCCCATTTCTGAAGGCCCATTGTCATCCCAGGCCCACACTCTTTGGGTATGAATAGTGTGTTTATTGTCTTCTTGAGAACTGAACGTGAAATAGATTTGGGGTGTGTTGCAGACTGCAAACTTAGATCATGTCCAAGCAAGTTGGAGCATATTTCTGACTGAATCACACGTGAGCATCAGCTGCCTAGCAGTGCCATAACATGGCCAATGACATGTCAGCCATGTGACTCTTCATAGGAGGTTGTGACATCTAAAGGCAGATGGATTTCTAGGCTGTGTGAGCTCCAGAAGCCTTTCTTAGTCTGTAGGGAATGCTACAAGTGTCCTGTATTTGACCATGAAAAGCACTAAGACACATCAAGGGGCACAGCAGCCTTAGTGAGCTCCATGGTCCAGCCCCTAAGGTTCCATGCAGAGAAATCATATTCATGAACATATGTCTAGCTCTTTTACCCTCTTCCACAAGCCAACCCTTCCAATATCAAAAAAGTGTTTTGTTTTTGACTCTTCCTTGCAAAGAAAAGAAAGCTCTGAGATGCTTAGAGCAAATAATTATAATAATTACTTGACAGTGTTATTATTACAGTGTTCCAACTGCTCTCTCATTCTCTACCATTGCAATAGCAACTCATTTGTTCAGTCTTGACTTGAGTGAAGCACTGCAGTTTCTTTCCAGCTCCTCCAGTGACGAAGAGAAACTGCAGTGCTGTGCAGGACCTGAAAATGTGAGTGCAAAAAATATGCTTTGCAGCTCTTTGGTTGGCAGAATGCCCCACCATATGACCCAGCCTGCTGAGAATGACCTGAAACTATGGAAATGGGACACAGCCTTTCCCTCTGTCGTGAACAGCCGTACTGCACCTACCTCTGGCCTCAAACATAGCGAGGGATTATAGTTCTTCTGCATATAGCAATATAGCTAACATCATCCATTAATTTTATGCATGATAAAACTGCTTCATTGTGGTGATACATCCTCTCTTGCAAGCAGCTCACAAAATTGGTGAGATAAACTTGAGAGAACAAGATGCACTGTTCTGAAAGATGATACAGTTTATTTACATGCTCTGCAGATCAGAGAGCTTGAGAAGGGAGTTTGCCTCCAAAATAAAATTGCTTGGTTTTATTCCATGTTCCAATTCACAGTCATATACTATTTGCTTTTCAATTTTTGTCCTCGTAGCTTCTTTATTTTTACTACTTTCCATATTTCTAATGCTGAACTTTTTTCATATTATTTTTCTCCATATAATTGGAATTTTCTAAGCAAAGTTTCCTTGGTTTACTTATTTCCTTCCTGTATTTGCAACCTCCTTTTGCTCTTCTATTTTATCTCTGTTTTCACTAATATTTGCAACACCTTCTAATTTGCTTGCTGTCTTCTTCTAACACTCCTCTCTTTCAGATTATTAACAATACTGTTAAATAAGACATGCTTAAGAGATTGTGCTACTTCCTTTCTTGCATTCTCAATGACTATTTGCAGCATGCAACCTGAAGAAATCTGTTTCCCTAAAGATTGATGTGAATAAATGGTAGGACACATTGTTTAGGGATCATATTGTGTTCTGAGAAACCCTTCTCTGATCTTTCAATGAAAACCACTCCTACCTTACACTCAGAGAGTTCACAAACTCAGGTCTTGCTAAATTTAAGTGGAAGATTCACAAATTGTAGATGTAGCTAGAGATTTTTATAAATCCAGAGATTTTTTTATAAATCCACTGCTCTGAAGAAACTGTCCTATCCAGCCACATCCATCTATTAACTCTAACTTCGGCTCCTTCCATGCATGCTAAAATCCTGCTCTGCATGCCATTCTTGTCCAAGTACAGCCAGCTGAAACAAGATGATGTGCTGTTTATCTTCCTGCAAGGTAGCCAGAAATGGTACTGTGCCCATGCTGCTCATAATATTTTGGCTGTCAATCATCTGCTACAAGTACCTGAACAGTGAAAAACTCAGAAATAACTCCTCTCTAATATCTATTACCAACAATCTTTGGTCAAAAGGTTCAGGTGTAATCAAGATACCAGGGAATTTTCTATTATATCTTTCTCACCTCTACATTAACTTTGGTAAAACATATTTATTCATTTATTTGTTTAATGGTGAAATTTTACTGCTTTGTTAAGACTTCTGTGTGGCAGGAAACTCTTAGCCTAGCTTTTAACCTAATTAATTAGCTTTTTCTGACTCTATTCCTACTAAACATCGGGGAAAAATACAAAATATCAATTTGTTTAATATATGTGAAATGCTGTATTAGTAAGCATATTTAATATGCTTATATTTTGCATGCTTATATTTTGTTTTGTAAATCTTCAAGCATCCTGTGAAGTTCAGTTACATTTTAAGTATTTCTCATAACAATGCAGACAAGACTCTTCTGGCTCAAAAGAATTTTAAATATTTTTTCTTAGTGATTACCAGTTTGACTGTTGGTTCAGTAAAGTAAAATGGATCCCAGCGTAGCTGTCTGGTGAAAATAAATATATAGCTTAAAGTTGTATCATATTTTTATTGCAGACTTTTTAGGGTACCTGTCATCATTGCATTTATCAGAAATGTCTCACCATTTGCATTTCTGTCTCAGTTAGCAACTACAAGAGTTCAAGTTTGAACTGAATATAATTGACTTCACTACCTGTTCTACTGCTTGAAGCTGTTAGACACAGCTTCAAAAATAATGTAAAGGAAGAATAAACTGGTTTTACCATCAAAAGAGAGAATCTCCTACAGCCACTATTCCTGCCCTTGCTCTATTCCCTCTCTTACATCACCAGATGTATTTATGTGACTTCATGGTAAACTGGATAAACAAAGTAACTTGGACAATCTCTAACTCCTTGCTGGAAGGGATATGGGGTTATTTTGATCCAGATTGGTTTTATGATCTAATTTACTAAACACTCAGACAAATACTTCACTGCATCAAGGGACACTGAAAAAAAACAAAGCACCAAAGTCAGGAGGACTGGACTGCAGCAATGTCAATTCAATGCTTTGAAGCTGTGATACTAGGAAAGTGTGATTAAAATAAAACAGTACCTAAAATACATCAGTGGCCCTAGCGAACTGTAATGAAAAGGCAGTCGTGAGAGATTTCCTGGAAAACACCAATTTAGGTAGCATAATTATTGAAACAAGGTAAGTTATTAGCTAGTTGCTAAAAGTATAAAACCTTCTTTTTCCATAAGTGTTTCATATTGCCTGATAAGAATTCCTCCCTAGTCTGTGAAAAAAAATTATTTATTAAAACTTTGCCTGTCTTGGATTTTTTACTTATTTTTAAACCTTCTCAGAATTTTGGCCTTACCTCTTGGCTGCTATATTTTTCTTCCCAATTTCTTCTGAGAGATTTTACCAGAAATCCTTTTGAAAATCAAAGTAAATTACTTACTCAAGATGCCCTTTATACACTGTACTGTTGACTTAAAGAATTTAGCTGGTCAAGAATGTGTGATTTACACTTGTGGCAGCTAGGCCAGTTTGATCATATCAGCATATATTTATCAAAGAGTTTAATTACTTTCTCCTTAATTATACTGCATCAGTTATTATAATACTGAAGAGAAGTTTGCCAGCCTGTGATACCTGGAGTCATGCTCGAATCCTTTTAAAGATGGGAACAATGCTAGACATTTTTCAAACATCACCATTTTTTTGCTTTAAGTGTTGTACTGATTTCAGAGCTTCACTTTCATATTTTGTGTTTCTCTTTTGCTCTGAGTTTTTTTTGTCTTTTAGTCAAAAGCAACATGTAGTGAAGAAGAAGTATTTTCAAAGATAAGTTCTGTTTGCTTGAGGCCATAAAAAATACTAAAAGATTACTGGCCTAAATGACATTATTTATTACTTAAAATATTTCTTAACATTAATATATAATTATGTGACACTTTAAGAAACCTCAATAACAAGAGTTGTCAGAAATAAAATTGTTTTGAGAATAATTTCAGTAATATTTTCTTTATAAAGGGATTTATAAAGGGATTTTATTTTCTTTATATTTTTTTTATTTTCTTTATATATCTTTATTTTCTTTTTCTTTATTTTCTTTATATATCTTTATTTTCTTTATATTTTCTTTATATTCTCAAAAGGAATTAAATTATTGCAAAAATTGCACAAAATAATTTTTAAAGTCTTTTCACTGAAAAATTAATGTGAGAGTGGTGACCATTTATCCTGTAAAATAGCGAAGAGAAGGCCTTTATATTTAAAATTAATATTTTATCTGTCTCTTTCTGCCTGTTTCCTAATTCCATTTTTATCCACTTTGTTCTGTTTCTCTTTTCCTTCCCTACTCCTTAGGGTGGCAGGAAAGAGGTTTGCTTTGATCTTTATTCTATTTTGTAGGTTTTTCTTTTTTAAGAATAATTTCAGTTGTAAGACAGTGAAATGAGCATGCCTTGGATGTTCTCTACCATAAATAAAATCTGTGTAGCAGCTAATAATCCTCTGGACAAGCATACTATTTTTGAAGTGAAAAAAATCTTAGAGACTACTTAGAGTTAAATTTTCCAGTACTGAACTTAATGTTAACCAAAAGGGATTATATATGAGGATCAAAGGACAATGTAACCTCACTATTGTTTAATATTGGAAAAAAGGAGGGTCAAGACTATACAGTTAAAATGCAGTTTCTAACCACTGAAAGATATGTGCAAATCAGTTCCAAACATATAAATATCCATCATTTTCCTATAATGCATTAAAAATTGATTTAGAGATTGAAAAAAAAATGAAATTAGAGAAACTTGACTGTTTTTAAGCAGCTATGTAAACAGTCATATTTTGTTATCTGCAGTTTTTAAAAATCTAAATAAAAATATACCACATAGATATGTGATAAAAAATACCACTTCAGTTTTTAACCTCAAACTAGGAAATACAGCAAGCTTTTTAAAAATTGTGTCATGTCTCATAATTGCCACTTAAAATAATTATTCCTTTTAATAGTTCAAACTATTCTGCTTCATGAAGAACCAGTGAATTTGTGAGAAAGTGGGCAATACGTGAGTAGAGTTCAGCAGGGCTGTAGTGAGAGTATGGTGACACAAGACACTAAGTGATTCCCCACGGCTGAATCCCAAGGTATGTTACAAAGTAAATGCAAAAGATCTGGCTTTGAGCACCCTGATCTAGGGAAAGATGTCTCTCCCCATGACTGGGGACTTGGATTCAGTGATATTTAGAAGGTACTTTCAACCCAAAGCAATCTGTGGTTTTCTGAAAAAATAAACTTAATAAAGCAACATTTCCTAGGTGCTGTCATTATTTCTGTACCATCTAAGCTGACAAAAAATTATATGCAAAATAAACCATTTACCAAGAATGCTGTGAAAAGTATGTCATGAAGAGCTACAATATTATTCTGGACTGTGAAAAATTACTCGATTGTGAAAAATTACTTGATTTTTAAGCCTGTCTCTATCTCATATGACTGGGTGGCTCTGCAGTATTTCTCCTGGTACTAGATTCCAAAAAAGTCTTCAAAGGTGAGGTATCATGGTTCTGAAGATGGTACTAACAAAACAGCGTAAAAAAAAAAGTGGCTGCTTAGATAGCATGTGCCTCTGAAGAGAACTGTGGTAGGAAGCAGTATTCAGTTCAGCCTGAAGAAGAGAAGGCACAGCGTGATCTTACCAATGCATACAAGTAACTGAAGGGACTGTGCAAATAGGTTAAAAGCTCTTCCCAGCGGTGGCCAGCGACAGGACCAGAGCCAATGGGCACAAATTGAAATACTGGACTCTTCCCCTGAAAATCAGGAAACACCTCTTCACCATAGTGGTGACTGAGAACTGGCACAGTCTGCCCAGGAATGCTGTAGAGTCTGTCCTTGGAGATATTTAAAAGCCATCCAAGCGTGGTCCTGGACAAACAACTCTGGATGTCCCAGCTAGAGAGTATGGTTGGACCAGACAACCTTGGGAGGTTATTACAACCTCCACCATTTTGTGTTTCTGTGATAATCCTTTCATAATGGAGTAATTTTGCACCAGGAAAGGCAAAGCAATGCAATAGTAAAAAACCACAGAATTTTTGTCCAGATTTTCAGGCATTTCAAAGCATTTGTAGATCTGATGCTGCAGAAGTACAGCAAGAATATGTTGAAATAAAATATTAATAACTGGGAGATTGAAAAATACAATTTCTACTGCATAGAAATATGAAAGATAAGAACCTGTGAACGCAGTTACTAAACTACACTGAATCGTTACATTTTTCACTTTCAAGAGGGTACCAGGAGTACAGTCCCTTCTGGTACTGCTGTTCCTCCTATTTTATTTAAAAGCATTTGTGGGAAGTGGCCAATTTTCTAAATAAATTCTAGATAGTTTATCCCTAATTTTTTGCACATACATGATCACTTTTAAGAAATATGATTAAAGTCTGATATATGAATCTTTCAATAAGAAATTGCAGTACAAATAATCTTGCCAGAATATTTTTAAAAATTAGAGAGTAAATAATCAGGAGATAATATTCTAAAGAATGTAACACCACAGCAAAGTCATTCAAAAGACAAAAGGTAATTTGATGAAAACTTTCTAATTGCTAGAAGGCTTTTGGAAATGCTGGAAGATACCAACTTTTTTTACAGGAGATAATGTAAGTCGTAAATAACAGAGTTTGCATTTTATCCAATTTTGCTTTTAACATTTGGAAATAGTTTACTTAGAAATAATGAAGGAACAACAAAATTTCTTCCTTACCAACACAGGATATGCTGTTACCATCAATTTAGTTTATTAGAAGTCAATCAAATACAAGTTTCCTCTGTCAAAAACTCAGAATTTTAAGATAAACTCTGTCCTGATATCTGAGTAGGTAAAGCTTAAAAGATGACCACTTCTAGACTTTAATTTCTGAGTTCCATCCTTTTGGATGATGTCTTGGATCAAATGCCTTCAGAACAATTGACTTCAACTATGTGGAAATATGCTTCATGCATTCAACTTAGTCAAACATGCTATTTGATATCTCAAAGGAGAACTTTTGGCTTTGCAAATTTTGGAAAAGATTTATAATAAATTGCAGTTGAAGAAATGCCTGAGGCAAATATGGCTGTCCTCAAAGCACACTACACTAACAGACAATGCACAAGTCTAAAGTTTTTCTTAAAGCAAAAGCTATGACCCGTTGCCTTATAAATAATTTCAATCTGACCCCCCTCTACATGTAAACACAAAACCACCCTGTGAAAAGAATCAAGAAAACTTTCAGATCATGCAGAATACTTAAATGATGTATAGTCCTTCCCAGCTGATTTTTAAAGTAGATGTAGATTCTGTCTTACTGTAGAAAAAAAGCACATGAATTCATGACCCCATTATGGGGGATGGGGCAAAATTTTCATCTTTTTCACATCAACTTTGACTCAATATGAGGCCCTACAACACAGGTGAAACAAAGAACTTCCACACCATGCCCAAGAGGCTCTACAAGCAGAGTGCATGAGGGTGCATTTCAATGCTAATAACATGTAGATTATATAAACATAGCCTTACTGTGTCTGACCTAAAGGGTCATGATGAGAAAATAAAGACATGAAACAGATGAAAGCTGAGAGAGCCCAAGTATACCAAAAGCATTACTCTTAAAGGGCTTTCCGGTAATAAATAGCGTAATGGGAACCAAACAGCCTGGCATATGATAGAACAAACTCTGGGCTTTCCTGGGATAATGCTCCCAGGAGGGAACAGCAAAATAATTGTATTCTCATGTCCAAAGACAATGAAGACCACTAATGTTTCAAGGGCTGTGAAAGGAACAGAGTGTAACAGAGTCTAAAAAGTTGCCCCAAGTGACAAGCCTCATTTCTCTGAAAAAAAAAAAAGTGCATGGAACAAGAAAAAATAACAAATGTTGAGTTATAATGCTGTCTTGTAAAATAGTCTGCAATACACTGAGACATGTTTATGAGGTATGGAAATATCTTTCTTCAAAATCAGTTACAAATAAATTGCATCCAAAAAGGCAGCCGATTATACATCTCTACAAATTCCCAAGATTAAATAATAAATTTTGATGACAATGAAAGATTTGAAGTAGGGATCTATTCTGGCATTATCTTTTTCAGCTCAAATGCTGTATTTTTGTTCAAATTCCAGTGTATGCTACTCACTGTTACATTTGTAACTACCATTGAAGCACCAGCTCTGTGTAAACAAAAAAGTTTACTGTGAGACTGTCATTCTCACTTGATTCTTACACTTCATCATTTCCACAAACCACCAGATATAGTAAGACTATGAAAGTTATCATCATTCTCTGCTGTTCTCTAAATTAATTTCCTATTCACAAGACAGAACTTGTATTGAATCCAGTTGAGACTTAGAAAGGCAGATCTCAGGTGTAATATTTTAGCACTCAATGAGGCAGAAGGGAATAGCTCTGATTTTTTTTCCATAAAGGTCTGACCTTGGAAGTACACTCAAGACCTTTATGAAGACTATGATGGCCCACTTGAAAGTTTACAAAAAATAAACCACCAGCATTCCAACCTATGCATCCTACCTTGTCTGAGAAAGGCAGCAGAAGTGTCAGTACAATGGGAAAATTACTTTTCATATCTGACCCTTTGTGATGAACTGGATGCAAAATGAGAAAGTAAAATATCTGCCTTAGAGAAGAATACAGACAGGATGATAGGATGCAGCCCTTTGAATTGCAACACTCTGGATTTGATCCATGTCAGAGTGATCAAATCAATCAATTCTCACTGATCAAGTGAATTACAATGAAATATAAATACTTAATTAGTTATGTGGCCAGAGTAGCATTTCTGACTCATATAGTACATATTAAAGGACTAAACTGGGCTAAGAGTTGTCTTTGTTTTGACAGATGGGTCAAGCAAGTTAATTCAGAATGAGTAGTACTGCATCCCTTAACAGACCTAGGACTTCTGTAGGCCAACGAGGAGGGATTCAAAATTTAGTGTTCATATTATGGAGTACCTCATAGTACAATTTATGAGTACCTCTTATGGTGTCAATTAGACACCATATAAGAAATGCTTAGAAATTTCAACAACATTATTTGCTTTTAGGAATTATTTTTATTAATTGAAAAGGAAATTTAAAATTTCATTTTATAGTCATGAATATACTTGCAAAATGCAAGAATTACTGTAGTCATGAGTTACCAGCAAAAATAAGTATAATTTATACCTTTTTCCTTGTATTTCTCCTTTTTCTTCCTACAAGACTCACAAGATGTTTTAAAGCAACAGCTCTGCAACATGCTTAAGTTCCAGATATTTTATGCAATATTATTTCTATTGTTTGATGATTTAAAATAGTATCTCAGAAGGGCACTATTTGTAAGAAAAATAAAATTTTCACCATCAAAAAAGGGTTTCACATTAACAAAGCATACAGAACTAAAACCAGCAGACAAAAAGATCAGGTCTCATTGATACTAAAATGAGTGTTTTATGTTAGGACATAATTTATCCCAGAATTTTTACTTATTTGAAATATGTGAATAATATTCAAATAATTGCATCTGAATATGAAAGTATTTGCTCAGTACTATAACTGATGATAGTAGAAATATTATTAAAAGTGAATAGTTAAGAAAAAATGTGTTATTTATACACAGAAATCAAAATAGACATCCTCACCTTTTTGGCACAATATTCTGGAAAAATTGTTACAGTACACCACAAGAGAAAATAAAGTTCCTGAGGCTGAACTGTCTGGAAAGGAGGGCTATGGATTTTGGAATTTTTTTTTTTTTTTTTTTTTTTTGATTGGTTGGGTTTTGCTCATCTGCCTCTCAGATACAGAATTAGGACAGCTTGGGAGTTCTACTTAGTTCTACTTGGAGAATAGAGGATTGTGGACAAAGGACTGTACATGGCCATCTTCTATATTTCCATACATGGGTATAAGGCAAATATAAGAGGGAAATAAATTATTTACATATTGGTATATATGTTTAAAAATTTGGTTTATTTCATGTTTATCACAAATACTTTTCCATTGTTTCTACTGAAAATAAGATAATTTGAAACTGGTCATACTTTACCTGGTTAATATGTTTCTTCACAATTAAAATTTACTTCTCTAGCTAAAGCTCAGAGTGGCATACAGGAAATGATTAAGACGTATTTTACTGCTTTCCAGCATGTTTACATGAACTAATTTTATAACATACCTGCAAAGATGGAAGAAGCCAAAGAATTTTTGCTGTTAGCTATTTTTAATACAATGTAGCCAGCAGATAATTGTGTTTTCCTTAATGTTAAGTAATGCCCCTCCTACTGTGTTTTAAAAGGAAGTGGATCAGCAGGAAACATTTAATTTACAGCAGCTTCTTGCTGTTTATGTGAAAATCAGCTACCAGAATAACAAATGGTTATTTTATGTATGATTTATTTCTTCCTTCTCAATAAAAATTCCTTGTTCAGAAGAAAACACACATACCAAGAAACAGGGAGATATATTTTAAAAATATATGAAATGTCAAAAGTTCAAGGCTTTTTTACATATTGTAGTCAGAATATTTCAGAGTATTAAGAATATTTGTGAAAATGCATCCCTCAAAGCTGTAGCTAAGGAAACACAGTTGTACTCAACAATTCTATATCCTAAAAGTTAATACTATTAATTACTTTCAATGTCACTGCTAAGAATGCTCAGCAAGAAATCTGAAAAGTAAAACCAAAAGATTTCTTAAATTCTGTTTTAATTATTTCAGGATGTTTGGTTTTGATTTCTTTTGGGGGACTTGACTTCATTTTCTTTTTGTCTGATTGACAGTACATATCTTCATAAAGACCACCTATCAATGTGCTTACACAAAATTCCGTACAGTATTTTCAAGGATTTTTAAATCAACCCACAGCTGTTGGGAATAACAAACAAGAAAACAGGGAATTAAAACAAAGAGTTACCATTTAGCCTCCAGTATAATTCTAATATTACACTGAAATTACACATTTCACTTAGTCGTATTTTCTTACACTTTTAGGTACTGCAATTTGCAGTCACTTCATAGGTTTATCTATCAAAAGCACATACTCTAAAACTGGTTGTGAAGTTTTTAAGGATTTTTTAGCACATTTGAGAATGGAATTTGGTCAAATATCTGCTTTAATTTCCTGGGTTTGCCTGTTAACTATTTCCCTGAAAAGCACAGGGATATACAGCAAAACCAGGACTGGCTAAAGAAAATTATACAAGCAGTACAGAAGGTTTACACAGAAACAGCTGGAACTCCACTTGGAATCAGTATGACAAAACAACTTGTGAATACTTACTCCTGTAAAATTGGGGAAAAGAAAGCCTCATACTGATACTGAAATTACTTCTGTGATTCTTGTTTATTTCAAAAATGCTTTTATAATTAACAGTATGGATGAGGTTCAGGTTTCCTAAGTTTCACTTCTTGGACCTCCTAGATAAAGAACATAGAGAACTATACCCCCAGACAAGGTAAGAGCAAAGCAAGTCCAGCTTCTCTTCCCTCAGGCCTGCTCCTCCTTTTCCAATCTATCCTTCCCAAATGCTCTGCAGTTTATAAGGAGATGAATTTGGCTGAGAACTGTAACATGGCTTTTTTAGCCTCGTTTTTTTTCCAACCGATATAGATTTTAAACTAAATTTCCTAAATTTTATAGCTTTTCCTGAGTGGAGTTTTTTCACACCACACAGTTTATAAAATAATTAGCTAAACTAACTGATCATCTTAGATGCTGCACAGAACAATGTGTGGCATGAGAATACCACAAAACCTCGTAGAACCTTTCTTTTGGACACTAATGACACCTTTACTTATATGTTGGTTCACCTGGTTTTAAACTAAATCTAGTCCAACAGAACTCTCAACTAAAAAATGTGAGGCAAAGTAAATGTTGTAATCTTTCCTTACACAATACTTAATAAAACAATAAGATACACCAGTAGAATAGCAAACTGTGTTCCAGTGCCAAAATGAAAACTATTACTTATACTGAACCACTAAGGATGTGGCTGCTGAAAATTAGGAGTTTACTTGCTTTTTTAATTTATATTATCTTGAAATTATTAGAAGTAAAATGTGGTATGGCAGTAACAAATGTCTTCAAAATGTTTTTTTTTTCTTACACCATTTATATATATTGTACTGTATATATACACACTATAGTACATTATAGATATGTTTATTGTAACTATAGTAGTATCATTATAATTGCAATTATTTGAGCATATTAAAAAATAATAAAAACAAACAAATCAAATACTGTAAGAATAAAATATTTTTAGGTAAAGTAATAGAGCTGGGAGAAAAAAAAAGCAGTACCAGAAAAGCTGGGCCTGATGTATACAACTGACTTGACTGCTAAAACACTGCTATATCAGAAACAAACTCTTCTCCTCACAGAGAAAGTATTAAACATTTCACATGTATTATATGACTTATATATAAGTAATTTCTAATGAGACAACCCTCATAAAGGAGAACTTCTGTGTGTCTAACCTCCCCACAAGAACTGTTTCAACAGAGCATCTTAGCACATTTTTCCTTTAAAAAGATTGTATAGTTTCATGAAATTTCATTAAACACCCATAAGGCTCATCATTTCAAAAAGTGAAATATTATTTCCAGACATACCATTTCATGAAAGAGTTGGTGGCTGGAAATTGACTGTGGGAAAATAATAATTTCACTATTTAGCAATAATAATAGTAACTTAGCTGGTTCTGCTTGTGTTTTTTAACAGGGAAATAACTCCACAGTTCCACACTCTGAAAAACAGTTTTATTTTTTATTTTAGGGATTTTAGGGAACTATTTTAGGGAACTCTGTTGCCTAAATAGCTCACAAACTACTCTAAGTTATGTAGACCATAAGTAATTACTTTCACTGATAAATGAGACACTGAAGGTATAAATGGCCTGTCCTATTACCCAATAAGAATTGTATCTACTGTTGTTTTCATTAACATAGCTTGGATCAGAAATTAAAACCTGGTAAAAATCACAATGAAAATCTAACTAATTATAAATAGCAGTAAGTCACTAAATGAGAAGCAGATGTGATTTAGTAAAAAAAAAAAAAAGAAATAATTCTTACTTAAGAGTGTGTCTAACTTTTGAATAAAATAATTTTATATTTACTCTGAAGATCCTTGCAGTTTTTAGCTATTACCTTATCTGCGTCTTTTTCTTCAAAATTCTTTATTATAGGGATCTTGTAACCACAATGGCCTTCTTTCTCTCAACAGTTGTGAAATATTTGGGTTCTATATAAGGGGTTAGCTTTCAGTACATTTCTACAGCATCTCATGCAGCAGGCTTTTTGATGCACTTAAAACATTAATGAAAGTTTACCATTATCTATTAAGATTCTCTAAACTAGTACACAATAAGGAAAATCAGGTGAATTTATTGGGATATTTCCACTGATGGTAGATAAGTAATCATTAAAAAATACTGGCAGGTCACATTCAGTCCAGAAGCACAAATCAACCAAACCATAAATCTGCTTACACTTAAAATCTAAAGCAACTTCTTGACTTGTCAGCCTGTGCATTGAAGTCAGCTTGAGGAGTTACCGCCCACATCAAGTATTAAACCTCTCTGCACAGCTAAGATTTCTCCTTATAACTGTTCCTCAGAAACTTAATAAAAGCTCTGCAAACACAGAAAAACCTATGTTCTCTCACTTTAACCTGTGCCTACATAAATATATGCAGTTCTCAGAAAGGCTCTATTTTAATAAAACTTAATTGTGTCTTATACCCTGTATTATACAAAAACCAGCCAGATTTCTTTTCTTTTCTCAAGCTCTTGTCTCTCCTTCCCCAAAATTCATGAATTTCAGATATTATCCACCCTGTCAGAAACGTCTTTGGGTATTTGCAGACACTCATGAGAGAAATTCAGTAGCCACCCATACTTGTTTTTCAAATGACTAGAAGGACAAGTCCTGAAGTTTATACCTAGAAATTCCATCAAATGAAAATGCATTACTGTTCTCCAGGTCTGTTTATTGCAAGCCTTCAGTCACTCCAGTATTACTGATTATAACAATAATTATTACTTTCCCTTCTTAGAGTACTAACAATTATATACTTAGAAGAGTCTGCTTTATATGTCATTATAACTTATCTGATTCTCTCAGACTTAGAATACTGTTCTATTAAGTTCTATTGTGAGTGCAGCCAATCTGCAAACCTTTTACTTATCAGTAATACTGTATTCAACAACCACAGCTCTTGTGTTCACATGTAATTTAAGAAATAGCAATTTAAATATTTTCAACATGTAAGTTTAACTTATTTTAAGGTGATACTAATTTTATGCCTTTTTGATATTCGTTTTTCACAATATCTTGGAACTCTTTGCAAGTTCAAGTGACGAAGGAGTCCCATACAGTAGTATGTAAAGTCCCGCGCTCATTTAATAAGCAATTTTTATCAAATTATTCTGTGTAAAGAACAAGCAAGTTTAATTAAGAGCAGAAGAAACTGCTACAGTTAATTCCAGGTTTGGATTGAGGCTTGTTCTAATACATTGTGCATTTTTTACCGAGAAGTTAAAGAAGGATGATACCAATTTGTTGATTATTTTTAAAACATCTATACTGTGAATATACTTCAGATAAACTAATATGCTTTAGTGCTGGCTGCTGTACATTTCCCCTAAGCATTTTTCTATAGGGCAAAATGGTGCACTAAAAATCTGCTGAAGCAATATGCTACTATTTAGCAAGTTCAACATCTAAAAATTGAGTAGGTAGTATTCTTGTAGCCTCTACTAGATCACTGTAAAACCCACCAATCTGGCATGATTTAAAATGATACATAAAAGCTGCTGAGAATGGAACAGCAACAGTACTACAATTTTAAAGTTATATAATGTACATTATACAGAAAAACTCACATATCTTCAGCATTGAAATAACTTTCTTTTTTTACAGCTAATTGCACTTCAACTCAAAACATGAAGCTTTCTAAATCCTCTGTTTAAAGACTAAAGTAATTCAGTATTCGTCGCAGACATCTGCTCTTACAGACAAATCCAGATGAACTTTGTACTTTTGCTTCAAATTTGCCCTTACAGAAAGAAATTATGTAATGACATACTATTATGTTTCACGTCATCATTTTTCAAACATCAAGTAAATGTTTCTATTTTCAAATAAATGATCATAAATATTCTGGACCAAAATGCTCCAGATAAAAAAATTACAGAATTCAGGGCACGGATTAAGTACCATAGTGCCCATTTGCTCTTTCATTACTTAGAAGGCAAAGGCAGGCTTTTGCAACAAGATTCTATACCATATTTTAATGTTCTTGAGTGAGGTGCCAAGCAAAAAATTAGTATAATTGTTATTGAACACCTAAGAATACTCTATTCTCTTCATACAATTCTATAACACCCCGTTGATTTCCTGGCCTTAGATTCAAGATTCATGACAATTCATCAGTTTCAACTTTCTTCTGGAAACTAGCAGAAACTAGTTTGTTGTTCTCAAAATAGTGCAGTAATTGAACAAATTTTATATTGAAAGTGTACTAGATGACAGTCTTGTAATCCATCTGTCAAAGATGGCTTATCCATTTTTATTTTGATTATCTAGGCTAAGATTTCTCTTACAGGTCACAGTTAATTCAGTCTTCTGAATTTTACCTTGTGCACAATGTCAAGGGATGTTACCACAGTAATCAGTAATTCTGTGCTTGTAAAGTGAAAATGTTCCTAAACTAAAACAAACAAACAAACAACCCATCTATGTTTATCTCTCCATTCATGCTTTCTTTTCCTCAAGTCATGCTAACTTTTAAATTGTTCAAATAACACACAAAAAAGTGAAATGACATGGGGAAAAAAGGAGAAAGTGATGTAATGTTGTAAGATGCAATATTTTTAAGCTAACTCATTTTCATTTCATATTTCCTCTATCTGTTTAACAGAAACCCCTTCCTTAATTATTTACTAATTAATGAAGTCTGGAGAGATATGGAAGGTTAAATAATTTTCCTTTTTTTTTTTTTTTTACATTGAATGGTAAATGTAAAGCATAGAACTTAGAAAAGTTTTGTTACAAAACCCAGAGGTCCTCATGTCAGAGTCACTTCAAGCACTGCCCCATATACTCCTATGCTTTGTATAACTAATAAAATCAGTATCATTGCTATTCTCTATGTCTCCCATCCTTCTGAATGAATTTTTGTCTCTCCCCATAAAACTTGGCTCAAAAAAACCCCAATACTTCCCCGTCTACAACGGGTTTCCCACATACAATAGAAGTGCAGTATTTTGACTTTTCAAGTGGCTACCAATATTCAGCATATGGGTTTTTTTTTTCTTAGTTCTCAAAGCACAAAGAAAGATATGCTCATTTGAAAACAGACTGCTTAGGAATTAATTCAAGCTGAAATAATCTTGACTAAATAATCAACTCTGTTGTACTATTAAAATAAGACAGCATTTCCAACACTTCATGGCTATAAAATGCCATCATTTACAGATTATCAAGGCAGGAGGGCAGGCAGATTTCATTTGGTAAGGTCTTTTCCCCAGAAGTATAGAAAATGAAGATAAGTGCATTGTACATGAGAAGCTGAGAGGAAAGGTTAATGTTATTTGAATTCTTTTGCATGTTTGAGGGACTTGTTTTATGTATCAGAATTTTTAAAAATAAGCAGAAGAATATCGAGGCCAAAAGGGACTATAACTACATTAGCACAACCACACTTCCTCTGCAGGCCAGAGAATTTCCTGCTAGTACATCAAAACTAAATATCTTTGTAAAGATTCCAAGTAATGACAATCCTAATCATGTGTTCCAAAGGTTAGTTACCCTCATTGTTAAGAGATACGCACATTTTATATTAGTCTTGATTTGTCTACATTCAGTTTCAAACTTCTGGACCTTATTATATTCTATACCATTTAAGGCCTTTAAATACTAGAAATCTTATTTTCATGCACCTATTTGTGGACTCTGATCAAATTACATCTGAATCTTCACTCAAACATATTGAAGAGATTGAGCTTTCTAAGCCTCTCATCATAACCCACATTACAAGTAGCACACAAACATTCTTATAGCTATTTCTGAATATTTTTTCAATATTTTTTCTTTTTTTGAAATATAACAACCATTACTGAAAGTAATATTACAGCAAGTCTAACTTATGCCATTTGCTAATGTTTTACTACTTCTCTATTCCTATACCTATTTTATGTCAGCAAACAGTAAAGAAAAAAAGTGATCTATACACCTGAACACTTTACTCTAATCTGAGACTACAAAATAGCTAAAAAAATTTCTGGAGAAAATAAACCATTAAATATATGAGGGTGAACAGAAAATGAGATAAAATGACATGACTAGCAAAGCAATCCTGCTAGAATGACTGGATATGTTTAGAAAAGGAGGAAATTTTGTGAACAAATAAAAAGCACAGAAGTCTCTACACAAAAAGTTTTATATAAAATTGGGGTTATTGCTGCAATTGTAAGAAGTAAGGAACTGGCTGTGGAGGAGATGTCAACTCCTATGAGCTAGACCTCTGCCCTAGAGTGAAGTTAGTAGTAGAGTTCCTCAAAGATCATCATTGAGAATAATCTTATTAAATATTTTTAAAACTCCCTGGCATAAAAAGTAGGAGTGATGTCAATGCCTCCTAACCATGTGTCAATACAGGGAACTGAACTAAGATAAAGGAAAAACCGGGTGACTCAGGGACTGGAGTAATAGAAGTGTCATGACATTTAATAATACAAAGTATGAGGTTGGGGCACAAACTCAAGGCTCAAGGCTTCTTAGCAGTGTATACTAAATTGGATTTTGATGCCCTCAAGCAGAGGATAAAATTACTTATTTTCTCAACATGAACAGGCTTCAGAACTATATTTTGTGGTGATGACAGAGGAACCACAACAGGAACATCCCTGAGAAGTTTGTGCTACTAAGCTAAGCAACATCCTTACCATCAATAGCAAACAGCCTTGGTCCCACTGCCTTCTGCACAACCCTCTCTCTGACTCGGGGCTGGAGCCATGCACCCTGTCTGAGGAGAAGAACAAAAAGCTACTGGCAGAGGCAGAAAAGTGAAATGTGCACATCCCAGGTGAAAAGAACTGCTAGTTCCAGCATCAGATAGCCAAGATCCCCGTTTGCTCTGTGCTCACCTCTGTCAATGGCAAAATCCTCCTAGAACACTCCATTTTCTCCAGTCTGGAGAAATTAAGAGGAGGCAACAAAGATCACAACTAAGTAAAGCTTATCAGTCCCAAGAACATGTGGCTATGAGACTTAAACTACCCAGCCCTGTTAGAAGCAGGAACTAGCTTAAACTCTTAAATCCATCTTCCACTCCCCCATCTTGAAATGAACTCTTTTCTCTTTTGTTATCCCCTCTAGCAACCAAGCAGACAGTGTTGAGGAAGAGGTGTGAGCAGGAGGGGACAAATGCACAGCCAGCAGAGCAGCAGTCATGAAATTAATGCTCATGTGATCTTGGCACCCTGAGCTGCTAAGAGAGGATGAAATATGGGAGCAATTCTGTACCATGATGATTCTACAGACACATCACTCTGTCATCATACACAACTATTTATGCCTAAATCTAGTTCTGTGACAGTTCCTCAGAAAATAATACACTGAAAACCTGTTAGGGAAATGAAGATCATAACATATTAGTCAATCTCAGGACAACTGAGCCACCAATGTGATGCAACCCTACAAGGCAAACATGACCTTAAATCAGAAATTATCATTTCAGTAGAGTAAGAGAAGACTTTATGCTATTTTACATTGCCCTAATGAGCCACTGTGTATACTGCTACGCAGAATTCTGGCAACTTATATTAAAGAAAAATGGATTTAAACTGGGACACATGGAGAACTGTTACTAGGATGATCAGAGAATGGAAATTTTCCTGTTTTGTAAGATCAAAGTTAAAGAAAGTGATAGCTAGCTACCTTTTTTCCTTACCTCCAATTCTACATTTTGTATTGGCTTCTGCTTCAGCTGCACCATTCTATCAGCCCTAATGCTCCCGTACCTATGCAGTGAACTGAGTCAAGGAACTTATAATCAATAAAAACCTTTCAATCATCAGTTTCCTGATGGGATTTTTTTTCTGAGTATGTAAATCTATGGTGGCACACAGAAAATAAGGCCTGAAGCTAAGAGTAACAATGCAAATTTATGATGCAAGTGCAGATCATTGTTGGCTAATAAACACATATTGAAAGGAAACGCCAAGAAGGAACACAGCTGTTTAAATATAAGGACAACACAAGCTTGGAGAAAATGGTTAGACATCTACTAGAAACCACATTTCAGACTGGAAATCAGAAATTTTAGCTGTCATGAAAGTTCAGTTGTGGTTACAGTTAAAAGGACAAAGGCATAACCTGTTCTTACAGTACAGCTACTATATGCTAGCACTTTAGGAGTTTTTTTCAATCCCTATTTAATAACAGTCCCATATTTTTGATAAAAAGTATGCATTTCATTGTGTTGAAGTATAGTATTTTTTAAAATTAATTTCCAGGAAGTCAGAGATTAGTAAATTAATACATAAAAAAGTAGTACCACTTGTACATCTGGACAAAGTGTAACATCTGGAAATGCTACTCATAGTAGCAAGGTAAAAGAAACTTCAGGCAGGGTGTAATTTCTCTAAAGTTCCAAAATTACTGTAACAGCTTTTTTCAAAGAATTGCCTCCTATATGTGATGTGAGACTTTCGGATGTGCCTTATATACCCTGTGACCTGATTTTTAACAGAATTTGGGTTTAGTATTTTGGGTTTTTTGAAACTTGTCTACCTGTTTATGCATCCAAAGCCATTATTTGGCCGCAAAAACATGAAGTATGCAAAAAATATATAGGTAGATAAAATACTCTTTTTTTAAATCACCAAAAAAGCTCCAAAATACAGGTAATCTGTTTTCATGAACATTAAGTGGGAGTTTAATCTTAGAGGGGGGAAAAAAAAGAAGCACCTTCCAAAATCTTTGATGCCAGTTTTGAGCATAGTTAGTGCTCATGATTTTGCATGAGAAACTTGACAAACTACGGAGTCCTGAAACACATCAACCTGCAGGAATTGGATTATATTTAAACATACGTGCTAACTCTTACTTTTCATACCAATGAGTTCTACTGTGGCAGCTCCTTTGGGAGTCCCTGCTGAGAGCAATGAATGTGCCCTTCTTTGCTTGTTTGTTTTCACATTCTTTGTACTGAAAAAGTTACTTTTGGATTTAGATTTCCAATAACTTGATAGCGAGTGACTATTAGATACCAGAATCATGCCTTGATACAGTTTTAAAGACATTCTAACACATTTAATTAAATTGAGACATATTTCAAGGGTTAGCTGAATTACACTGTTCAACATAATCACACAAAACAAATATTTTACATGTCACTTGTTAAATAACATTCATATGTGACCACGTAAATCTGAACTATGTCTAAACAAATAAAACCCTCTAAGAATTTTTCAGATTTTACTCCTGATCCTGCTTTCTTGGCCCTCAAAACATGCCCGTTTTGTGCCTCACAGTTGTGCACTGGCACATTTCAAATATCTACTTTTAAAATACAGAATAATACACAAAAAAGGCATGTAGAAAAAAAAAAAAAGAAAAATATGCAAAAAACAGTAATATGAAAGAAATTCAAAACTCAAATAGTATTTACAAATACTATTGCTTTTATGATACTTTAAAATACATTATTACAATCTTCTAGTTATGCTTTTAAATTTTTTTTTTTCTGTGCTAAAGATCATCGGAGTTGTTGTGATGGAGGAGTTCCAGTTATTATTTCAAAGTACTTTAAGAGCTATAAATCTAAAATTGGTGGACATTAAAAAGAAATACAGGTAAGAGATGCAAAAACTATGAATCTAATACCTTGCTTATCATCTCTTTTAATCAGAATGTTAAAAATTCATATTTTACAGCAAATTTTATAAGAGTTCTCACTCTTCACTTGACCATTACCACCTTTTTGATCCTGTAGTACTGCCAAAAAACATTTCAAAACCAATACAGGAAGACAAATACATCTGACAAACAAAATAAATTATATTATACTGGTTATTCATAAGATATATGTACTCCTTACCTTTGAAATATTAATACAGGTGTTGTAATTGATTTATTATGTTACAATAAACCAGTATAATAACATTTCATCATACTTTTCAAATTACTTCCATTTTAGATGTGTAGATCCATGGTCTCCGTTATTAATTTGTATGAATAGCAAACATCATACCACTAATTAATATCATATAATAAAAATATGTTTGTATGTCTCATTCATTGTTAAAACATCACCTTCCCCTCAAAGGGACATATTAAGTCTGTTTATTTTTTGGAAATTTCTGCTATGTAGCAAACTACTCACAGGCACTTGTCATCACCAAAAAGGTCAGTGGATTTGAAGCACTTGTCTTTTTGTAAAAGAAAAATGCATAAAGTTTGACAACGCTTTTTTTGCCGCAGGTTATCCAGAGAACCCCTGTGTGGTGCCAGGGATTTTCATGGCCCCTCCCCATCTCATTACAAAGGCTGGTAAAGATGCCACTGTTTGAAGGCTCATTTTTGTCAAGTTATAATATTGATGCCATCCTGTAGCACACTGTGCACTCTTGGCTACAACTACTCTGCTGCAATAGCTCACCCCTGAGTGAGGCAGTGAAGGAGTTTCATGTGCAGTGCTCTCTCTGTAGCCTTAGTCTGGAATTCCTTTTTTATTCCAGTCAAAGCAGCCACACCATCAGTGGCTACATTTGCACAGTTTTTCCATTAAACATTGGTTTCATTAAAGAAACTGTTTCCTGTTGAGAACAGATCTTCTCCAATACATTTGGATCAGTAATTGTCCTAATGCTTGTTTTTTCAAATCTTCAGCAGTGTCTTCTATGCATCTTTCAACAGTATTTACTGATAAGAATGCATTTCAGATTGCTGCTATATTGTTCTACCTGTGTTATTTCAGTGATTTTTTTTTTTTTGTAGGAATAACAATTGTTTCCTCAATGGCATGTGGTCTTTTGCTATTACCTATGAAACTTCCAGACTTTTATCATTAAGTTTTGCAAAGTGCTGGATTGAGCAGCATGACTGAAAACATCACTGAAAAATATTTGTGAAGGTCTGTCTTCATGTTCTGAATGCATAGCTTTCTAAACATCTTGCTAACCATAGTGGCTTCATACCACCTTTAGCTGACATCTCAAGACATAATACACAATTTTGGTGAACTTCATTAGCAGGGGGTGTCAGTTCATAGAATCATAGAGTCATAGAATCATAGAGTCATAGAAAGAATGATAGTTCCAACCCCCTGCCACAGGCAAGGACAACCTTACTAGATCAGGTTGCTCAGAGCTCTGTCCAACCTGGCCTTGAACACTTCCCAGGTATGACATATCCACAACTTCTCTGGGCAGCTTGTTCCAGTGTTTTGCCACCCTCACAGCAAAAAAAAAAAACTTCTTCCTAATATCTAATCTAAACCTACCTTCTTTCAGGTTTAATCCATTCCCCTTTGTCTCCTTTGCCCCCTTTGTAAAAAGCTCCTCTCAATTTTTCTTGCAAGTTCCCTTCAAGTACTGGCAGGTTACAATTAGGTTGTCCTGAAACCTTCTCTTTTCCAGGCTGAACAAACCAAATTCTCTCAGCCTTTCCTCACAGGATATTTCAGTCTTGATAATTTTTAATGTGTTTAATCAACTTATTGTCAGATCCAATCAAATCACCATTGGTTTTGACATTGTGTGGCTGACAAAGAAGTCACACTTGGAACAGAAGTGGCAGCTCTACCATTTTCTTGTTCCTTGCTTGTGTTTTGAATCATCTTCAATGACAGTTTCTTTGCAGAATCTTTTTAAGACACTTGTCCATTTTGTGAGGGTTAATGTAATCAAAACTAGTTAATACAATCTGTAAATCCAGTTAAGCAGGCACATGGGAATGGGAATTTAGACAATACACTGAAAACAAGCAAGCGATGGCAGCACTGTCAACCCCTCTGCATTGTGCAGCACCCAGTGCTCCCCCAGGATACCTCATATGCCATACCTGAGGTGACCATCTGACCAAATGATGGCAGCAGTTTTGTTTTGGGCTTTTTCCCTTTTTAAAGACAGACTCATTGGAGGAGCTATGTATAAGTATGAGCAATGTGACCAGATGGAGAATAAACAACAGCAATAAAGATCTCATGTTGCTGGTGGTGCCTGTTAATCTGGATTTCTAAGGAAGAGAGAGGAATTCTCCCAGCAAGACCTAATAAATCTGAATAATTTGAACAGTTGTCTGTTTGTGTCGGTACTGGGTTGTGTGTCTGACTGTTGGCTCCATCAAACCCTGAGATGCCATCCAGGTGAGCTATCAGTTATCAGTTGCAACTACAGTTGTAACTACATCCTTGTGGCTTCTTTCTCTGACCCACTTAATACCTGCTTCATTCTGCTGACCAGTCTACCTGTCTGCTTCTTGAAATAAACTCTCACCTTGCCCTTCTATTTAGTATATATTTTGATTCTGTGGCATTTTCATTCCAAGTCTGATTCCTGAGTATGCTTTCACTTTTTTGCTTTTTTAATTTTTTCTTTTTTTTTAAGATGCTCTATGCTACTCCTAATTTCTGCTTCTTTGGCTCACTTTAACTTTTTTCCTGCCTTGATTCTAGTCTAACAATGATCACTGAGCCCAGTTGCCTATTATAGTACCTACCTACAGTTGTTTGATATTGTGTGGATGTTGACAGTGTGAATCAAAAAACTGAAATTTCACAACTATTAAATGTGTTTAGAGCTGTTACTTGAAAGCAAAATCAAATAAAATTGAAGACTGCAGTAATTTTCTCTATATTTACTGAGACATGAAAACTCCCTGGGCATCTGTAGGAAATCCAGGATAGATCTCTCTCTTTCACTAAGAACACTGTTCAACTCTCATAATGTGTCCTTCAGGGAGCATCAGGCCTCTGACTAATGATAAGTTTTCATCAGGTAGAGTGACTCGTGTGCTATGGCATTACCTAAGCTAAAATGTGGATTATTTTCTTGCAGTTTCTAAAATAATAAGGTGCTACTTATAAAAACTAGTGATTCTGAATCTGAAAAAAAATAAGCATAAAAGAGAATATAATTTAAAATAACCTTTTTGTAACTATTTCTAAATTTGATACAAGTCCCAATACTAACACGTATTAGGACTAAAATCTTCAATATGAGACATTAATAAAACAATAATAAAATCTATACTTGTAATTGGTATACAAAAATAAATGGCTTCTAGATTCAATATCTGTTTTGTGGCTTCTGTTCAAATCTCATGTCCTTTTGAGATTTCTGGTTTCATAGCTTTAAAGAAGCCTATCTGAAATTCTCTATTGGTAAAGGAGCACTGAACTGAAACTTAGTAACTTGATCAAAAAATCTACCATGAAGAATCAGATATTTATGGATCATGCTTTTCACTTTTTGACAAGAAAAGAAAGCGAATGCCTGTAAGTTTTTGGCTTCTAAGCTTAAGCAGATGTTCACCTCTGAAAACAGATATTATCTTCAACATATTCATAGCACTCTTGGATTTTGCCATACCCAGGTACCAGGACTTGCATCTGAAGATACCCAGCACTCCTCAAATGTAGTGGAAATATCTTGATGTTTTGCTGTTGTCCAAGATCTTTCCCCTCAGAATCCTGAAAATACCTGTATCTGCTCCATACCACCCTTTAGGATGGAGCTCATCGTGAACTGCAGCTTGCCAGAAAACTATGAGAAATAAATCAGCACCTTAAGAGAGTTTGGAAACTGGAGAGACTCAGTCAGTGGGAGAATTAAATTCCTGAGCATATCTCATTGAAGAAAATTTACCACTGAGGGTTACTCCTGTATATTGTTGTTTGTGGAATTAGCTTCCTCTGATTATAAGCATTTGAAAGTTAAATGTTTACCTTAGATCCTATTTCCAAGTATGATTATATTGTAAACTGGCCTAATCAACTGAAAATTCACTTTTTGCCAGCTTAATTTCAATCTTTCTTTTATTTTAGAGCAAGAACTCAAAAGGAAGGATGGGAATTCTTCCTTCAGTGGATTGTTCTTGAAAACATTCTTAAAAATAACTTGGAAATGTCTGAGAGTGAAGTGACCACACACTGAGTTAAATCTCTTTGACTGTGATGTTACCTTGAGCAAAGTAAACTTTGATGCAGAAGATGAAGTGGCAGAAAATTTGTGGTGATAATTCTTAGGGAACCGCCATTATTAACAAAGAAATTACATTTGTTCAAAGACCTCAGTAAATGTTAGGGTAACAGTCAGAAACCTGTACAGAACATAAGGAGGTATGAGTTGTTCTCCAGTTAAGCACAGGAAAAAATGTATTAAACAAAAGAGACAGCATAATATTTAAGCAGAATTTCTGATTAAGGTGCTGGCTACTGAAGAAGAGACATTAACTCTCTCATGGCTACTCTACATATTTTGATTTGTGCTTCTGCAGTTAAGGCAATAGTATGTAGAATAATTCAAATCCAGGACAGGAACTTCATTCAGACTTACCAGTGAAGATGCAGCAGATAGGTATGTACCTAATATTTGGATAACTCACCAAGTTTTTCAGGAAAATAGGATAGAATGATGCTTTATGAGAGCCCAATATATCCCCTTAAGGAAAATCAAACTGATACTTTAATTCTATAAAGAATTTCCAAATAGAAAAAATGTCAGTAGTAATGAATTTTTTTTTGAAGTTTGATATTTTTAAAGCATTGGGAAAATGAAATTATACAGGTTGATGCTAAATGAGCCTTCAGGATTTCAGAAGTTGAACTATTCACTCAAACCCAGAAAAAACCTTCACTTTCAGAGCACAGGGATCAAACACAATGCCAAAGAAAAACCAAACCAACCACCCAACCAACCAGACAAAAAAACACACAGAAAAGTACTGCCATTTTTCCTTCCAAATTAACTCGCACCAAAAAATAATCTTCCTATTTTATTTCCTTTTCTGAACATTGAAGTTATGTAACAGGGATAGATAATGTCATGGATGAGAAAACATCCACAATGAGAGTGTAAAGGCTGTACCAGATGAGTTTTAGGATACAGTGCTGGGATGATGGTACTAGTATGGAGAAAATGGATCTATACAATTCTGCTGAATCACTGCTTTGAAAAAACACTATTCTTCAAAGATCCTTCAGGTGATGGGAATACTGAATCACATCTTATCATAGAGAATGAATACAGATGTAAAGATTATTACTTCCACTCAAAGTCCCTGAAGTTGCCTGCAAGTATCTTGACAAAGAAATCAGGTTAATACAACCTTGAATTTCTGAAAGGCACTTAGTTCCTCACTATAGACTCTTAAGACAACTAAGAATGTAATGGTTTATGGATCCTCAGATGACTAAGCCAATGACAAAAAAAGGAAAGAACAAAAGAAAAATGGGCAAAAGCATATTTGGACTATTTTCTCAGTAATGACTTTTCACTAATGAAATCTGAAAATTGGCCTTTTTTTGTGCAACATGTGCATAAATTACCTGGAAAACTGAGTAAACACCAAAGGAAATCTCTAAGTATGCTCCAATATTGATACTAACTTGTTCCAGGAAGTGGAAAGGCATGGGGATAAGGAACTGAAAAACAACACCAACAAGCCAACCAAAAAATAGCAAAAAACCTTACAAAACTTTCTAGACCTGACTGGGCAATAAAATGGCAGATGAACAGGGTAAATTAAAGTTTAAAAGTGATGAATATGGGAAAAATAATTTACCTTTATAAAAATGACAAGCTGAAAAATTGACACTGAAACATGACCTTGAAGTTATGACAACTCTATGAAAACATTGGTTCAATGTTCAGGAGCAATCAAAAAAGGAAATCAAGTATTTGGAATTATTAAGATGACACAGAGGAACACATCACCACGCCACCACATGATTTCACAAAGCTCCCAAATCTTACAGACTCCATGCTTTTTGGTTCCACAAGAACAAGACAGAATGAAAAAGAGAACGGTAACAAGAAATCAAGGCAGAGAACACTTTTCGAGTACCACGACATAAGGTAGAATTCTTTACCTTAGGAAAAGGATGGCTGACAAGATCATAAAATGGAGATTTATTAAGTCTTGACTGGCATAGAGAAAGTGAAGAAATTTTTTATTATTTCCTATTTCGCTATGTTCTCACAAAAATACAGACAATAGGGGAAGCAGTTGCTTAAAGGAGAAAAGCATAACAGTATAGCTGCGAAGGAAGCCCAATGAATGTTTGTCACAGAACAAAGTATTTTCACTACCAAGTTAGTAAATGGAGAGCAAATTATAAAGGCAGTTAAGACAGAAATACTTGCCATGGGGAAATGAATACTTTTCTGAAGACAATATTGGGAGGGGGTGGTGTGTGATGCTCCTCGCGAATAGGGGCAGGGAAGGCAGTAGGTGGGGTGAAGCCGAGCTCCGCGCCCGCAGCTGGGCTATGACATCTCGTGGTCACACGGTCTAAGTGCAGTCCAGGACACCGCGCTGCAGAGCACCATTTGTTTTTCCTTCGATATTAAAAACAGAGACCCTGAAGACGTAATCAGTGGTGGGGAGCAGGCGGAATAAAATCAGAAGAGTACACTACTTATAGGCTGTCTATATAGAAATGGGTAATCTAAAATTTAAATGAGGTTATTATTGATATATGAAAGAGAAAGTTGACTCAAATGCTGTTCTATCATTAAAACAGATATGCTTTCATTAACACTGTTAAATGTGACTTCAATTATTGAGGAAAACAGACTAAATTTTAAGCCGAATCTGAATCAAAAAAATCACAGACCACTTGAATACACTCCCTCAGCTGTAAATGGAATTGTATTTGGGTTTCATGACACACAGACCATATGGTTCTAGCAGACACGAGGACATGAAATCTTAAAGATCCATGCCTCAGAAACAAAATATATCTCTTTACTTGAAAGCCCTACTGGAATGTAACTTCCTCCTAACCCTTGTTTTGTCTCTGTGCATCTTGGAAGAGCGATTCAGCTCACCATGGCTAAAGCAATACTGAAATTTTATTTTGAGATCCTTACAAGAAAGAGGTATCTTGAATTTCTCACACCGATACTACAAGATTTTAAGTCTTACAGATACTTTCACTTACCTACATTTAGGTTTACAAAGAGATTTAATATTTAATTTTAAAGGCAAATCATAATCACAGAATCACAGAATATGCTGAGTTGGAAGGGACACACAAGGATCATTGATTACAACTCCTGGCCCTGCACAGAACCATCCCCAAGAGTCATCCATGTGCCTGAGAGCACTGTCCAAATGCTTCTTGAACTCTGTCAGTCTGGTGCTGTGACCACTTCCCAGCACCTGAACCAGTGCCCAACCCTATTAAAGTTTGTGTTGAATTTCCTTGCATAAAATAGATTGGATAATATGGTCACTGAAATACCTATTCAAGTGAAAATTTCTAATATAAAAAAAATAAAATTACTCAACTCATCAGAAATTTTTAATCAGAAAAACAGTATTTCTTGAATAAAATATGAATAAAGTAACAAAAGGTGTTTTTAAAAATCCACACTATTTTATCTACTTATAGTCATTTAGATTTGTTGAATTTCTCCTATTTTTTCAGCTTACAGTAACCACAAAAGAGTTCACTTCTTTAGGAAGTCCCACACAACCTTAAAGGGTTTTTTCCCCCTGAAATCTCAATTAGTATTTGGTTTAACAGCCTAGAATAAGTTTATATATGACAAGAGCTCAGTTGTGTTGCAAATCATATTCATCAACTTTTTAAGCAAATTATATTCTTGGCAAGAATATAATACTAACAAAATAAAATGAGCATAATTAATGCTCCCTTGTTATTAAGTTACAAGTATGCTTTTCCTAGACAAGAATTAAATATATTCATGTGGAATACAGCAAAGTGAGGACTAAAGTCTCCCATTTCTATCTATTTTTTAAAGTAATAAAATGCAGTCTTCGGCAACATAAACAAAGTGCATTCTGAACATTTCAGAAGGAAAACTTTAATTCTTAGCAACAGGATGGAGTCATGCAACAGAGTTACTTCTGTAAAAAGGATTGCAGTACTATTACCTTTCATAAAACTCTTAGTCAAGGCATAAGTAAGTTCAGAGGGAAGACAGAAGTACCCAAACTAGATGCCAGAGAAACTAAAGATATCTACACAATAAATAATGTGACTATATACATACAGAAGGAAGGGGCTATGAATAAGTGTTTTGTCCTACACAAAAAGTTGTCTCCCCATAAAGTTGTACAACACACACATTTCCAGAGAGCATCTTGACTTACAATGTCATTTATACTCATTCTAGCATGAACTAAGCCATGATAAGGATCAGACAGCCTTTTCTCCATATGGAAAGGAGATACTGATGAAAGGCGGGAAAATGTCAATGCTGCTGCTGTCAGATCTGTATAGATGTAGTCATCGTGATACATTGTGATTCACTGTGCATCTGTCTGATTAACTCTGCAGTTGAGAGAAACTCACAAAAATAAATCCAGCACAAAACCATTCATTACCAAGTTTCCATCCACTTCTATTTGACAGTGAATACTTCCTACCCATTAGGTCATATTTTGTCTACAGGTAGATCAAGGCCCCTCCTGAACAACAAGCTTAGTGTAATACCACGGCCTAAGCAGCACTTGTGCAATCTTGAAACTTGCAGTTGAGACTTGCTGGTAGGGGTCTACACACCTTTGGCAAAGCTGGCATCAGATGTACTTGAGAAGGTAAACATCAGTCCCAAAGTGCTAGCAGAATGAAAATATATAAAGTCCATTATGTTCATTAAAACACATCTCTTATTTGTGCCTTCTGCTGAAAGATGCACCTCTTGCTCAGACTTGAGGGGAGGACAGAAAGAGAGGGGTCAGAGTTCTGAAACACTTACATAAAGCTGCTTCTTGTACCCTGCCCCTCTTGGTCAGGGACAGCCTCTCCAACAGGGAGATCAGATGTGTCTAATGATCAGAACAGATGGATGTGAAAATTGAAATAAAGTCCTGAAGCATGTTATCTTGGACTTCTCATAAGCAGATGGTTCTGAGGACTTTTGGAGGAATGCTCCACAGACCTCATGTATAGCACCCATTTGGAGTTAATTTTGCTGTCCTTCAGTGCTCTAGGTAATCACCTTCTCAGACAGGTATTAGTAAAAAGTCAATTAAAGAAGTCAAGAGGACTACTAACCTCAGGTGTAATCTTGCTTGTCTAGCAGACTGACATGACAAGCTTCCTCACAATCTTAGCTGTGAGAGATGCTTAAGCAAAGGCAAGAAGACAGTCATTCCTTTAAGATTTTTTTCCTCTCTACAAGAATGGACACATCTTTATTGAGAAAAATAATTGAAATATCTGAAAAAAACCCAGAATGAGTATATTAAGAAATACATGGTGAGCTGGGTGAATTAAGCATAAGTTATATCAGGAACATGACAAATACTTCTGGTCCATCATAAAGGCCAAAGGTTCAGATTGTCTCCAAGCACATAAAAAAATAATTTCAGCCAATCTAAGACAAACTGGAAACTATTTAAATTTTCAACTCTGCTTGGGGGCCTATCTATCTACACTCCACATGTGTACATTTAATAATCTGTTGGAGGCTCTAAAGATCAGTGACAACATGCTATCTTTCCTAGAGAAACTACTCCAACACTTATCAGAGATATAAAAAGACAGATGGCCTTTTGTGGTGGGTTGACCCTGGCTGACTTCCAGGTGACCATCAAGCTGCTCTGTCACTTCCCTCCTCAGCTGGACAGGGGGAGAAAAACATGACAAAAGGCTTGTGGTCAAGATAAGGACAAGGGAGGTCATTCAGCAATTACTGTCACAGGCAAAATAGAGTTGACTCAGGGAACTTAGTTTAATTGATTACAAATCAGATCAAAGTAATGAGAAATAAAACCAAACCTTAAAACACCTTCCTCCTACTCCTCTTTTCATTCCAGGCTTAAATACTGTTTTTCCTTATCTCCTCCCAGCAGAGCAGGGGGACACGGAGTGCGGGTTATGGTCACTTCATCACACACTATTTCTGCCACTCCTTCCTCAGGGAGAGGACTCCTCACACTCTTTCCTTGCTTCAGTATGGGGTCCATCCCATAAGAGACAGTCTTCCAAAAATCTTTCCAACATGAGTCCTTCCCACAGGTTGCAGTTCTTCACAAACTGCTCCATCATTAATCCCTTCCATGGGGTGCAATCCTTCATGCACAGGCTGCTCTAGCATGGGTCCCTCCTTGGGTAGCAAGTCCTGCTAACAAACCTTCTCCAGCATTGGATTCCTCTCTCCATGGGTCCATAGGTCCTACCAGGAGCCTGCTCCATACAGGCTTCCACAGGGTCACAGCCTCCTTCGGGTATCCACCTGCTCTACCATGGGGTCCTCCACAGGCTGCAGGTGTATCCCTGCTCCAACATTAACCTCCCTGGGCTGCAGGGGCACCACCATGGGCTGCACCATGGACTGCAGGGGAATTTGTCATGGTGCCTGGAACACATCCTCTCCCTCCTTCTCCAGTGACCCTGCTATCTGTGGTTGCTTCTCCCATGTATTCTCATTACTCTTTCCTACCTTTTCACAGCAGTTTTTCCCCCTTCTTAAATCTGTTACCCCTTTTTTTTTTTCCTTTTTTAAATCTGTCATCCTAGAGGCACTACCACTATCATTGATAGGCTCAGCCTTGGGCAGTGGCAAGTCCATCCTGGAGCCAGGCTGGCACTGGCGCTGTTGGAATTGCGGGAAGCTTCCAGCAGCTTCTCAAAGAAGTCAGCCCTGTAGCCTCCCCATTACCAAGACCCTGATACACAAACTCCTTGTACCTTTTCAGATTTTTCCTCTTATAATGGTAGTCTGAAAACTAAATGAAAACAATAAAAAAGGACATTCATACTTGGCTAGTAAACCTATACATAAATAAGAAAAGTTATTGGTAATATTACAGAATATTTTTTAAAAATGAACCAGGACTCCCTTCTGCACAAAATATCACATATCTCAGGACTATTTTTATTTATTTAAAACCAATTCCTTTTTAGTTTCAACATTCCAATTTAGTGGTATGCACGTATGCACAGGTATATATCCACAGATAGAAAGCTGTGCTGTGCCTGAACATTCAAAAATGACAGAACTTTAACCGTTTCTAGCCCAAATAAGTGAATATTAAGACTTACAGACTCCTGTATGAATATATTGGCATTTTGCTGTTTCTGTCAGTATAAACCAAGCAAGCATTGGCTGTGGGTAACACAGCAACTATCTTGCCAGGCATTATTGATTTATCGAATATTAAGACCATCTGAAAAATGGCTCAAATAATATTAAACAAAAAAAGATTGTGCTTTTGATCTCTTTGTTTTGTATTCCTCTAAGTGGGATGTAAGGACTAACATCTTCCAGAAAAAACATGCTTGTCACCAAGGAACAAGTGCTGATAAATTGAACAGAAGGAAGAATAGATTGTAGTTGATGACAGCATATAGAACATACTCTCTTAAAATATCCATAACCTATATTACATTTAGAATTCCAAAATAAATAAGAAAGAAATTTCATATTTGATTTGTTCTGGCACAAATCTGGGTAAACTAGAGTGCAGGGCTACCCAACATAAAGTTATTAAAACAAAATTATATCCACAGTCTAATCTCTGGCAAGCACTCAAAGCAATAGCCATGAGATAGTTTTATTTTATGGTAAGTATCTGACATTTTCATTAGTGTACACTGGCAAGAAATGCATGTTGATGTTCCAAATGCCTATAAAAAGCAAGAATTAATTCACACCCCCCAAAAATGGCAAGTAATTTAGAAATTACTTTATATTTCGTATCAGTTTTAAGCTCCTATGAGATTGTCAGCAAGCATGAGTAAAAAATATTTTGGTGAGAAAAATTGAAGGTTTTATATGTAAGTACTGCTAAGTCAGACAAAAGATCCACATAGCACAGCTCTTTGAGTAACAAAAGGAAATGCTGTGTAGGGAGAACACACATCCAGCCAGTTTCTTCCAGCACACTCCCAGAGCACCTACAAGTGTTGGGTTAGGAATGTTAGAAACAGACACACTTGCCTACTTTTGTTCCTACTAAGTAATTACTTTGGTTATGACAACAATTCCTTTTTGAACCCACTTGTACTACCTGATTACACGATCTCCAGTAAATTCCAAGAGTTCAATGCCTACTGCATAAAGCAGTAGTTCACTTGTCTCTTTTAAATTCACCTCCAACTACCTTGATTGAATGCCATCTAGTTTTAGTACGGTGAGATTTGGCAAGCAGCAGTTCCACATTTCTTTTATCCACTTCCTTTATGATCATAGGAACTTCTGGCATATTTCTGTGCCTTCTTTTTTGCTAAATTGAACCTACAACTTTGGTTACACTACTGTATACATGTGCACTTTCAGATAGAACGTGAGCTTAACTTTCAATTTTCAATCTCCTTTGTACTTTAATTTTCCTTTTGAACAGAATTTTTTAAGCCACTTCTAAAACATGGCTTTATTTTCAACTTTTGACAGTTGAAAAATCTCAAAATTCCCAGAATAATTAGTGCATTATTCTTATGTCTGTTAATACCTATATAATATGAAAAATCTGTTTCCAACTACATTTAAGCATAGCTATACAGTGACTCATATATGAAAATATTTTATCAGTCACGTGTGCATAATGTGATATTTTCCCAACCTTAAAGAAGTTTGGAATAACTGTTAATGTGTTTTGGTGCAACCCAAGCTCTGGAACAAAGAGTAACCAGGAATTCAGTATGATAGCTTTAACAAAGACATCTAATTTGTACACCATGCACTGTCTGTTACCTGGATTGGAACAAAGTTTGTCAGAGCACCCTAAAAAGTAACTGAAAGAAAAAATGCCTTCTCAGGAAGTCTGTTTGGGAGATGTATCCGTATCTCTGCTGCCATCAATTACTGCATGGAATGCGTTAGGAGGAAGAAATAAAATCCTTATCTTACTTTGAAAGCTCTCACAGGTGAACAATTATAATCCACATTGACTTCATCTGAATTTTGTGATAAACCTCTGTACCAACAGAGAGCAAGTCCTATCTGATACATTTAAAAAATTTCTTTTTTCCATTTCATTGCTATTCCTGCAGTAGCAGGACACACTAGCTCTTCGTTTTTTACTTTATGCTTATTATAATTTAAAAGCACAGAAAGTAAAAATAAAAGGCTTCAAAGTTCCTTCATTGATCAATTTTCCAATTGTGATTGTCTTTATAAACATTCAGAAATCCTTTTAATGAATTTGAAGGACCTGTTGATGCTAAAATCCAAAAGTACTATGATACAAACATCACAGTTGTGCAATTTTTCTCAATTGTGGATCATCCTGCCCCAAAATAAATAATGATTATAAAAGTTCAATTGAAAGAACTTCTTCTACAGGTGTAATATGCAAGATGCATGTTTTGTATTCTCTATGTTCCTAACTTTGTTATAAAAGCAGAATTCAGAGAAGGACTTAGAAAGCTTTCCTGTTCAGCAGCAAAGGGCCAGGCATTCTGTCAATGCTGCTGCTGGCAAGAAGAGTTGACCTTTGCTCCAGAAGAGCCACAGCTGTTTGGAATCAATGCCAACAGGCTTGGGAACCACAGGCCAGGGCATAGGAGCGTCTGTGAGCTCTATACAAAGCTGTGCTGTGGGCACTGTGTGAGAGGGGTGATTGCTGGGGGTGAGGTTCTCCAGACAAATGGGCAGAGAACACTTGTCTGCTAGAGGGCATCAGACAGGGGTTTGCAAGATTTTAGCATATTCATTTGTGGACTAAATTATGGTATGGTTGCCAAGAGAATAAAACTAATAGAAAGCCCCGAGGAATAAAAAGCTTTGAAAAATGCAGGGGTGGGGTGGGCTGGTTAGGTCAGATTTTGCTCAGTTGAAAAGATGAGATTGGTTTGCATGTTTCTCTTGTTTCTGTACACCTTAACCCAAGCTTAGCTCATCAGAAAAGTCAGTTTTGCTCATAGGCAACTGGTATTAGAAGCTGGAAATCACAACAGAGACTTCTTAAAAACATTAGTCAGTAAAGTTAAACAGGTATCAATAGAGACAACATGAAGAACAATCTAATTAAAAAATACACTGGTGCTGAAAATTTCATACAAATCATCCTGCCTCCAGTAATGGAGCACAGATTCAGCAGTGATTGAAATAATATTAAATGGTTTTCTACAACTAATTTTTATTTTTCAAACTCTTGAGAAAAAGAGCACATCTAAAATATTTCTGCATATAATACAGAGTATGTGCATGCCTTGACAAAAAAGATGACCAAAAAAATTAGGATTATAGCCCTTGTAATCTTATCTTGGCTATCTGCATATTTTTTCCAGAACTACTTCCTAGAGGAAACTCAGACAAATATGATTACTTCCACTCTTATGGGGCTCAGTCTCTTCAGGAAGATACTTGTCAGAAATCCAACACTTAAAATATGGATGAGTATCCATATTGCAATACCGTGTCTGAGTTGTATAAACTTGCATCATCAGTCCCTGCTTTATACACTTTCCATTTTCATTATATATCCACCCTTTATACAGATAAACTTTCCATTTTTTCAGCCATAGGAAAGTAAAGGCTTTGCAAGTCCTTCACTACAAAGTCAAACTATATTTATTCTAAATTTTTCAAAAATCCCTGAGTTATAACAACTAATCCAACAGATTTTTTTCAAGGAAGATTTACTTACCAGTAAAGTTATTTTTAGTTATTTTTATGATCTAAAATAACATCTTGTAACAAAAGCATTTTATCTTTACACACCACAAGGATACCAGGAAACTGTCAGTCAGTGCATATGCAACAGATAACTTCAGCTACTGACTTCTCTACCAGCTTGTGAAGAAGGTAGGAAGAAAAAAAGGCAAGAAAGTGTCGTGGAAAAAAAGTAGGATTATGTAAAATATATATGTCAATAGAGTTCTTTGAGATCACCATTTCCCTATAGTTCTTACATCCAAATGAATATCATACATTTAAAATGCATAATTAATTATATGAACATTAATGACATTTCAACGACAAAATCATTACATTGCCTCCTATTTTCATTCATTTTCTAGTTTACAAGACCAGGTCTGTTTTCTTTTATCCCAGAAGAATGACTATATCAAAAGATTTTTTAATTTTGGTTTTGTCAAATCAGAACATTGCACAAAGGGAGGAAGAAAGTCTTTTAAAAAATTAATTGCTTTGATAATGAAATGGAGTATGACAGCAACGACCCTTGCCTACATTACAAGGTCAGTACAGTGATCAGGAAGCACACCAGGCACAACTTGAACCCAAGACTGGTTTAAGTGGTTTAACTGCACAATATGTTATATACACGTATGCAAGAAAAAGAAATAAAAAATAATTTTAAAATCAGCAATATATTTTGATATGTGGATGACATGCCTGGATGGCTGGTCCATACTCTTTTCTTTTTCTGTCATATACATTCCAAATAATCAGGAAAGACATTCATAAATGCATTCTCAAACAAGAGCCCAGTAGAAAAAAAAAACGTAGGAAGAACATAGGCCCAAGAACATGAAGTCTACCTTCAGTACAGTATGCCTCTTTACAACTCTCCTTCTTCTCATGGTTCAAAAAAAATGGAAAAGCCCCCAGGAAAATGCTTTTCTGAGAAGTACATTAGTCTATCCTGAATTGTGATTATTCCTCCAAAATTAATGAAATTAATTCTCTTTCTTGGCCTTCTAGAACATGCTGCAGACCCATCAGGGGCAGACTGGACTGGAACATCTCTCTGTAGTTCTTTTCACATCACGCTTACCAACTAATGGCTTTGAAACTGCAGTCGTGGAATTCGACTGGCTCATCAGTATTTAATTGGTAGAAAACAGAAATGGAAAATTATGCCAAAGGATCTTCCTGTTCATGTAGGAGATCTATACCTCTGTAGTAGGACAATGTTTTTTTTATAATCTGAAGACCCCACAAGAGTCATTCAGTTTTCTTGAGCTGAAAAGTGACAATTTTCTTGAACTCAATTAAGATATTTAAAATACTGAAGCTGTTGAAAAAGAGTTCCATTGGTTAGGGAAGACTAGAGAATACAAAGCATTTACAGCATGTATCACTGAACTGGAGGCTTATTAAGCCAGTCTCTAATTAATGTAACTATCTCAGCAGAAAATTACTCACTCATTCTTTTTATAGTACCAAATCATCTATTTATCACAGTACTGCTTAATAACTTCCATGAATAAGGAATACAAACATTTCCTTCCTATAGCCTACTTCCCACAAAACACCTCTTCCTCCCCTCCCCACAAAAAAGGGGGAAAAAAAAGAAAATCAAATAAAAAAAACCACAAAATGAGCCCTACAAATTCTTTTCCTTTCCCTTTGTTCACTTAATGTGTTTCACTAAGATTTGTACAAGAAATCCATAAAGAAACAGCCAAACAGCAGGGAAACCTGCATTCGAGCAAGTTCTGAAGATTTTTAGCTAAAAAAAGTAGCTACATTTCCAATTCTAAATACTCATAACTGAGAGATGAGCAGTTTGGGATTAACACTGAGATACAATTCAAAAGCTTATTCAGCGTAATGGAATTTTAACTGGTTTTATCAAATGGGTATATGGAAGTTCAAACTCTTTGTAACTAACAAGACCAAGTATCGTGCGCTCAGACCGGCTCCCTTTGCTCAGCTGAAATGCTTCCAGAACACACTGCCCTGACAGTCAACAGAGGCCTCTGGCTCAGGTACCCTGATTACAGCTGCTAGACAGTAACAAAGCATTAGGTGCCAGCTACTTCAGTGTCTTCCACAAGGGAAGGCAGTGCCTATGGGTGAGGACATGGTAGTTTTTGAATGCAGAAAATGTAATGTCTTCAGAGAGCTGCAAGTCCTGACCATTTCCCTACCTTGTATTTTGACATTTTAACAGTCTGTTACTGGAAATGACAACAGCACCCATACAATGTAAAGGCTTACTATAAGAAGGGTTATGAATAGGATGACAGAAGATGCTAACAACTTAACCCTAAGTCATCAACCTAAATGTTTAGTAAACCCAGAGTTATACAAAACAGTAAAAGCACTTCACAAGAAAACACCCATTAGAATTCTGATTGTGGAATCAGTCAAAAACCAATTTGCTACATGAAGCTGTCTCAGGACACTAGAATGTTCAGAGGGTATTGTTTTCTCTTACCACTTTCTTCTGCTGTAATCCAAAAAGAGGAGACAGACACAGCTCTAATTTATGAGACATTCAACAGACATATTAACCCAGAGCTAACAACTAGCTTGATAATAAAAGTATTATTTATTCAGCTTATGAATTGCACACTACTAATAGTTTTATTTTTCTTTATCATACTGAAATTAACTGAGTGTGCTTCACCTTGGCCCATTTGTGCCACATCTTAGCTGCACTGCAGAATAAAACTAAATGCACACATGAAATAGATAAGAAAAAAAGTACAAATAACTAACTGTCAATTAAAAAAATAAATGCTTAATAAGCTTGATACCATACTAAGCCAGTAGCAAAACTCTGTTCATACTCTAAGCTTCTTCCCCTCATCCCTGATTCCTTTCCAATCCAAAAGCTTCTTCTGTAAAAACTATAAAAAAAGTTTATGGCAATAAATCACCATATTTGGAATGGCAATGGCAGTGCCTCAGAATTTATGCATTTTGTAGCCAATATTTTCTTTCAGAACAGAGTTTCCTATAAAAAAAAGAGTGAAATGACCCCTCCAAAGCATGATGTTTACCACCAAATTAGTTCTGGACAGACCCCTTTCTGTTTCCTTTCTCTTTTCATTCACACACAAATAAACCTTCTGGCAACATCACACAATAGTCAAAATAGAACTTTCGAGAGTTTTCCAGACATTTGTAAAATTGTACAAAGCTTCAAACAGACAGTTCTTTCATTTGATGAACAGAACAAACCTGGTAGATGTGCCTTAGCTACAAAGAAAGAAAAGTTAGTTGAGTTTACTGAATGCAATAAGGACCTAATATTTTGTTTTAAACTTCAAAGTAGAGAAGGGACAAAGTAAGAATAACTAAAAATAACATTTGCTTAAGTACAAATAAAAGATGTTCCATTTTAATGCACAAAACAATTTAGTATTTCAAAATCTAGGGGATTTTGGGGACATCATTAAAGAGACAGCAAGAGAAACTTAGCTGAATTTAGTAAAAGTTTTGACACTGATTTTGTCAATCAAAAACCACCCCTACTCCTTAAGCCATAGATGATGATGAAAGCTGAATCTTCAGTATTTTGTATTTTTAGCCTCTTTTAAGTACTATCTTCCTTATTAGGAACTTAATATTCATCTGCCAAAGCATCTGCTCTTTGCAAGGATTCACCATTTCAGCTAATTCACCAAGGCAGCACCATTAGGCTCAAGGAATACAAATATATGTAGACCTATTGTGATTTTTAAAAAATGTTCTTCAGATTTACTGAGAAGCCTGCTAAGGATTAGCTAAAAAAATAATTAGGGAAAAAAAAAAAAGCCAAAAAGCCCCAGCCACTAAGCTCCTATGATCAACCACTTCTTCCTTCAACCTGTTACGGCTCTGCATGAGGGGAATGAAGGGGGGTTTTTGCGAGGAGCCCTCAGGGCGAGGAGGGCTCCCAGGGCGAGGAGGGCTCCGGGGGCGGCCCCTTTCTGCCTGCCCGGCCGGGGCTGCTCCGCTTCCAGAGCTGCTGCTTTCCGAGCGAACCGGAGCGGGCGCGGTACCTGCGGGGTTCCTGCCGCGCCCATCGCCTCACGAAAAGCCGCGCCCGAGCCACCCGCGGGCACTTGAAGCGAGCGGAGGAGGCGGAACCGCCCTGTCCGCGGCCGGAGCCCTCGGGCCGCCCTGCTGAGGGGCGAACCGGGCATCACAGAGCGGCATCACTGCCCTGCTCCCCGCGCCGCCGGACAGGGGGCCCGGGGCCGAGCCGGGCCCGTCGCCGCTGGGCGCAGCCCGAGCTGAGGGGAAGGGGCGCAGCAGCGGCGCCCCCCGCCCGCCCGCCCGACGGCGCTTCCCGCTAGGAACCACGGCCGGGACAACGGGGCTGGGCAGGGCCGCTGTGCCCCCCGCGCCTCCGCCCCGACCCGGGGCCTCGGCCGCTGCCCCGCACCCTGCGGGCATTTCCGCAGCTGCTCACGGGCTCGCTGAGCCCGTCAGGCAGCGCCCGTCCGGCGGTGGAGGCACGGAGGGATGTGAGGGAAAACGCTGCGGGAGCGCCGGCTGTGAGGGGACTGCACCCGGGCAGCAGTCTCGGAGCTTGTCAGCTTTTTAATTTGGAGTGTCATCTTCTTTGCTGGCAGCTGGGTAAGGCAGTTCATAGAAACTTGTCTTCATGACCTTTCCCAGCACAGGACCCACTGGCACCCAAGTCAGCAAGCCCTGCCTGGTGAAAACCAGCTTTACAGCTCTTTCTCAAATCCTTTTTAACTTTAGAAATTATTCTTTAAGGCCATTTGCTATTGCAATACGTGTAATTTATATGCTGTAAGGTTAAATATATATATACATATGTTCTTCCACTGCAGTGTCAATAAAGCATTTGGTTCATTGCAAGTGTCACCCACACATGTCCCTCATATAGGACTGAGCCTATGTGGGGGTTTTTAGTCATAGTTTTCTTAGGGGACTGTAAATACCTCAGAATTAATCAAGGAAAATGTACCATTTTTGTTAAGAAAATGAAGGTGGACTTTGCTTTTCTTCTGTTCTTAGTCTTCGCTTGCTCTTTGCCAGTCATAAAATGATCCAGTTATGCTTATTTTAATTATTAACAAAAAGCCTAATAAAGTAACAGAGTAAAAACATATTCTAAAGAATTTCCCCCAGAGATACCTTTTTTTTTTTTTTTTACTTTTTGCGTTATCAAATTGAGAGGAAAGCTAATGTATTTATAAGCATTAATTAATTAATTAATATATTTATAAGGGTGAAGGTATGGGTGCTAATGTCTTTGAAATAGGTCCTAATGTCTCTACTGACTTTGGGCAGAGATTTGTTGCAGAGCCCAGATAGCTTGGCTCCTGGAACAAACAAGTGGCTCTGCACAACCCTGAACTTCCAAACTTTGGGGTAAAATAGTAGGTTCAAGGAGGGAATACGTGGCTGGCGGTTCGGGAAGGCTGTGCCTTCCTGGTACCTCAGCAATGGGGAAAGGAAGAGGGCAACACGTGGCCGGGAGTTCAGGATAAAAGGAGGCTGTGCCCTCAGAAACCTCGAGAGAGAAAACTCAGCAGGTGTATGCCCCAGTTGACTCCCTCCCTTTATCTGAATTAAGTTGAAGGACTCTTCTATCTCCTTTTTGGACATAAACCTCTGGCATTTGTGGATTTTCCTGACAAAATCCTACCTTTCATAGCCTTCCTAAAGAGGCCCTGCAACGATAGCCAGGACAGAACAAGCTCCAGCTGCCTGCCAGAGTCACCAAAACCATGAAGATTTACCTTCCAGTATGGCTTGCATCTGTCAAGATAGACAGCTAAAAAAATACCAGTCCAGTCATCTTACAAAGTTTAGTGATTTTGGCGAGGCTAGCATTGTTCCCATGATCTTGTGTAGCCCATGTTACTGCATGGACTTTTTTTTCTTTTCATGTCTAATAAAGGGCTTGATTTGTTATAAATCCATAAACAATGTACTTAAGAAATCACACTGTGTAGTGTTTAGGGCTTGGTTTATTTGTGGGTTCTTTTCACTTTTTTTTCTACCTCTACAGCTAACTACTGACCTTAAACAGACTGCTTGTTTGTGCTGGGGCAGACTTAATTTAAATGTTACTTATGATTTATCCGTAGTCTAGAGAAATGCACAACAAGGATTTTAATTGCATGCACTATTATTTGGTACTTCCAAATTTTTACTGTAATGCAGCTTTGTGTCCTACTTTGACTGGTGCAGAATTCCAAAGAGTATAAAGACTGCTGAGCCATTATCTTTGAGCAGGACAGGTTTTGTGATCTTTCTGTTGCTTCTGTACTATGTCAAGCACAGAAAGGGATCAGAAGAAAGCAACTATGACTTATTTTTGTATTTGCAAGGACTTGCACTGCATAAATAGATGTGTTTAACACAGCCTTTGCATCTGTCAAAGTGAAATCTAATGTGATGTGGTTCACAGAATGCTGATTTTTGCATCAAGTTTGTTCTGTTCTAATTATATGCAATAAGAGTTTTGTATCATTCTAATTGTACTTATTTAAATCACACATAATAGAAGTAGTCAAGAGAATTCAACAGAGTACAGGGAGTAAGCTGTTCTAGGCACACACTTCTAACGCATCAGAGTTATTTAACTGCCACAGAATCATCATGGTATGCTAAGGGGCTGGAATGGACCTTAAAGATCCTCTAGTCCCAACCCCTCCATGCCATGTGCAGGGACAACTCCCACTAGACCAGGTTGCTCAAGGCTTTATGCAACCGGTCTTTGAACACTACCAGGGTTCACACTGTCATCTGGGGCCTCAACATTTCTGAATATTTTATCTTCTCTTTACAATTTTCTAGAGTGAAAATCTGATGTAGTGTAATTTAATATTATTTATACCAAACAACTATATTTGATTGCTGATTAGTGGGCTTTCTTCATGATAGAATTTTTAACTTTTCTCCTTTGTAGCAAAGCATGGTCTTCCCATAAATCTGAAAAACAAACAATGGAATCAGTTAACACACATTTCTGATGGGTCATGAAACTGGAATGTATTTTATACTGGAAAGTTACTAGTCTCAGTTAAAGACACACCTTTTGACACCGGATGCTCTGGCACACATCCTTGTGGCCATCTGTTATGGTAAAATTGTTTGCTAAAGTCTGAAAAGAGCTGGGATTTAGTTTTGGTGGGGTTTTCTTCTTGTGTTTTATAAGTCCAGTATTCTGGTTTTGCAAGCCTAATGCTTGTGCCTGGCAATGTATTTCCTTTGTATGTGCTTAACATGTGCTGGGATTAGGATGTCAGACTGAAGTACAGGGAAATGTCTTGCTAATTAGAAGATAATTCTTGGTAGCTTCCAAGCTCTAGGCTGGGCAGCTTACAAACAGCTGTGTAACAACATGATGTTGTTACAGGAAAAAATCTGTCAATCTAATGGTATGTTTCATTATCTTTTTATTATTCCATAGTTGTTCAACAGAACAATGCATGCCCATGTGCAGCTGAACTATGTATGTTTTTACACTTTCTAATTAGCTTTTTAATCCATACCCTGTTCTAGTGCTTTCTGTGCAAATGGGGTGATAATAAATTCATTTTTATCTCTTTGGAAATCAAAGTGTGTTTCTTTCAGAAAAGATAAATGACATGGTGAACCATTGCCCACCTAAACATTCAGTAATTCAAAGAAAAAAACCAAACAAAACCAGGCCCTATACTACTGGAAAATTCTGACATTAGTTTAAATATGACTGTCTTTAAGCTGGTTTTAAATGTGTAGCACCACATTTTACAATACTGGACATTGTTTGGGGCTATTTTTTGTTTAACTGTTCTGTAGATAGGATGCCAACTGTGTATTTTAATGGGAAAAAGATTACAAATTAAATACATGATAAAACAAATGTCATAATTAGTCTGTGAATGCTATCCACAAAAACAGTGGGCATATTTGATAGCCCAAATCCTTATGTGCTTTCCTTCTGGATTTCATAACCTATTTTAAATCAGTGTTAATCTATGTAGTAAAACCTCTGTTCTGTAACTTAATGACAGGCAAACACGTTTGTATCCATGTCATGTGAATTGTTACAAAGAGGCGACAACCTGGAAATAGTATTTTTTGTCCTTCAACTGAAGGCCACTGCTCTAGGTAAGAAACAGTGGAAAATAGCACTGTACTACTTTGGCTCATAAAATACAAAGCAGTTTACATGTAACATAAACTTCTAGTGAAAATCTTAGTAACAGTAGTATGCTACAAACTTTTAAAAAATTTGTTTTGAGGTCTGTGAGCATGGTTAATGGAGAACTTGTGGTTTAGGTTTTTAAATTAGATTCTTGTCCAAAAAACAATTCCCTACCCACAGCAGGGGTCCTGTTTCCATTTGGTCTTTAAGCATTTAAGGACTACTCAATATTGCAATATTTTCCCATATATAGATCAATTTGGCATGTTAGTACACTTCCCTTGCTCCAGCTGACCTTGTGGCACAGTTACCAAAAGTCCTTTGGGATTTGGCTAAAGAACTCTCACAACATAAAAGCAAACTGCTTGTTTTTTTTTTAGCTGCAAAGGAAGCTCCTGCTAGTTTTAAATTAGTCTTGAACAGCACAGCTGCTCTCCCCTGTAGATCTACATTAGACTTATTGAATCAGCTTGCTTTTATTCCCTGTAACAGAGGTCCTGATCTTCAATTTAGATTTATTCTTGCTTCATTTTGACCTTGGTGGAGGAACAAAAACTGTGGTTTTGGCAGATGAGGTTACATGTGATGATCTTTCACCCTGCTGTAGCAACAGAGCATCCATTGCCTTTCATCTCTGCCTCTGGCTTGCGGGGAGGAAAAAAAAATTAAAAGAGTACAAATGTAAAATGTTACACCATGTCTCACTAGCTCTTCAGCTGTGTGCAGGTGTAACTTCTCAAGATGCTGGAAAGAGTTTGAAGAATGGGAAACAAAAACTGTGGTTTTGGCAGATGAGGTTACATGCGATGATCTTTCACCCTACTGTAGCAACAGAGCATCCATTGCCTTTCATCTCTGCCTCTGGCTTGTGGGGAGGGAAAAAAAAATTAAAAGAGTACAAATGTAAAATGTTACACCATGTCTCACTAGCTCTTCAGCTGTGTGCGGGTGTAACTTCTCAGGAAGCTGGAAAGAGTTTGAAGAATGGGAATTGGATGGGCTCCTTTGCTGAGTACTTGGAGCAAGTTTGGGGCAGCTCCCACTAAAAGTCACTGATTTTTACTGCTTTGCTACAGCCTTATTTTGAATGATGGCAGAGAGTGCAGCGAGCCTCAGAAAAGGGAGAAAATTGGGCTTTTAGTGGCTGCCCGCTTGTGGAGATGTCCAGTGGTGCTGGAAGAGTGGGTGCCGGCAGGGAGCACATCTGTACCCTTGCCAGACGAGAGTGGAGTGCTGTGCCCGGTTCTGGGTTCCTCAGTACAAGAAAAGCAAGGAGCTACTGGAAAGGGTCAGTGGAGGCGCCTCAGGGGTCTCTCTTTTAAGGAGAGGCTGTGGGAGCTGGGCCTGTTTAGTCTAGAGAAGAGACAATTGGGAGGGAATCTCATTTGTGCATATAAATATTTCAAATGTGGATGCCAAGAGGATGGTGCCAGAGGCAGTACAGGGACCAGTGGCCATAAACTAAACTCAGGAAGTTTCACCTCAACATGGGGAAGAACTTCTCTACACTGAGGGGGCAGAGCACTGGAACTGGCTGACCAGGGAGGTCGTGGAGTCTCCTTCTCTGAAGGAATTCCAAACCCACCTGGACGCGTTAATGCAGCACTGTTCGTGGAGACCCTGCCCTGGCAGACGGCTGGGCCTGGATGATCTCTAGAGCTCCCTTCCATCTCCAACAATTCCGTGACTCTGCCAGACCATTCCAGGTGGGAACGCCGACCCGCAGCAGCTTCCAGGCCGCTCGGAGCCGGCGGCAGCCCCACGCACGGCCGGGCGCAGCCAGCTCTCGGCCGCGCTTGCCGAAGTGCCCGGCTGGGCGGGGCGGCGGCCCGCTTGCACGCCGGGATTTGCAGTCCGTCCTCCCTTCCCGGTCAGGCGGCGGGGCCGCCTCTCTCCTTCCGGGAGCGGCGCGCACCCGTTGGCGGGGACGGGCAGCGGCGTTTGTTGACTTCCTCGAAGGCGGCGGGGGCGGCGCCGAGCCCCGGGAATTCCCCGCGGTGGCGGAGGCCGAAACCGCGTCCGGGCCGGCGGAGTGGGGGCGATGGGCGCCCGAAGGGGCCCGAGCGGAGACCGCGAGGGGCGGCGCTGCCTCCCCGCCGAGCTGAGCGCCCGCCGCTGACCCGCCCGGCCCAGCGGGGCCCGGACAGGTTGGTCCCGGCGCGGGGGGGAACGCGGGGCGGTCCCGGCCGGGGTTTCCTCGGGGTGCCGGGAGGCTTCTGCCCCGTGGAAGAGGAGCGACTCTGCCTGGGAAAGGAGGCTGGTCTTTCGTTTCTCCCCTTAAAATAGAGTCGTCCTCGTAGAAGCCCAGAATTGTGAGGGTTGGAAGGAAGATCATCTAGTTCAGCCTCCCTGCCAAGGCAGGTTACAGGTGACACAGGAACGCGGGCAGGTGGGTTTTGATTGACTCCAGAGAGGGAGACTCCACGCCCTCCCTGGTCAGCCTGTTCCAGTGCTCTGCCGCCTTCATGTAAAGTTCTTCCTCACGTTGAAGTGGAACTTCCTGAGTTTCAGTGGGAGCAGCTTGTCGGTCTTGTGCCGTGTCCCTGCCCAGTCACACTTGGCCGGAAAAAGGAGTCATCCCGTGGGGGACGGTGAGCAAGGCTTACAGGTACCGCTACCAAGCTGGGGCTGGGCCTCGGGCAGGCTGTTAGGCTGGTTACAAAGCTGCCTCTGATGAAGCTGAGAAACTGCGTGGGTTCTTGGAGCTGCAGTTTGTGCCTTGGTACAGAGGAGTCTGGCAAAGGAAATGAGCAAAGTAGAACTACGGGTGTGAAAACAGAAACACGATGGAATATTGGAGCTGACAGGAATACAGGTGCTGCAGGAAGTGTTAATTTGGAAGAAGGAAGTGCGGATGAGCATTGAGGTAGTTGTGTATGCTAGTGGTGCTTTAAACTTTTAAGAAAATGCCTTTTGAAAACCTGGCGTTTCACCTGATAGGGAAAATACCCTTATCTCCTTAAATAAATTGGTCCCCTAGCAACTTAGAAGTGAGTTTCAACTGTTCCCGTGAGTGCTTTTAGGAGTTTTTTGTTTCTTAAGGAATCCTTTTATTTCCCCACTGCCTTTCACTGTACGTATGCAGTAAAATCAGTGTGCTGGAAACAGACTCTGGAAAAAGTGGAGTTAGGGGAGAATTATTGCCAGGACAGTAAAGTCTGCTCTGGACTCCAAAGGTCAGTTTCTCTTCTGAGACAGTTTTCTGGGAGATGTTGTTATGAGCTATAGGAAACTTGTAATTTCCTGGATAGGGGTGTATGATCACGTGCTTCTGCTGCTAATAATCCAAGTTATCTATTCCAACATCTATTTTAGAATTTTAGTAACTCTGCTAGAATTACTGTAGAAACCAAAAGAAATCTAAGATTATGACTTCTTCTTGTTCTTTGAATAATTACTGTTTAATAACAGGATTTTTGTTAGAAGTGTTTATCAGATAATTGCCCTATAGCATAAGTAGATTATTATTTCCTCAAATTTTAAGCAGAATTTTTTCATCTAAACTCTCAGTGAAGTCAGAACACAGAAAACACTGATTGACTGAACTCTAGATTAGACTATATGAAGAGTTTATCCACCTTCTCCCTCCCAACACCTATATTTTTTTGCTAAAATTTATAGTTACTCAGAACCTTGTTAGCTGCATTTGCAGTTTAGAAAAGTGTGAGGTGACCATTGTCCAAGTACTAGCTAGGTTATGTTTTACAATGAAAATTAAATAGCAAAAAGTTTTTCAAAAGAGCAAAGAGGCTGAAGTGACATCTTTGTGCAGCAAAAATGGGTAATAAATTAGAGATAATTTTAAGATTACCTACATTTCAGCAAGTATTCTACTTTGGGTTTCAGTATATCTGTTTTCTATGTGACACTCAAAAGTTGGGGAAAGTGTGAAAATGATTGGTCAAATATATTAACAACCTGTACTTAGTGTACTCAGGGCAGAGAAATAGAGTAATTTCATCTCACAGCACTGGAAAATAATAGAGTTGCAAATGCAGTAACATTTGTTTGTTTTATTTCAATAGATGTATTGAATTGTGCACTATAAAATGTTAAATGTGGGTTGCCTACTTAGGAAAGTGGAAACTCCCCTGTCACTGCACATGCTATCCATATCTGGTTTCTTTAGAACAGAATTTGAAGAAAATAAGAGAACCTGTGGAAGGAAATAGGACAAAATGCAGTGTGGGTTTACCTTTTGATATATGTTTTCATTCTTTCACAGGGATTTTCTAGACAGAGGAAGTCTGACAGTCCATGTTGAAAAAAAACAGTGATAATGAGATCCAGTTTGCTAAGATGGCAATGATAGGATTAACAAAGGGGTCAGGATAGGGACCAGCTTGGTAGGAGTCAGTGGGGAGTTCTTCTGAAGGAGACTTCATATGTGTGTCCATTATCCATGTTTCACTTTGGACTCAGTCTTATGTTTTTGCTAAATGTTTATACTATTACTGCTTTAATTAACTAATTTTTCATTATTATATATATATGTGGAGTTCTTAGTGTATGAAATTGTAGATGCAACTAAAATTTGGTAGGACCTTTGGGGAGAAGAAATTAAGCTTGAAGAGGCTAAGTAAAGCATAAATGGCTTGAATATTCGAAGTCATCCACTGAGAAGCTGCTAAGTGGAAATTAGGTTCAAATTACCAGGTTTCTCTTAAATATTGCCATATAAATCTGAATATAGAATTTTAGAAGACAGCCCAAGTTGAAAAGGACCTGGGAAGATCATCTGGTCCCCCTGTAAAAGGGAGCCTGGATCAGATTTGCTGGCATCCTGTCCAGTTGTGTCTTGGAAATGTACAGATGTTGTGTTAGTGAGTTGCAGGATGACCAAGGGCCATCAGTGAGACTCACTTGCCTTCCAGTAGCTGTAACAGGCAAGGCACATTTCCAGTTGAATTCAAAGTGAAATTGAATTAAATGCAATTACAAAAGGCTTATCACTGAACTTGTGAACTTACTGAATGGTAATTAATCTATTTAATTGAATAGAAGGAAACTTGTGATTGGGAGGTAGGACTTGCTGTTTGGTTTACAAAAAGAAGATAGGAAAAAAAATCCAAAACAAATCCTCTAAACTTTTGGAAATTTTTATTCCTTATAAACCTTTTGAAATGGGAATGAATGAACAGCAAAAGAAGGGTTTCAGTAACCTTTTAAGATACTTGCATTTGGTGCTAGAAATGTTTAACAGCCAAAAGCCATTTTGCTCCTACTTATGTTTGTTTGATAGTACTGCTTTTAATTACTTTCAACATTAAATGCAATAGTTTAATAAACAGGATTATATGATGCTGAAAGGATAATATTTTATTGATTCCTACTTCTGGGTTTTTATTTTCCCCTTTTCAGGTAGTTGTCAGGGAAAGTTATTATTGTGACAGCATCCACAGAAGGGCAGATTGAATACATTACATTGAGGATGCATAAGGTTTGCAAATTAGCAGTGGAGGTACTGGAGTCTGACACTGTTCAGAGAAAGTAAAATTTATCAAGCGCTGTTGTCATAAAATGGGCTTTTTATTGCTTTTCTGGTCCTTGTGAGAGTAGATTATTTATTGTAAAAACCTTGAGATTAAAAAAAATTGCTTAGTGTACCTAAGGAGATTTTACTTGGCTTTTGTAGCTTACCCAGATGTTCAGGATAGATGAGCTACAGTGATCTGGTGTGTGAGCTCAGAGACAGTGAGTTTCCATTTCCTGAAGGCGATAAAACGAAAGTGCTCTGGAGGTCTGATACAGCTCACATGCCTACGGAGCACCGAGTACACTGAGAGGGCTGGGCTGTGCCCCTGGGCTCAGGGACTCTGGGAGGGTGCTGGGCTGTGGACTTTGGCCACCGTTCATCCTTCCATATGGCCAAAGTAGCAGCTACTGAGATGTGTGTGCGTGTGAGCATTTTTATTACTCTTCAAAAATGGAGCAAGTATGTGTAAAAAGTGATGCTTTTCTCTGTAGAACAGTCTGTTCACAACTGGAATCAAAGAGAACTTAACATTTCTGAAGGAGAGATGCAAAGTGATGGATGCTTAAAGAGACTGGAAGTCTTGCTTGTTTTAGCATCTTGTGTCATATGCTCCAAGTACTGCGTGGAGTTTTTGATGCTGGCTGCAGGAATTCTGTATTATTCCTTGTTGTGCTGAAGTATATTTTGAAAAAAGAAGAAAAAACCAATACATAATTTCTGAAGTTAAGGTGAGAGTTGTAACATGCTCACTCAGGATTCCTGTGGTTCAAAGGCATTTCTTGAATTTAAAGGGTTTTTTAATGGCATATATGTATACCCTTCTCTGTAAGGCAAGATAAATCAGTACAAAAATTATGCTGTTGTTATCAACAGCTGGAAACTGTTCACACTACCATTATGAAGTCAAACCCTTCTAGTCTGGAAGGCAAAGAGGAAAACAACCATCTTGCAATTATTTGCATTAGATATTTAGAAATATTTTGAAAACTCACTTATTCTCTTTCAAATCAACCGTTAGGCCAAAATGAGAATCTGCTTCATACTGGGAAAAATTTAATGTAATCCTGCTTTTACTATCTGTCCTTCTGATCTGAGAATAAGATTAGCATTTCAAACTACAGAGCTCTGTTTATGCAGTGGTCTGTTTGCTATTAGAGCCTCTGCATCCCATGTTCCTCATATGTAGAATGTGTTTTATATTTAACTGCCTCCCATGGTGTTAATGACTAGTATTCATAAAGCTCTTTAAAGAGAAAAGCAGTGTTTCTGCCAAGCATTAGTAAGATATGGGAAAACATTATTTTGCTCAAAATATTCATTGTATCGAATCAAAGCTGTTCTATAACCTATGTTGAGCAACAGAAGTGGTTCCTGTTAATTCTTCTTTTCTTCACATTATGTGAAAGAAAACTTAAGTGGTGCCACCTCTTCAAACTCATATGCTTATAAACAGGGAACATAATTAGTCCTGATAGAACTTAATACTTCCTGTCGACAGTGTATTCAGGTTGGGTTTGTGTTTGTTGGCTTTTAAACAGTAGTTTAAAACAGTATTAACAGTTAGTTAATACAAACAGTAGTACTGGTACTCATTTAATGTATTTTTGGACATAAAGATTAAAGTCCTTTTAAGTAGGCTGTTTTGTGTGCAGATCATTCTAATGTGTAAATGAAATGTATTTATCACAGGCAAAATACTTAGCTACTGTGCTGAAGTAAAGGGAGTAAAAAGTATTAGGAAGACCTTTCTTGGGATGGGATGTATGGTAAATGGGATTTGCCTTAAGGAGGCTGAGATAAATCACTTGTATTCATGGACATTAACTTGTCAATATTATTACTTCAAATATTTTAGTGAGAAATCTTTCACTTGAACTGGTTACTGTAGGACAGATTATCTCATGAATTGCAGCTCCAGAGAGGTCAAAATTCACTCAGGTGTTTCAGAGTGTCAGCTCTGGGGCATTTTCAGCAGTGCATACGAGTGTGACTTTGAATTAGGAGAAGTCAAACAAATTAAAACAGGGCAGAAGTCTGTGGCTGAACTTGGTGAACCATCCTGAAAGCCCTTCTGGCATCCTTCTTCCTGATTTGAGGAGTTGTAACCTGTGGAATAATCAAAACACTTACTTGATTGTTGCTGTTAGTTCATATTTTTTAAAATGAGGTAGTATAGTCCTGGGGAATCTAAATTTTGATTCCTGTCCTTGAGTGAAATTAAAGACTACAGCTGTAGATGGGGACTTCTTACAGCCCTTTTTCTATACTGAGGGTTTCTGTCTATCCTGACAGCAAAAAAAGCTGGGTGAGCTGTGCATTTCACCATGGCCTTTTATAGTACTGCTGATCTTGAACTGTTTAATGGCAGTTTGTCATCACTTAGTATGCAATACAGTTAGTCAAAAATGTGTATATTGGATTTTTTGGAACTGTAACTTAGGTGTAGAAATTTAGAAAAGCATGCAAAGTCCCTTTGAATTATGTGGAATTATATGCTTCTCTTCTAAATAATCTCCAGTTCTGGCTTAGAGAGCAGCATCAGAAAACCCGAGTTGAATAATGCTATAAACTAAATGAGATCTTCCAAGTAAAAAAATGCTAGAGTAACTGGTTTTCTTAGCAGGTGCAGGTTAGGTGTGTACTTGAATTTATAAAATAGTATTTGTGTATGCTGAGTCTTATTTAGAAGGTGTTTCTCTCTTGGAAGCTCATGAAGGCGCTTGTAGTTAACAAAATGCAGAATAAATATGGTCTTGTTTTCCCATATTGCCATCTCCTGGTAGCACTGATGTGTGCAAGAAATAGGGAATGTATGATGCTCAGGTTTAGGAGCTATAGGAAAGCAGGGGGACAAAGATCTATGTTATGTACAAGGTCACAAATCTGCTGCTTTCTTTGAGAGATAATAATAAGCTGTGACACTTCTTTAATGACATTTGAGTCAAGTGTTCCGAGAAAAGGAGATGTGTTGCCTTGAGAGGACAAGCTCTTGGGAATTTGATGAGATGGGTGACAAGACTTGCAGAGCCTTTGGTGAAATGGGGGAGGATAAGCTGGTATGTTATGCTCATCTTGGAAGACAAAATGAGCAATTCCTTCAGACAGTTAATGCAGTTTGAATGATGTGGCACTTTTGGTCAAGGTCACCTTGTGCATGGAGGGATACTGTTCTTACAATGAAAAGGAAGCAAACCTTTCTTGTAGGTTTCTTTCTACTTAAATATCACAGAAATCACAGAATATTCAAGGCAGAACAACAAGCAAGGGGAAGCTTAGGCTACTTTTTTATCAGAATGCATCAAACAATGTGCAAGGCATCTGTTCACCTCTTGAACATAACCATTAAAAGGAGTTCAGCTTTGGTTTGTAGTGTTCTTTTCTTTTTTTCACTGTTGAAAAACTCCACTGCTGTCTTATTTAGTAGAAATGAGATGTCACAGGTTTTTATCATGTTGTCTAACTGGCTTGGAGCAAATTGAGACAAATGTGATAACAGCACTATTGTTCAGCAGTAGCTCTTCATAATGCTGCACTTTGAAAGCTTTCCAACGTGGTGAGAGAAATTTGACCATACAGACAAGCTCCAGGCCTTTACTTCTTATAATCTATAAACAAATGGAAGCCTAGTTTGAATTCAAATAGCAAATACGCAGTAGAAGCAGCAATTGTGGCCACGGGATTTTTTTTTTTTTTTGCACTAATGCCTGCCTTTTCTGCAAGGTTCTGCTGATCAAGTCTGTTTTCTGTTGAAGTAAGTTTTTCCTGCAGTACAAAAAGCTGTCTTCATTATGCTCGGTTCTTTCATTCCAGCATTTCTGTTGGTTCATTAGCTAATCATCAGGAACCTAAGGATTTGTTGAAGGGGAAAATATAAAAGTCTGCTTTTTGTAGAAGTCACACCACTAGTTTGTTTAAAGGGGGGTGGTATTATCAGGCACTTTGTAGCATTTCTTAGTACTGCATAGGAATACAAGTAATCTTGATGTTCATAACTAAATGAGAGGTGTCTTTTTTTGGTTGGTTGTTTTTGCATTTTGGAGGTTGGCTTGTTTTTAAATAAACCCCTAAATTTGTTCCAGATAACTTGTGACTCTTAAGGAAAATACTTTTGAGGGTTTTCCACCTGTTGCTCAAGAAAATATATAGAATTTCTTTAAGATGGTATTTTCTTATTGAATGTTTTGCTGTGCCTGAATGATGTAGGTTGTAACAAAAACTCAGTGTAATATCTACTTTGATTTTGTCATTCAGGTGGATCTGCCTGGTATTTTAGAGTGACACTTTACTAATGATCAGATTATTGTCAGTTTTCTCCATACATATTGAGGCAGGTCATGTTACTGTGCATGTTTTCATTCTCATCATATTTTCAGTCAAAAATTACTGTAATTGTTAAGAAGTAGATTTTCTATTATGACCAAGGAAAGAATAACTACTCATGCAGTACAGTCCTTTTTTAAGGACAAATACAAGTGTAATTTAAGATTCTGTTTTAAAGTTTGGGAAAAATGTAAGTATTTGCATTAAAAAATAAAGAAGCTTTGGCACAGGATTTGGTTGATTTGTTAGAACTGTACTCTTTTACTGCTCAGTGCTGGCTTGCAAAAGCTCTGATCTAATATTCCTTTGGAGATCAGATAGTTGGTACCAGCCAAATCCTACATTGGTGTTAAGACTTAATAAAAATGAATTTGAGGGTTCATACATCTGATAGGTACTCAAAATATTTATGTCAAGTAATGGTGAAATGTGTCTTTTCTAAACAGTGTATTTTCAAGGTGAAATGGATTTCAAGATTTTTCTGCGATATTAAGATACTTCCTGATTATTCAGTCTTGTCTTGTCATGCTTAGACAGAAACACCCTGCAGTATTGTTTTGGAAGGTTTTCAGACTCTTGATGAATTTGTCTTTGTGAAAACTTAGCACTTATATCTGTCTTTTTAACAGCTGTCATGGAGGAGTTGGTAGAGGATGACATCTGTATTTTGAACCATGAAAAAGCAGACAATGCTCACAAGAGAGACAGCGATATTCCTGTTCCTTCCTATAGTGGAGATGAGTCTGTTGCCTCACACTTTGCACTTGTCACTGCTTATGAAGATATCAAGAAACGACTGAAGGAGACAGAGAAGGAGAACTCCTTCTTAAAAAAAAAAGTGAGACTTTTAGAAGAGAAGGTAAGAAAATAGTTGATGTACTGGTTTCTGGTAGCAGCTTAATTTTTGCTCCTGGCTGGATGGCAGAGAAGAGGTCAAGGATTTGAAATATACCCTTGAAATAATTTCCATGTTAAAAAGTTTTTATAAATAGTTTTATTTATTTAAGTGAAATGCAGTTTGCTCCTCTGGTAGTGTAGTTGTGTCATACTGGCGTTTTTGATTCTCACTGGGCACATATATGATGCAATGCAAAGACAGTGGCTGATTCAGACAGATATGTAGTTGCATAGAATTTGTCACTGTAGTTTGGGTGCCTCTTTATGGTGTTTATTAGCTTGGGCACATGTGACACAGTACTGTTGAACAGTGAGGTGCAAAGCTTGTAAATTATCAGAATCCAGGACATGTCTAGCAAAAGACTCTTGGGCTCAGTATACCAAAATGATAAGGAAAAATTGGTTGCTAAAAATATCCAGCTAGGTCTAGCTAATCACAGCCTCAAGCGTGAAATGCAAAATTACAATGCCTAACATAGATGTTGGCTGGCTGGCTTTCCATACAGTAATTCTAAAATGTAAATGAATATTGGAATTTGTTTTATAGGCAGTTTCTCATGGCCATAAACTAGTGAAGTTCATTAAAGCTAAAAATTGACCAGGGCACAGTTTTTTTCTCTCCAAGTAAGGATTGTTGTGATTAAATGTACATCCATTGTTCCGCACCGAGTGTCTTTGTACTGCAGAAGTTCTTGACTTTGGTAGATTGCTTTCTTATATAGATGCAAAGATAAATCCTAGTGTTAAAGCTGAGACACTTTTTACAGCTTTCTCCTAACTGTGCTACTGACTCTTAAAAGCTTTCCAAGTATATATTATTTTGTGGCATTGGAATAGAGAACTTGAGTCACACTTGGCACAGCTTTGAGACACTTATTTGGGAATTCTTGATGAAGACAGGATTGAGTTTTTCTCAAAAAGGAAAATTATCTCAAGACTGTCTTTATAAAAGGTTTGGGGGGATGTTGGTAATAGGAATAGAGCTTTAGACCTGAACCATGCTGAGTGTAACATCTTTTATATTGTTACTCAAAATCACAATGAACAGGATTTGACCTTGACAATTCCTTTTGTTTTATGTCTTTTGGTTTGGCCTGGTGTAGCTTAATTCTCTTGAAGATGCTATTTTGTTTTCTGTAGAGAAAACTTTCTAGTATATGAATACCATTAAAATGTTTCTATGAGGGAGGGGTATTGAGAAGGCCAAGACTGTTAATGACTTTCAGTCTTTGTCAATAGCTAATGTACCCGTACACTTAAAAATATATGGGGAGTTACTCCTTTGGAGTTTGTCATTTCAATGTGCATGGAAACTTCCAGAAAGCTTATTAAGGCTTGTGTTCTATTTGAGTGGCTTTATTAGGGGGAGAAAAATATAAAGGACAAAATTTAAAAGGAGTCATACACATATAAAAAAAAAGCAAAGGGCAGGAGCGTCCTATCTCTGTGGCTTGTTTTCCCATACTTTCTTTCAAGCAAACACTTAAAAAGAGGAGATATTTAAGGTAGTCACATGAGTGTCAGTGCTTTTTTTTTAGTTTTTTTTTTTTTGCATGACTCCTAATTTTTAAGAAAATATGTGCAAACATGTTGTAAATATCTGCAAGAGGTACACTTAAAGGAAGTGTGCAGGATAAAAAGAATGAAAAGGAAAATACAATACTTAATTAAAACAAGAACTTTTTATATGAATGGATAATTTGATATAAGACTTCTTTCTGTCTTATTAAAAACACTGAATATATTTTAACTCTGTTCCCCTTTTTCTAGCAATCCAGTGGGTAGTGGTTATTCTGCCTTGCTTGTCTTTTGCCATAGCAGGCAGTGAGATGGTGGTGATCTGAAATTTAATAGATATTTGTAAAATAATTCTGCTCTGGCTTGTCTTACATAAATACACTGAAAGAAATCTTTATTTACATTATGAGGCATTTAAGAAATTATGGTTGGTTTCCTTTGAACTTTCTATATGTTGTGCCTTTATATGCTTTAAACTCCTTTTTCAAAAAGCAGTTTACATTTTTTCAGAGCCTGGAAAAATATGATTAAGGGATTGTCAGTGGGAGTAATCATAACTTATGAATGATTTTTAAGTACTCATAGGAGTGAACTCATAGCAGTCTGCTGGAAAGTATCCCTGTCCATGGCAGGGGGGGTTCGACCAGATGAGCTTTTAAACATCCTCTTCCAACTCAAACTACTCTATGATTCTGTAAATTAGTGAGCATTAAGTATTGTTAGAGATTTTATAATCTGTAGACAGCCTTTGCTGCACTTTTGGCAAAAACTTTGACTCGTATCAGTGTATTTGATTAATTTGTTATCTAAACTGAAAAAAAAAAAAGGAAAAGCTGTTAGATTAATATTGCAGGCTGCACCATTGCCTTTTTAAAATTTTGCAGTTGCCAGCAGAACATACAAAACTTCTCACTTCTCCTGTGTGTTAACCGTTCAGGTGCTTGGCTCCCGGCTGGAAGAGGAATGCAGCTCAGTTGGGCGGGAACAAGTCAATAAGGCCTACCAAGCCTATCGAGAGGCCTGCATCGACCGTGATCATTTGAAAAGCAAACTGGAAAAAATGGTGTGTGCCTTTTTAAGTAATGGCTTCAATGGATGCTTTATCAATTCTACATAGTTAGTACATGTTTACTGTAGAATGAACTTTATATACTTAAGATCAGTGACGTTGGTTTTATCACTCTTTTAAAGTACATGACAATACTTTCCATAGAAATAACGATTTAAAGTACCTCAATTTAATTACTGGGCTAGAATAATGCTAAAAAATATCAAAGTAATATTTTTGTTGTTATATTTGTTCTAAAATATTGAATTGTCAGACATGATAGAAAAATGCTTCACAAATTGGGTTGGGTTTTTTTCTCCCCTCTGAAAATAGGCAAAAGAAAGTGCAGAATCCTTGAAAAACTTGAACGAACAGTTGCAATCTAAAGAAGTAGAGCTGTTACAATTGAGAACCGAAGTGGAAACTCAGCAAGGTATGCATTTGGTACTTCATCTTAAGGTATGTTGAGGCGCCGTAGTGGTTATATTGTGATCTTGGGGCGTGAAGAGGTTTAGCCGTATATAGGGGCAAGGTAAGAAAGGCATGAACAGCAGTGAGGTACTTTGAACTTGTCTTCATTCTCATAAATGGTGACGTGTATATTCTGAGGCTGTAGTGTTCTTCCACCCTAGATGATTTACAAATTTGAGAAATGGGCACCACCTAACAGTTTATAGGCTATGTCATGTACATCTCTGGACCACACCACCTTTTCCTCAGAGCAGGGCAGAGGCCTGATCAAGTACAAAGATCATTCAGTCCATCCCGCTTCCTCTGGCACCTGCAGAGGGTCCAGCATATTGCTTTGTCTTGCTGTTGGGATATGACAAATACAAGAGGATGTTGTATAGCAATAGCTGCTGTTGCCAACAGTTACTTAGGTGGCTGGGAAATGAGGAAAAATAGAAAGATGTTTGTTGTAGAGAGCTGGTGAAAAGAGAAAGGAGAAACTAACAGTATATCCTGGCAATTCCAAAAGTCCAAATCCAGCTTCTCTTACAGCAGTTGTAAAGAGCGCTCTGTATGTGATAGATGCATAAAACAAAACACCATGGAAGAAAAGAACCCTTGATTAATTTAGTTACAAAAAAATGCCATCTGTGTAAAGTTAGAGATATGGACTGACTTCAGAGTCTGTACAAATGCAGTCATTTGAAAGGTACTTTTGAGTATGGCTGTGCTTGAGTTGGTTTACTCTCCAAGACCTTATGCATCTAATGCACTACTTCAATTGCACAAATGTTTAAACCTAGAAAAACAAATTGCAGGTAGTGCTATAATCGCTGTTGAGGGCCTCATCATTTCAGGAGGTAAGAATTGCAGAGTTTGTAAGGAGAGCTCTGAAAATGTGATGATTTCAATCCTTATTTATAACTCAGATTTACTCATAAGTGGACTCTGAGTACCTTGTTTGAAAAAAAAAAAAAGAATCAGTGTAACTTAAGGTTGTTTAAATTATTAAATCTGGAATAAGTGTACCACGCAGTTGAAGACTTGTGGGTTTTCTTCCTGTCATGTTCCTTCTTGCTGTCTCACTAATGCCCTGCTACTGATCTGATGGTAGCATCATTGTTATTACCATGTGAATTGCTTCAGTCCAACAAGATTTGTGTAACTTTATGCTTTCCCCTTTTGCTTTGACTGTATCTTTTGTTGTTCTGTGCAGAACTTCTCGGTATTAAATTTGGGGAAAACTTAATGGTAAATGATGTAACAATGCAAACCTGAGGGCAAAAAGGCTCATGTTTTCAAAGCATGTAAGAAGTATGCAAATTGGCATATATGATGTGTATTTGCCATAAATTGATTTTTTTTTAAATTTCCAGTGCCTTTTTATGCTAGTACTTCCTTTTTCTCTGTGTCAAATCTCCAGTGCATTCCTAGAAAGTAGGGCTTCATGCTTTAAATCCAGAAAATAGACCACCTCTGCCAACAACATTACCCGTGCTATATTTCCCTGGTGCCATAGACTCCAGTTTCTTCAGAATATGATGTTTTTGTAGAGCATGGGCTGATTGAAAATCATCTTGCATATTGAGTTACATTCTTTGGACTGAGACTGGAATCTGATTGTCTTGTTTGTCTTCTTTACAGTGATAAAAAGTCTGAATTGTACTCAGGCTAACTGGGAATTAGAGAAGCTGAACAGTGACCTGAAAGTGCATAGTCTGGAACAGGATCTAGAAAAACTCAAGGAAGAATGTAACAGTCTAAGGAAGGAGTTGCAAAATTCCAAGCAGAAGGTACCTTAATTTTTAAGGAATTTTTGTATTAATGGTTAGTTTTAAATCCTGTGGTCAGTCAAAATCAAGGGTTAACAAAAATATGAAGTATACAATTGAGTGAAAGATTAATGTCTTGGTAAAATTAAACCTTAAATATTTTCATAGTCCGTCATTTTTCTTGGAAATAGGGACAGGCTCTTCAAGGAAGTGTTCATGGTATCAAGCCTGCCCAAATTTAAGAAGTGTCTGGATGATGCTCTTAATTAAAAAGTTTATCTTTAGGTAGTCCTGTAATGAGCAGGGAGTTGAACTTAATCCTTAGGGGTCACTTCTAACTGCAGATATTCTATGATTCTATACAGGTGAGATTTCCCAGCCATTGCCCATATAGCAAGAGAAAATAAAGCTTTATGATTTTTTATAAGTAGCCACTGAAGTTCTATGTAAACTGAGCTACTAAGAATGTTTGGGCAAAAGCTGGTCTCTATAATTTTTTTTTTTTTAAACAACAACAGGATGCTCCGTTGATGTCATGAAGTTTGTTTAAGGAGGTCTGGCACTTTTCTTTAGGGTAGTTGCATGAAGCTTGTCAGGAAAGTACCTCTTTTGGCACCCTTCCTTGCCATTTCTGGGCAAATATCTGTTCTGAGGGACACATTTTGTAACCTAGGCGTTGTTAGGATCTCAAAAGGAAAATTAAGGTAACAGTAACAAAAAGCAGTAAGTTATTGTCTAGTGCATTCTTTCTGCTTTCCATCTTACCTTTGATGAAAGGTACAGTGCCAGTCTCTAGGACTCTGCAGTCACATTGAAGTTACACAGTGAATGTAAAACACCTAAATGTGATTGTTTGAGGAGGCAGACTGTTTTAGATTCCTTATGGTCATTAATAATGATGATTATGTAATCTGGAATCACACAGCATTTGAGTGAGTCTGCATTTTTTCCACTAGGTGGGGATAAAGCATATGAGGTGCTTCGTTAACTTCCCTTACTGTTGGTTGTTTCACTTGGGTCTGGAGCTGTTTCAGGTGCTTTCAATAACTTGTAAAATCTGAAGGCTTACTGTAACTTCTGTGAAGTTCTGGTGTCTTCAGGTAACTCTAGAACAGAGTAACAGCTGCATAAATAATTGCAGATTGTATTGTGAGAGTGAATGATGTCAGAGAGAACAGACTAAAATAGCATTTGTAAGGAATACTGCATGTGATACTGTTTAAATTATGTTTATGCCAGCAGCTTTTGTTGCACAGAACAAATACAGGGAACAGCTCTTTGTTGTGTTTTGGGGGGTTTTGTTACGGTGTTTTTTGTTTGTCTTTCATATAATTTCTTCTTGATCCTGGTAACTGCTTAATACAGGAAATAAAAAAGTGCATGTTTTCAAATGTGGGCAATACAGTGCAACTTTTTTAAAGCTATGAATTTAAATCTTTGGGAGATGGTGAGAAAGTTTAGGAGGGGAAAATGCAGTCAAGTGTGATCAATGGGCAATGACATCAGCATTATTTCAACTCAGCTGGTATTTTCATTATTACTTATTTTCATTACATTAGCTAACATGTAATGAAAGTAAGTAATAATGAAAAAACAGGAAAACATGTTTTCAAATGTTTTCTACCTTAGGCAAGTGTACTTTCTATATTTCTGTACTTTTAGATATTCTTACTGAAGTTTTACATTGTAGTTGATGCAGTGTGTACGTTGTATTGACAAGTTGCTTGAAATATGTACAGCCTGTCTTAAAGCCACTGTAAAGGGATCAAATCCATAACAGCTTTGGCTAGAGGGAATGATAGGAACATGGAAAGAAGGGATATGAAAGCGAGGGAGCTCATCACAAGTGAGGGTCTAATAGAAGCAAAGCTAACAAAGTGAGCCCAATGTTTGATTTGTTTAACAGCCCTGGTAAATTCAGTGTGACTGCCTATATGTGCAATTTTAAAGTAGTCTTTCAGACTGAAGAGATAAGTTATGTCATAAAAGTAACTTGTGGAAATAAATCTATACTGAAACAGTTTCCTTTAACTCAAAGATCTTTATATACTGTGACAGAGAGAGAACAAAAAACAAAGACTATTTAAAAAGCAGAAATTGAGAAAGACTTTTCATGTCCATTTAAGAAAGTAATCAATCTCTAATTCTGAGAGTTCAGCTGTTTTCAAAAAGAAGAGTATGGAGGCGGCTGAGCAATGCCTTTGTATAAGTAGGTAGTTTAAGCATTTTTTAGTGGAAATTCTTAGTAGAAGTCTTTATTTTCCTTTTGAAAACCACTGCAGCTAACACAAATGAGGACTACTTTACTTGTGAATTTCAGTATTAGGCAAATTGGAGTTTCACTGCTGATTTTTGAGCGAGAAAATGTGAAATAATGTTCATTCATTCTCTGTCTCCCCTTCACTCTGTTATGCAGGACCAGGCTCAAGAGGAAAATCCATTACATGGAGACCACCTTCAAAGGCAAGACATCCAGAGGTATGAAATATTTTCAGTTTGCTCATTTCAACTGCAGTTAGTTGAACAAGTAAATTATTCTTCAAATAACACACTCTTTAGGTGTGTTATTTCAAGTTACATAATTTCATTGAAAGTCTAGGTATAGTTATTTAGCAAGATCATTGTACATTTTTTTCTTTGTATTTGTAGTTCAGGATGATGATGACGATGATGACTATTTATATAGTTATGCCTGTTGGTGCACTTACAGCATTTTCCACCAGAGGGAACAGTGGCCCTTCACAATGCCAGGCTTTAGTGCAATGGGCCTTGATGCTTCCTTGGATGTTGAAGAGACTTTTCAGCCACTGAAAGAGAGCATACAGACACTTCCCATCATTTGTTCTCTGGTGCTAAATACGTTTTAAAAAATTCATCCAAGCACTTTCCTTCTGGTTGGTGGCAGACACTTGAGCTGTCCTTATATTTGCCACTTCTGTGTTAAATATTGGACAGTTCTGGTTTGTCATAACTAAAGTTTTTTATCTTATTTTTTTAGACCAAAACACAAGGAAGTGTGGTTGTCACATCAGCTTTAAAATTGTCATCTCTTAAGAGTTGAAAGAGCCAAAAGGAGTCTGCAGTAGAAAGGCCACAGGTTTAGCTGAACTTCTTGAAATATCAATTCTGAAAATTTTAACTTTCTGTCTCTCAGAATTGCTGACACTTAATACATTATTTTTTAAAATAACACCTTCCTGTGTTCTTTAATAGAGCTTTATGAATCTGGACATTTGTGTTCTGGGGAAGTATTTCTATGGATAGAAGTTCTATTTCTTTGTTTTAAGGGAACTCTCTTAGTGTTGACTTGCATAATAGCTACTTCTCAGAGTAATTTTGAACACATTTGTGCTTGATATTTCATGCAGGAATGATCCTATATTGCTATTTTTGAAGGATAGCATTACATACAGTTATAAATCTTATTAATTCTTACTCATCTCAATAGCTTGAGGTACTGAGCTGTTTTCAAATAAATGCCTTTTAGTGAATGTAGTGAGGAAGAAAAAATTCTGGAAACTTTCATCCATTAAATTTGTCTTCATTAAATGTGTTATGGTAGAATGTTAAGCATTAAAAAAGCATTAAATCATTGAATTCATGTTTAAGTTGAAAAACCTGGGATGCAACAATAACTACATCCTTATGTCTTTGAACACTAAGTTAATTATTAATCAACATAAATGTGATATTCAGTGAGCCTTTGCTAGAAATTTTACCAAGAAACATATGGTAATGCTGACTTTTCCCTTTTTCTCCTCTTAATTTTCTTACCAGTTATTAACCTGAAACATCAGTGTTGGAACACTGTTGCTAAATATGTTTCTTGTATTATGTTGTCTTAGAGAATGAACTGGAACACCATTTTTTACACTGTGTGATAAGGCAGTGTATTAACATAAATTGGAGGCCTTGTATATGAAAGAGTATGGTTTATATTTTAGATTGGATTCTCTGTGTATGCTCAATTTGGGTCTCAGGTATTTAGTCTGAATTCAGTGTAGCAATGTGCATGGTGTAAGACCAAATACTGGTCTTTGATTATTTGAAATTACAATTGATCACTATTACTAGGCTCATAATATGTGTTGGGGTATGTGGTCTTTTATTGAAAGGTATTCAGAGTTAACACTCTGCCTTTTCTATAACCTGGTGTCACTTTAAATAAAGCATTCCTTTGAGATGACTAATTTTATTGGAAGATGGTTAGTTTCAGATACTGAAATAAAAAGTATTCTTCATATTTATTTCCTTTGGATAATTTAAATTATTATTATTTTGACCTAGTATGTCAATATACAATGCATTGTATATTGCAATAGGCAAGAATCAAATAAAATGCAAAGGTCCATCTGTTTCAGGTAATTCTTGGTACTGTTCAGTCCATTTACAGTTATGGTACTGTAACAAAATTTGCAGAACAATTTATTAACAGTCAACACTTGATAGGCATGTTAAGATGCTGCTTTAAAGGCAGCAATATTTAACTTGTAATAAATTTTTTCTTTGAAAGTTTGCAACAAACATACTGGGACCTGAAGAGAGAAATGTCCAATTTGCGTGTAGTGACTGACAAGCAAGTTGAGATCCTACAAAAACTGAAAAGGAACCCACCAGGAGCCAAGAAAGGCAAGTCAGTGTTTGCAGTAAGAGACTTTATAAACACAAACCATTGATTCAAGCTGTAGCATTTTAAAAATAAACCAGCTATCATATCTTATCAGAATCTCATCAATTGAAGCTGATAAGCTAGACTGTGTTATGGTTCCAGCTTCCTCATTTTCTGCTTTTGCTTCTGTCTCATACTGGTCAACTTCACACATAAAGGTGTTGCTGATGTGTTTTTTCTTCAGTACTGTATTCTGTTCCCCTTGTGGCTTTTTTCTCAGTCAAGTGTTGCTTATGTGCACAAGGCTGAGGTGTTAAGTTTACTTGTATTTGACCTTTTACCACAACTACTTCATATTAGGGGGGAAAAATCTTTTTGCAAATGCAGTCTTATTTTCCCAGTACAGAATACATGAATTATTAAATTAGCAACATTTCAAAATCAGACTTTAAAAGACTGAAATTCCTTATGGTTCCCTATTTCTTTATATTGTATTCAGAAAAGGTGTCTTTTCTAACAAAATGCTACACAATGTGACATTTTCTGCAAGTCAGAATACTGGGGAAACAAACTGCCTTAAATAATTTTAAGGGTTAAATATTTTTCACATAAAGTATTTAAAATTTCTGTGAGCACTTCATCAGACAGTTCTTCTGTTCCATACATATTTTTCTCTCAAGCCAAATGCTAGACTATCAGTCAAACAAACTGTGGTAAAGAGTTAATTTTCTTTGCTTTCTGCTCACTTCAGTTGTGGTCTTTACTTTGCTCAGAATATTGGTGGAAGACAGTGAACTTGGTTACAATGTACTGGTGACAGTCTCTGATGTCCCTGTCCATTACCAGATCAAGACATTTTGTTTCTAAACAGCTCAGTGAGGTAATGACAGGATTCACCTCCCGAGCAGTCCCTGCCTTTGTGGTCAGCAGTGACTAATGATCACTTTGTCTCTGGTACTTGGCTGATACAAACTGTCAACCCATTTTGTAGACTTGGCCATATTGTTATCAGGTGAGTCTGTGTTCCTACAATTCTAAAACATGTTTGTCACATAGCTTCAGCAGAGAAACTGGGAACTGAATGAGTCTAAATAATCTTAGATCTGTCAAGGTTTGATGTGATCATATACAGTCCTTACTTTTAATTTGGAGTTACCAGTCTTGCCACTACACAACTACTGATTTTTTCTCTCCTCCTTGCTGAGGAGACTCATTTTCTGCAATTCTTATGCTATTTGTTCTTCCACAGCCATAGAAGGCATTCTTGATTGATCAGAAAACAGTGGACTTTTGCCTTTTCATCTGTAGACTTTTTTCAGTCATTTTTCAGAAGTATGCGAGATTGGACAGGTCTGATCTTGGTCATCAGCCACACTTATGAATGCAATACAGCTATATCTTCGCTTATATTTATACACAAATCTTGGCTTATGCAAAATTTGGGTACAATTGACTGAAGCCTTCCACTTCCTATACCTCTAGTGACTTTTGGCATCTACAAACCAGCTGCCATTGTCGGAGGTGCAATAATTCTGCAGAACACATGTTCATTACTTTGACTGGGACATGAGCAGTATCAGTTAACATGTGGATTCTACTTAGAATGTAGAGAGGCATTTTATTTGTGTTATATATGGAGGCATTTTCAACAAATGTGTGTGCTTGTGGGGTTTTCTGTTTATTTTTTTTCTTGTTTTTTTCTGGTTGGGTTTTTTTTGTGGTTTTGGTTGTTTTTTAAGTTTATTTTTGTTTTGGGGTTTTTTTTGTACATTTTCAATCTATTTTCAGTGGATTCAATTTTTCTTGAACTTCTAAAGGTGTGTCGGCCTCAAATTGCGTTTTACACCTGCCAGCACAAAGATGCCAAATCCAGTGCCTTAGCATGTCTTTCAGACATGATGCCCGTGCTATTGGAGAGTGGTTTGGGCTGACATCCATAAATATTGATTTATTATGACAAACAGAAGTTGTATTCTTTGACCAAGACACTAACTTCTTTTTCTGTCCCTTAAGAACAAAAGTTAAAAATTGCAATTGATGCTCAAGATTACCAGCTGCTCTAGAAAACTCTATGTGAGTTTTAACTCAGGAAGCATTAATCTACTCTGATTACATGTTTATCTACATTATCACTACAAAACAAAATGACCTGTTTGTATTTGGCCATATGTTCAGATGTGTGTTGAAGGTGCCGCTCTTCCATTTCAGGTAGATCCTGTTCTGTTTCAAAATGCCCCCCTGCCTAACAGTTTAAAACTCCTCTGGAATGTCACATGGCTGAACATTGCAGTCTGTCGCTTTACTTTTGAAAGTCAGACAAGAGAACCTGTGAACACCACGTGCTTCCATCTCACTGCTTCATGGGCAGTGAAAATTTGGGCTCTGGATGGCACGAAAATACAACTTGTTAAAGAATCAGTAGAATAGGAAGGAGCATTCAGTCTTCTGCATCTGGCTGATTTCTCCAAGCATGTGAAAATGGTCTCTGTTTCAGCATTCATTTCAGTCTGGTCAGAAAGATCCATCAGTTTATCTGTGTTGAAATGGGGGTTGAGAGATATTCTTGGAGTTGGATGTGTTTTAGACACCGATTTCAGGATTTTGGGTTCATCTTGAGACTGGTGAGGGTAGTATGTTGTTTTTAGCTTTCAAGTAGTTACTGAATATGGTCCAAAAACTTGTGGCTTGAAGAAACTGTGTTTAACATTCCTGCTAGACTGTAGTACATTTGGAGTACATGAAAAATGCATTAGATAATGTCATTTTAAAAATATTTTTTATCTTCTTCCTTCAGCTGCCTGTACTGCACCAGTGCAATGTGTTGACTTGAACATTTCAAAGGTGAATTTGACATCTGGGGTAGGCTATAAAAACCTCTCACAAAATGATAAAGCCCTCAGCAATGCTGTGTCTCCCCCTCTGCTGAGAAATGCCCGTGTCCCATCAGAAAGGGTGACCCTACAAGCTTGGACAGATGAGAGACCAATTCCAGCTGATGGCAAAACGTTTCAGGAACACCATTCCTACGGAAAGAGCTCTCTGGAAGATAATTCCTGGGTATTCCCAAGTCCTCCAAAGCCCAATGAGAATATCTTTTGGGAAATGAAAAATAATCCAACTTTGTTAAACTGTCCAGCAGATTACCTGGATCAGTGTAATCAAAACTGTCTGCACAAGAGTTAAACAATTTTTAGGATGAACTGAGGCATTTTTGGAGGGATTCTGAATAGGCACCTTAATGCTCAAACTTTTAAGGAGAGAAAACAAATTGCTTGAAATGTTCTATTTTTAATTCTAGTTCCAAATCAGAAAGCCTAGTCTTCCTCTGCTGTAAATCAGGAGCGAGTTCCTTGATGTTAAAGCTGTGCTGGTATAATGTAAATACAAAGAAATCTAGCATGGGGACTAGATAGTCTTGTACTGCAAATGACATACATTTGCTAAAGGTTACACTGAAAAGTGAGTTTGTGGAATAAAACAAAATAATCCAGTTCTGTATTTGTTTGCTATTTGTATATTATCAAGAAAATACTTGGTATCCAGTGTTAGAACTTGTACCAGGTCTGAGCTTGTATTTTGACAGTGTTCTTTTTCAGAATAAGATAATATGAAGAATTGGATTCTCTCTTCCTTCCCCCTTTCAGTTAGCTTTGATTTCTCTGGTTTGTAAATGCATTTTTCTGTAATATTGAACTAAGAAAGGTGAGTTTGTTTGGGTTTTTTTTCAACCTTGATTTATATGAGACAGTTGCAAGAGAAAAACCATCCTTAGGCTATCCTGTTTCAATTGCCTTATTTAGGGCTTGATTGTGAATGGTGAAGGACCGTAAGTAATGCTGCTGCTGAACACTGTGAATCCTGGAGGTTCAGCTTGTTTCCCTCAGTTCCGCTGAAGGAAGCTGCTGTAACTGCACAAGGATGCTGCCACAGACCCAGTGTGCTCACAGTGCAGTTTTTCATATTGTGCCTCCTTTGCACAGCACCACAACTCTGACTCTTCATTCCTGTGGTGGTGAAGGCTACTTATTTTTCTTTTGTTAAAGAAACAAAGCCTTAATTTAATCAGACTTGGTGTTGTTGCATTGTTGATATACAAAAATAAGTATTTTTGTGGTGTCTTTAGTATGCCACTGAGAACCAGAGCTACTGGAATTTCAGCTACCTGCTTTATAGATTATGGGTCTCTAGGCACTACTTTTTCATTATTTTTTTTTTCCTCTTAAGGCCATGAACTGTTTCTAGACAAATATAATTTACGCTTTTTTTTTTTTTTGTGGTAAAATTCTCTGCTTCATATCTGGCTTAATACAACAGGGTTTAAGTGAAATGTCTTGACTGCTCAAAATGTTGAGGAAAAATGCATTGTATTTTAGATCCGTGATACCTAACTTGTAATGGGCAGGAAGATATTTAATACTGAATACGCTCTTTACAAATGTGTGGGTGGGTGAAGTATTCAGCTTCACAGATCAGCTTAACATCAAAGTAATAAAAATTAATTTCACAGCTGTTTAGTAGCTAATTATCTTAAGATTGCTTGCAAATACATGGGGAAGCTCTGGCTGTAGCACAGCCATAGTAATGATGGGCTGTAGAAGTGTTACAAGGGTGCTACGTGACCTGTGTGGTTCCAGACACTCTCCCCTGCACAGTAAGTACTTCAGACAGAGCCCATCTTTCACTTTGTCTATCAAAGGCAAAAAAATGCCTTCCAGATACCTTCTCCTCTAGTACAAACAGCATACATAAACAATGTTTCCCATTCACCAGATATTGGTTTTATCTTTCTATTATCTTGCTCACGTATACTGCCTTGTCTGTGATTAATGGAAATGGTGTCAGATGTGGGAATTTATTCTGACCAATGAGCACAGCTGACTCAGGGGAGTACAATCTCTTGGAAAGTAATAGAACAAAACCCAATATGCATAAAACAAATCTAAGTCACTAGGCTTTAGCTGATAGAACCAACTACCTATGTAATAACAAAGAAAGCATTTCTCATGTGGCTGCATAAGCTATATGGTACCTAGTTCTAATGTAGTTTACTTTTGGGGTCCCCCACCTCGACATTACAGAGGTTTTTTATTAAGGAATGTAATAGTCAACAGGCATTAACATGATTTGTGCAATGAAGGAATTCTACTGTGTAAGATATTAAATAAATTTATTTTTGTTTGAAAATGGTTTCACTAACAAATCTCTGTATTTGGCACAAAATTTTTTGCAGAAGTTTTAATTCCTTTATTGTGTATAAATGTTATTCCAAATACAAACAATTAGATTTGAGGTTCATCACTTTGACTCAAGGGAAAGAAACAGCCATCTGCTGTAGCCTGCTTCAGCATCTTCTGGGAGAAGTATCCTCCTGGATGTTGAAACCTGAAGGATTTAGTTGCCTTTGACTACTTGTGTCAAAAGGTTCCCAGTCAGCCTGTCCTGTCCTGTATGAAATTAAGATTTTCTGTGCAGAGCCTGAGAATTTCCAGGTTTTCCATTTGACCCTTGGTTTATATTCTGTGCTCCTTCCCAGGGTGGAGAAGGGAGCAGCAATGTTTGATGAGAGGGACTTCAGGAGTGCTGCTGTTAACTAGGGAGAAGAGGGACTGATGCCAGAGAGTTTGCTGCAGGCAGCATTTCCAATCCAATCACTCACTGCCATGTCCAAGCTGTAACATTTGAAAAGGAAGTCCCCAGATTTGGAGTCACTTGGGAGCTCACTGGTTTGTGAAGCATCTGTTGGGTCTGAAGCTTACAATCAGATTTTGACTGAAGATGGAAAAGTCATTTAAATCCACACCACTAGTGGCTTACAGTGCTTTTTCCATTTTCAGAAGTGAAATCTTTTCATCAGTGACAGCAAATTACATGGGCAAGTAGCTATAATAATGGGGTTCTGGTGTTAGTGTGCATGTGTTACATAAAACTGTAACATTATAGTAAGGACCAAAGTTCTCAATTATATTAAATGACCTCAAGAACATTTTAACTTGAATGCAAACCTTGAACATTTTAAAACCTCCCCCAACCCACCAATTTGACTATTTTTAATTTAAGAAAGCACTAACTCCATTTAACAGAAATGAAAGCCAGCTTTTGGGGCAGGAGGAGGTTGTTGCTCTGCACATTTAAATGAGCAAATGGCAACCTGATTAATATGTATTTGGGTGTCTGGTGAGTTGGATGAACCTTCTAATAACTTACATGTAAACTTGCACTATTTGGTTAATTTTAAAGTATTTTTAAAATCTGATAGTTTTAAGTTTCCCTGACAGTTTTGTGGTGTACAGCTGATCAGTTTTCCTCACATGTGAACTAGCCATATTGAAGAAAGCAAACCCCCAAATTAGCTGTGATGCACTGTACCATTTTTACAGCTGGAACAAGACAAGAGCAGCACAAGACATATGCTGGAGTTACAGTAACACAATGCCCATTCCAAGTAATAAAACACAGGCCCATGTAAGTATCACATGAACTATATTGGTGGGATAAAGCAGATTGAATTTTCTTCCAAAACCAATTTGCAGCAGACTTTGCCACTCCTGTGCTGACACAACTGCAACTTTAATGATGCTGTGGGCTGGTAAAGGAAGAGTGAAGAGCTCTGGTACCTGACTGACACCTGTATTGTCTTCTGATCTCCAGACAGGCCCTCTGAAGGACAGTGGTCGCAGAGGTGTAAGGTATTTCTCTGATTCTCTGTGTAGTTTGAGTGTAAAAGAGGGCATATGTAGGGGTTTGATTTTTTTTTGAGTTTTTATTATTTTTTGAGGGGTTTTTTCAGGCTTTTGACACTTTCTGTAGGGAGAGTGGTGTTACTACTTGCAATTGTATGAACATAGGGCAGTCGATGAAAGCATTCTGTTTTTTTATGACCAGCAGTAAGGTAAACACTAATTTTAACCGAGTTGCAGTTAACCATTAAAAAACCCACCCTGTGCAGTAACTGTCCAGAAAAATTAATTTAATTGTATTTTAAGATGGAAGAGAGTAAGTCAAACATTAAGATACAGTAATTAAAGTGGTAAGATGATCATGTTTGAGTATGGCTGTTTGATCTAGGGAGAAGCATGCAAGAAACACCCAGGTGCTTACTGTTAGTGAACCAGTTTTTAACTAGGTAGAACACTTACATTGCAAGTGTATTTGACCATTTTTTGATCAGCGGAGTAAACAGGACAGAGGAATTACTTGCAGGAGTTACCCAAGGAGGAGTATGGCTGTACTAAATGTGGAGCAGAATGGGTTTCTGGCTTGCAGGTTAATTTCTACGTGATGTCTCAGACTGCAGTGGCTGTTCCACTGCCCATTGAAAATCCTGTGCACTACAAACTGCCCCTCATCTTCCCTCCAAGTCTGGATTTTACTCTCTGAAGGCAAACTTTTAAAGTACATGACACCAGATTTTTTAAGTACATGATGCCTTCTCCCTCTTTCCTCTCATATCTTCCCTTTGTTTGTAGGGGGCTCCCCCCAGGAGTTTGAAGAGACCTTTTATACAGCCAGAAAGTGCAGCCTCCAGTGAAAAATGGGGGTGTCTTGGGTGCCTGCCAAGTGCTCTGAAGAGGACAGATAGGCCCATGTGCTGTGTTTTCTTAGACTGATTAGAATCCAGGGCTGCCTCCAGTAAACCTGAGTAGGAAGGAGAGTTTATGGCTGAGACAAAACCAAAAGTAATTCAGTGGTATGAGTTTTTCATGTCATGGTACTCATTCTTTCATTTAAACTTTAAATAAAAGATGTAAATGCAATTCAAGTACAGGATATGCACAAGACGCTAAGAAAATGAAAGGTGTGAAACCAGGAATTCAAAGCTAGGGAACAGCACATTAAGGCCAGAGATGTGTTAAGGAGAAAGCTGATGCATGATCCAAGGGCCAATCCTTGCTCTAAGTGCACACCAGAGTAAATAAACAGAGGAGCTGCAGTAATCCAGATACAGGAAAAGAGAAATAAATGGCTGACAGCACCATTCAGTACATGGAATTTCAGGTGTGACATCAGTGCACGTGTGAGCTGTGGCTGCTGTTCACATACAGCCTGTATTGAAGGGTGGGGAGCGATACCTGCAGGTTCACCTCAGCTTTGTTCCATTCCACACATCCATTCCTCCCCTGCTGTCTTGGTCACTACACCTGCTGCACACAATTTCTGCTGAGCCAGAAAAGGAGACCTCTATTGCTGGTGCTGTTGTCTGACTCAGACCTGAGTCATAGCTGAGTATGAGCCAGGTAAGCCCTCAGTGCAGGCACACGCCACTGGCAGCAGCCAGCACTGCCCCTAAGAGAGAATGCTCCCTCCCACCCCAATCCTCTAGGGAAGGGCTTTGGCAACATTTTCAAACACCCAGGCTGGCTTTCCAGAGCTTGAAATTATAACAGATTTTCAAAGTGGGACAGAAGAACAGCCACTGTCATTAAAAACACATGTCACCATCTATTTTAAATTTCCTCCTTTTTAAAATACATACAGCAAAACAACTAATTAGGAATATTTTTGTTTTCTAAAACGCTTGAGATAAGAAGCCGAGTACATGTGTAGGACATTGTTCCACATATGCGATTTCAAGGTGGTTACTTTTAGAGCTGAGTGCCCTTAAGTTTGCCTAACAAGGCAGAATGCTACACATTTTCAGTTTGTCACTCCCAAGTCCAGTCCTCCACCCAGTCTGCTGAAGCAACATTATTAATGATTATTTCAGTAAAAGGCACAGAATAAAAGGCAGTGACTAACCTGGAGCATTGAGTCCTTCATATACAAATGTCAGAGCTTCCTCCTTGAACCTTCATATACAAATGTCAGAGCTTCCTCCTTGAATAGAGGAATACTGTTTGTGGTGAAACAATATTAAAATAAACAAGTAATATGTTGCCTCTTCTAACAGAACAGTATCAAATCCTACTCCTTACTCAGAAAATTGCTTTTTTCTTTCTTTAATCAGGGCATTAAAGTTACCAAGTTTAAGTGCAGCCTTTCCTCGCTTTTAAAGAATTAAGTTTTATATCAGAATGCTTGGAGGATACTCCAGGATATTTTATAAAACTTTCTATTAGATCTCTAAGTGAAGCAATTTAAGTGATTACAAATAATTTTTTAATAATTTAATTAATTAACTGCAATTAAACAGCTTCAAGTATCAGTACATGAAAGATGGTTTGTGTGCTCTTTTTAAATTAGGGACCTTTTTAGTTCCTGCAAGGTGATCTGCATCTTCTATGCTTGGTTGAGTTTTTATTCATCTCTGCCTGGGATAATTTTCTAAGTGTGGTCACTCACTCACTCCTGAAGCATGGCAGCTGATTCCCTATTCTCAAGATAGGTCTGGATTAGATTACTTTCTCCCCTAAAGTTGAAATGGTCAGTCTGGGCCATGCACAAGTGCAAGGCATCCATCCCTTCTGACAGTGTAGCCTTAAAAGTGAGTCACAGTGTAGGCTTAAGGAGTTACAGTGCAGGTACAAGTACTGCCAGGCTCTCATCTGACAACATTTTGATGAAAAGGGTAATTCATATTAGTCTGAGTAGCTCTTCTGCATTTGCCACCCTTCTCTTCTATTAAGTGCATCTCCATACAGTCAGCTTCAGGTGATGACTAACAGACCAACTTCAGTGTATACCAAATCTGTGACCAGTTAATACAACTTAAATTATTTACCCATAAGTTTTTATGTAGCCTGCTTCATGTAGCTCGAAATAGGCTTTAAATTCCAAATTGTACACTGGTAACAAAATCCCAAGTCCAGACAGAGGAACACACCTTTGCAACCTCTCTTGCAAACTGTGACAGCATGCTCTAGATCTTCAATTATGAAAAGTTTTAAAATTAATGCTTAATTTCAGACATTATTTTATTCTCCATTCATCTCATTTTGTGTATTTCAGTTAAACTCCACACAAAGTGGTACAGACAATTTAAGTCTGTTTAAATCAAGTGAAATCCAAATTGTATATAAAAAAAAAGTTCATTTTAAGTTTTAATCACACATTCGGAGTAAACTTCTGTCTTTTTTTCTTAATTCCAGTTGCTCTGTATTCTTCTCTTTGCTTCAAATATTCTGCTTTGCATTCTTCATAGAATGATGGATCAGAATAGCTACAAGACAGAAAAATACATATTGTTTTTCATCTTGGAATATTGAACAGATACTGCACAAGTACCACTCATAACTGATCTTTCTTTTACACCCAAAGAAAACTTGTCTGCCTTTAACAGTAAAATAACTTTCCTTTTCAAGCCTCTGTAGCGAAGCCAAGAGGAAAAGCAGAAAAAGGGAAACATGTTTGGTATTTAAGTTCAGCTGAAGAATTCATTTGCAGTAACTCACCTCAGCACGGGAAGCTGCTGGAGATGACTTTCTTAATGCATCCAAGTAACTAACGGAAATAGGTTCAAGTGTGTGTCTTTAACAGCATATATAATGGTCCTTGATCATTACATTAAATTCCTTTTTCTCATAATTTTTTGAAGTATAACAATTCAACACTATAAACCTTTTTTTGTCAGAAGCATTTTGTTTATTTTTTTCAAAAAGTGAAGGAACAGACAAATAAAATTAGTAACTCCAGCAAGTTCTGACTGCAGTTTAGGCCTAAATTCTTGCCTGGCTGCATATGATTTTTTCATCAGTTCCTAAATACTGAATAACTGTCACTAGTTCAAAGGCATTTATTTTTAATCTCAATCACTGGTTTAAGAGAGCAGGACACACCAAAAATCAAACCTACCTCTTTTTTCCCCCCAGTCAAATTCAAAAACTTCACAGCCCTCTCACCCTGGGAAATTCACGAATCTAACACTTCAGCCTAATGGCACTGGGGGTAAATTAGGACTTCCAAAAAAGATGTTTTAATCCACCATGGCATTGAGTTGACCTCTCATATATAACAATTTCCCATTGCTACTGCTGTTCTTAACAGCAGGACACTTTCAAGACAGACTAAATATTAAAAAACAGAAGCAAAATGAAAACCAACTTTTCCTGTCTAACAGACTGAAGAAGCTTCCCTGTGCGCCCCTATCTCCACATCTGTGAAGTACCAGAGCAAATAAAGGGCTGCAGGTCCTCTGGGCTGAAATCCATCCCCAGGTGAATCAAGAAGAGAGTCTCTGTAGCCATATATTCATAGGGTAAATAAAAACTTGTCAGTTAGGGCCCTGACCAGCACAGTTTTAATAAAGCAAAGATACCATTTTCAGAAAATACATCCAAGTCCCTAACCCTGCACAGCCTTATTCAGAATAGTTAACATTTCTAGATTAGTACAGGCCATGCACAAAAACCCAGCAAAAACTCACGAGGGACTTACTAGCCAACCAGACAGTCCTTCAGTGCTGTGTTCTCCTGCCGACACTTCACCACCATCAGAAGACCAGTTTCTTGACAACATTTAGTAAATGCTGAGGGGAAAAAAAAACAACAGAAACTAAATTGACAATAGGTGAAAAAACCCTGTGTGTAGGAGGTAGCAGACCAGATCTGATTTATTATTAATATAACCATAGTTGGCCCAGATTCTCATACTGTTTGCAAGGTCTTTGTCACTTGTTTAGCAACAACACTTTAACTGGGATTCTCCCTCATCATGTAGCACGTTCACACACATATTGCTGTTGTTAATACCATTTCTGAAGTTATTCTTGCAGCAAATCCATGATTCTTCTGCCTGCTTTTCACATGCTCTACTCTATGTGTAGGCTACCACCTACATCTCTAGCATTTAAGAACAATGAAGTTGCTCAACAAGTGAAAGCACCTGGTCTGTTTTAAGGATCTTAAGATTTAAAAACAAGTCAGTGAGATACTAAAACAGAACAGCAAAGTCATGGCTAAGGACATGGGATTTATCTGGGAGTAACTAAAATTACGCTTCATTGTTGCCAGCACCCTGTACAGATGTTTCACTGAATAATAACCCTTGAAAAGAATTGGCTGTTATTTCTATCAGGAGATTTCAAACTGTTCTAAGAGGTAATCAGCTAAATTTAGCAGATGGAAAAGAAAGAGAAAAAGAAAGCCATGTGTCCATGATCAACCAGGAGCCAGATCAAGAATAAAGTTCACCCCTACACATCCCCTTCCAGAATTCCATCCATTTCTCATCCTCTAAGGTCTTCCTCGTAGTGATTTAATATCCAGCAAATTTAGGGCACACAAAAATTATTTTCTTGCACATACTTAGCAAAATTTACAGCTAATCTAGTAACATCAAAATGAAATGGTACTACATCACACAACAGCTGAATCACATTACCTCTGCTCAATGTATAGGTACATCAAGACTTAAATAAACAAGAAAGAAGAGATTTGTGCCTATAAAGGCAGCACTCCTGTCCTTTGCTCATAGCAGATGCCCGCTGAAATGGGCATCAAGCAATTGTGGACCTCCGTGGAACAAAACCCACCTTCTGGGATCCTGGACACTACTGGCAAGATTTTGAGAAAGTGATCCAACAGCTGCAAGCAATCCCTAGGTGAGGTTAATCTCCTTGTCCACAGGTATTATTAATTAGGCTTTCACTAAAATAATTTACAAGACAAGGTAGCGTTTGCTGAAAGTGGTGATGACAGATTTCACTGTCCTTATACTGCAAAATTTTGCAAAGAACTGACTTCTTAACTACTTCAAACATACTATTTATTGATGAACACTTAAAAACCTTGTCCAACACAGTACCCAGTGTTACACACTGGCAACTCCACCACACCCTACATGAAAACCAGATGAAAGTGTGCAGAAAATGGGTTTAAGTTAATCAGTTAATTACCAGCTGGAAAGACACTGTAACCTGTGCTCAAAGGTATCTATTAACAACTACACCCAGTTTCTGAGATCTAAGTGTTTCAGACTTCAAGTCACCCAAATGCATAAGCATAGCTTTGAGGAAACACCTGGACAGCTCAAGTTTACTAAGCAGTTTAAGCTCTGAACAAGGCAAATGTGTTATTAGGTTATCAGAATATTTCTTTGATTTTCAAGGGTGAATCTGACATTTCTTCCACTCTTTACTGGACTATTAATATTGACTATTCCTACATCAGCATCTCAGAAAAACCATACCTATTAGTATATTTCTAAAAACGACCTTTGTTTTTTTGTGAGAAAAACATCCAAAGCTTTTGCAAGCTTTTGGTCTGTCTAGTTTGATTTATACTCTCTACAGGCACTTCTTTAAGTGCTGTGCTGAGGTTTTGGGTTGGGTTTTTGGTTTTTGTTTTTTTTTTTAATAGTAATCATTTCTTGTGGAAGCTGTGAAGTAAAAAACCACTGAAGACAACAGGAGGTCCCTCTCACTTGTTAACTCACCAGCCTTGATTGGTTGAAGGCGTGATGTCCCAGTGAACAAAAAAAGCCTGAACTGCAATTGCCAGCATTCCCTGGCTTCAGAAGGCCCTGCCTGTGGTACATGGCCAGGCACTGCTGCAAAGTGATAAAACTGCTTCCAGCTGTTTAGCTTTAACATTACTGATGCTTAACAACAGAGAGGAAGAAAGAAGGTTAAAGCATATTAGGCATCCTTATATGAGCACACAAAACTTCATTATCCATCTCTTCTGTTTGGCAGTCATGTAAGGAATGCAAGACAGGTTCAGTTATAGATGCTTACCAGAAACCTTCCAGGAGTCTGGAGAATGTTTTTTTATTTTTAATTGTGCTTTGTCTTGCTCACAGAGGGGCAAGCACCAATCTCTTCACTCTCCTAACCAGTGACAGGACTCAAGGAAATGGGATGAAGCTGGGTCAGGCTGGTTTAGGTTGGTGATCAGGAAAAGATATCCAACCAGAGGGTGGCTGGGCACTGGAACAGGTTCCCCAGGGAAGTGGTCACAGCACCAAACATGCCTGAACTCAGGAAGCATTTCAACAATGGTCTCAGGCACATGGTGTGATTAGGGTGTTCTGCGTATGGCCAAGAGTTAGACTTGATGATCCTGATGGATCCCTTCCAACTCAGCTTATTCTGTGATCCTATGACTCTTCCATGAAATGAAATGTGTCAGTGTTGAACAGCACAAACAGTGCTACTTCTCCTTTGGAGAATAATGTCAGAAATAGTGTTCAATAGTTTCAGATATCTCAAACCAAGAATTAATCTCCATGTCTGACAAGCCTTAGTCATTCCTTACTCACGCAATATCTGCATTGTTGACCAAAGTTTCAGGATGCATAGCAAGGCACCGCAAAAGGAGCAGATACACAGGATCTGGTTACAAACCTATTGTAATTTAACACTTTAGCAGCTATGAGGGGTAATCAGAACACTAAAGAATCCAAATAAACCTTATTCCTGATACACTGCACATTATAGAAAGAACAGAATTGACCTTTTCATAATCTTGTGTATTATACTATCTTTATGACTTCAGGAAATGGTTTTCCATGACTTTGGAAGCTGATGTTTTCTTTCTTCCTGCAAGCAGCAAGCTACCAAAACAGAACCTCAAGCAGCAGCAAAACAAGAAGTAAATTTGGGCCAGTCTGCAAATTCATTGCAAACCAAAGAAAGCCATGTTTCAAACAATGAAAGTTATCCCAAATATTTCCAAATACAAGCCAAATAAACTGAGCAACAGAGCTCAACACCACAGAAGTGAAAATGCCTTGTTAGAAAGAGGGAAAAGGCTTGCCCTCCATCAAATCAAAACTTTGCCAAGGTTTTTCTAGGACAGCTACATATGTCCATCACTGAATGCTCTGTACACAGACAAGGACAGATCCACTACTGCGTCAGCGAGCTGCAGGTGCCTACTAGTTACCACGGAAACTGGCTACAGACCCCCCTTGCACCTGCAGCAGTCATGGTTCATGACATCATACCTGACATAGGTTACCCCACAGGCTCCTCTCCATGCCACAGGCTCTGTCTAAGGGGATGCACACGGAGCGAAGATCTCTTCTTGAGGCTATGGCTCAGAGAGACTTCACTGAAAAGCTCAACACTGATTTGATGCTGGATTTCTTCTTTTCCTCTCATGAAGAAAGCTTTGCATTCCTGTTGCAAGTCCAAATTAAGATTTGGTCGCAGTTCAGAGAATTTTAAGTCTCATTACATTCTGGCCATTACAGCCACATAGAGAGATTTTAACTGCTAAAGCAAGGCTGCAATTTAATTTAGTACCTTTTCTAAATCAACCAAGTATGTAAGGCCAAAATGTATCTTTGCCAAGACAGAGGTCTGCTGTCAACAGAACAATAGCTGAGCAGCCATGTTTGAATACAGAGCAATTCAGTTTTGCCAGTTCTCACCTGCTCACTATGGCATGCTGGCATGTGCAGGGGATCTGCCTATGATGGGAAGACCACATTTTCAGGAAGAGACAGGAGGGCTTTTTGGCTGAGGCCAGAGATGAGCGAGTCATTCCAAGGACTGACTCTTCAGCAGGGAGCATCTCTGGCCCTGAGCAGCTCAGGGAAGCTGCTGAGTTTGGTCCCTGGCACCTCCAGACCTGCCCTGGATCCAAGAGCCAGATTTCACTGGGTCTTCCTATCCCAACTTACCCACCTGAGAAAGCATGACACAAACAACTAGGAGAAATTAGATCCTGACATATGTAAAGTCACAGAACAGAAAAAAAAAGGAACTTTTTACAGCCTTCTTAATTTATATATAAAGCTGTACAGACATGCATTTTTAAAATAAAAATCCCATTCCAAGTCTTTCTGTAATTTCCTTTAGTTACAGAATTATACAAATTATGTTGGAGGCATGAAGAATTAGTTTTGAGTGCCTGACTTAGTATATTTTGATGGTTGATTAAAAACTTATTTATGTTACAGAGCACTCTTTTTATTAAGGTTTCTTTGATAATTAGCTAGGTTGGCACAGTAAAGAACACTGTTTACAAAGATCTTTACAGTCCACACTAATCTTTGCTGAAAAAAACCAGTATCTAAGAAGAATGTTTTTCTTTAGTATTTCTAACTGCTTTTTCCCAACTCTGTTTTATGACTTTATGACAAGATAATATGAGAAGCAGATGCAAACTGAAGTGAAACTGGCTAACAGTTCACTTAGAACAGAATAAAGACTGGACAAATTATTTCCCTGTCTATTCAAGCAGTCAGACAGCCATATGCAATACATACTAAAGTATTAATTTTAAAAGATCAGACACTTTACCAGAAAGCTACAACTAAGTTGGTGAGGGGTCCACCAACAGATGTCCTGGGACATACAAGTCCTAATTAAAATAAGGGAGATAAAAAGCCAGGGTCTTGCCCATTTTAACTTTAGAACATATTCATAGGTTCAAGAAATATTTGCTCCCTATAACAAAAATAAAAAAATTTGTAGGATTTTGAGGCAAAGGTACAAAGCAACAACTGGCATAAGACACAGGTACAGCTCTGCAGAATAAAGATGATGATTTTCTTCCACACCATTAAACCAGACAACGTTAAATTTAACACTCTTAATCTCAGTGTCTGCAGGACTACAAACAGTGGACAACAAAAACAAGGCAACATATTTATGATGCAAGTGTTCTTTATGTATCCTACAATACCATCCCAACCCAAACAGAATTCAGCTGGTTTCTTCACTGTGCTGCACTCAAAATGAAATGGTGGAATAGGTGTGTTGGACTGCTGAAGTTTCAGTTATGTGTATATAATGGAAAGACTTCATAAAAAAAAAACATGTTATGTCCTGCCACAAGCTTAAAAACAAACTGAAAGTTGTGGGGTTTTTTTTGCAATTTAATAAAGAGGAACAACCAGCATCAGATTATGTTTGTAGCAGATTTCTAAAGTATTTGTTCTCTTTACTTAAAATATATTAAAATATTAGATAGTTAATTATTTCTTCCTCCAAACATCGAAGTCTTCCCATGTGCAAAGTAAGAGAAGAATAAGAAGTGGGACTTATCTCCAGACAAGCAGCTGCATGGAAACTGTGTTGCTATAACACCAAAGAAGCATCCTCGTTATTTTCAATGTATGAACTGTTTGTAGCGTGAAGGTTATTTCTGAAAGTTCAGTTTTTGCAGATTCAGATTATAAAAATACTTGGCACTTTCATATTGCCTCATATTGTGAAGTGTTGTACATTTCATATCATGTTGGAACTGTAGTTTTATCAATTATAATTGTGCATCTATTTTGCAGATGTGCTTGTACACAAAATAAATGAAATATTCCCCATTATCAAGATAAATTGATCCTCTCAGGTCTGGCTCTCGTTTATTTAAAGACTTTACAATTTTACTACTTAAGAGAAAGTCCTACAGAGGTGTTATCTCACCATTTATATTTTCTCAACACTTATGATACTGCTATCACACTCTTAAAATAAGAAAAAAAAAACCAAAAAAACCAAAACAATCCAGCTTGCATCATGATCCAGACCAGACTTATTCTGGGGGTAGCTTTTTTCCCTCTACACACACACAGAGGGAAGAAAAAAAAAAAAAAAAGGAAGAAATAAATTGTTTTGTCCGTTTTGTCCGGTGTTTGGGTCATTCTTTGGGCTGTACCACTGAGTGGAGAAAAGATGCCCAAATAACAATGGGGATTTGGGGGTGAGAGTAGAAGGAGGAGGAAACAGTTCCCTTTAAAATGTAAACAAGGGCAAAATTTTAAAACCTACATTTGTAAAATGTGTACAAAAATATTAAATGATCCAAAACATTACCAGCAACATTTTTAAGGGTAGTTTTTATGCATTTCATTTTGTATAAAGTTATGATTCATTAGCTTGTTACTTTGAAGATGACTCAGTATGCACAGAACAGATTACTGGTGCATTTAATGAGCCAGAGGAAGTAGTAGCATGAACATCAAGAGATTGTTTTACATTGTAGAGTACAAGCTATTTGATATTTCCAACACAGTACAAAAGAAAGCTTCTCTGTAGATTGCTCATGGTTCAGTTAACATCACTGAATATCTAATACCTCCAACTCAATTAATTCTCACCTGATTAAGATCAGTCTGATATTCAAACTAAATCATCTCTCCAGTCAAGTAGAAATCAATATTTCTGATTTTACTTTTAAATTACAACAACAAATACAATACATGCATCGTCAGTATGCTAGGAGTAGCTTTCCTATTCCAGCCTTCTATGGCATGCATAACACAGCTGATTAAAGAATTATTCTAATTTGAGCAACAACATATACAAGACAGATTAATTTGAAAAGAAGGAGATAGCATGAAATAATTAATCTTATATAGGGCAAAGAGAAAACTGACATAAAATAACCTTCATTCTTTCAAGTGAACCTCTGTTATCAGATCAAATACTTTGTCTCTGCAAATATTCATTTGCTATAACATTAAAATCATATACTTTCCATTTTCCTGCTCATCGCCAGCCCTCCAAAATCTGCTCCATTTCAGCTTTTTTAGCTGCAGGCATCTGTCCTAGGAGAGAGATGATCAATACATACTAGCACACAATACAGGACTGGGGAGCAGAGAATCCCAGGAATTCAGGAATTTTAAGTAAGGAGTATTCATGCCCCTGGCCAATCTTTTCCAGGGCACTCTCAGCATAGAAAAGCAGCTTTATCTGTACAGAGTGCAGAGGATCCCCCAGCAGACCACAGCATCTCTGGCACTCCAGAATGAAATGTGGAAATCTCCTTGGTCTCATGACTGAGGTGAACATACAGCAGGAGAGAATCATCAGGAAGGCAAACAGCACAACTGTGATCTGCAGAGGAAGAATGTTTCCCAAAAAAACCTAGAAACTGTTTGTCTAAATACAATGCCTTGGGATAAAGAAAGCATCTTATCAATATCCTAGAACAAATCTGAATACTTTTCTTTTGGAGACATTTACAGATGAGAAAATAACATACTGAATCAAAGGGCCTATTTGTCCTGTACACCATCTTTCTCAGAAGTCAGTAACAGCTGCTTTAAAAAAATGTATCAGAAAGTCTACATAATGGAAAAACAACTTCTCAAGTGAAGTTTCTTCTTAATCCCTATGAACTGTAAGCTTGGCTTATACCTTGAAGCATAAAGTTCTCACATGCCCTTCAAAACCCTTAGGATGCCTTACATGGTGGGTCTAAATGGACAAGCATCCAAAACAAGAGGATGAAAGAGGGGAAAAACCTCCTGAAACCAGAAAGGTATATGCTAGCCGGGATTCCTTCAACATCTATCTGCTCTGGCCCACTCAAGTCCTGCTAAACTCCCAACTACTGCAATTGTAGTTATTTGTTTCATACCATGCAATTGTAGTTATTTGTTTCATACCATTTTTCATTAGCAGGTTTTCAAAATCCTGCTGCAAAAATTAATTGGCCTCAAAGTATCTCTCAGCTGGATACAGAAACGGGCCAGAACAGTAGGCAGCAAAGGCACTCTACACAGATCAACAACGTTTGAGAGTTGGTTGGGTTTTTTTCAGAACATCCAGTTACTCGCTCTGTAAATGCCACCTGCCTACTTAGGAATAAGAGTCTCCAAAGTTTTCATGTCCTACATACACTGATATTACAAGGATCTAGGTTTGGTCAACTGCTTACAATGAGCTTTTAAAATCAATATAGGAAATCAATTGCTTATTTAAGCATTCTGTTTCAAAAATTATAAAAGAATATATAGGGTTTTTTTAAACCACAGTACCATAGCAGTTCTGAAAACTGATGTAAGGTACATAGGGATCCTCCAATATCAGTTAATGCAAATCAGAAGTCATTCCTCAGCTGCTGATCTTTTTATTACAGAAATATTAGCAGGGTTTCTCTTGTTTTCAAACCCAACAATCATTAAAGACAGAATTTGTGGGGGGAAAAAAGAGGATCTTAAGAAACTACCATCAAGGAATGACATTCACAAAGCCACGAACAATGGCGATACAGTCCCATTCCCATGTGATGGAGAGGCTTGTGCTGGGGAATTCTCTCACCAGACTCACTACACGTGTTCTGCAGTTCAAAATTTGCTACCATTCAGACTGAGAGTTGTGGATGTTTCTAAGAGGCATAACCAGAAACCTCAAGCAATAACAGAGAAGCCCTTCTGTCTGTCCTAAATAACCCACACTTATCCACAGAAGATCATTGGACCTTTTCTTTCCAGTTTTATCATAAGCACCAAGAAACAGAGAATGGAACTGAAAAGTAAAGTTTAAGAATGAGAATAATTGTTTTGTTTAAGAAAAACACATAAAACAAGCTGAGGAACACAGCCAAACACAGTAATTCAAGCCAACTCAATCAGTTCAAGTAACAAAACCCATACAAATACTTAAAAGTATTAACAAAAGCATGCCAGATTAAAGTAATTAAGAGTTAAAAAAAAAAAAAGTGTTCTGAAAATAACATACACATGCAATCTCAGGATACTTTAAGGAGCATTTAGTTCTGCCATTAGGACAAGAGCAGGTCAGCTCTGCTCATTCTATGTCCTGCACATATGAGATCTGACCAAAATGTCTTCTTGGGGACAAGGGTTGGAAAGACTGAAGTTAGTTTTCAGTTTGATATGAATACTGAATGCACACATGAAACTTGACTAGGAAAAGTGTTTTCCTAAGAGTCACAGAGTCAGAAAATAACCTATATGCTTTAAAATGTCAGGCAGTGCTTTCCTGATGATTGCTATATGATGAAATACTGTGGAAGACAGAATAAATTAGCAATATATGTTTATGACACCAGACTTTCAACAGAACACGGACTTTAACAGCAAAACAAGCTTTGGCAGGGATGATACAGAGGAATGTCTGCTTGTTAGTTTTGGCGCCATAGACATGATCTGATCTGATCTTGACCTGATCTGATCTTCCATCATGGATGTACAGAGTTGTCAGTATTTTCTGTATGCATGAGTATACGCACCTACCTACATATGTGTGTGCATGCATTTTGCCCCAAACACACAGAATTTTAGTACACTGTCATATTTTTTAAGTAAATTCCAGCAACCCAGCTCTATAAGAGCTACAAGACAAGTCCTCCTGCTTCTGACTAAGCAAGACAGGCAGGGCACAGCAGTACACAAGAGGGTTATGTCCTCAGAAGACACAGGAGAAATAGCAAGGTCATAACTATTAAGTATAAGGCGACTACTTTGTCAGTCAAGGCAGATTTAAGTGCTCAAAGATGACAATCTGCTGGGCTATGCAGGCAAATTTTTCCAGAGAAGTAGACCTCCTTTTCTTCCTAGTGAATTACAAAAATCTACCCTTTTAAGCAAATTAGGCACACTGCTGTGAAGCATTTTATTTGGGTAAATCATGATTTATCCACTAAAGAAACCTGCTTGAGGAATGTTCTTGTCAAGTACAAGCATCACCTTCTCTATAAGGCTTCAGGTAAAGCAAGCCCAGCAAGCACAGCCACCTGGTTAAACTGCACTGGTTTTAAACAACTGCTTCCTTTCTTGATTTGATCTAATTTTCCTCCCACCCTGCACTAAGTATCCCTGACATCAAGCGTTACCATACCAGGTGCTGGAAGAGGCAGAACTGGAAGAAATGCAAGTTCCCCCATGCTACTGTCTGTCACTGCCTGCTTTTATATAAACAAGCGCATCCAACTTGAGCTGCACAGAGCAGCCTCTCCTCTGCCTATCCTCCCCCTCCTTCGGGCGCTGCCGAGCCACACAGGAACTGCTGAGAAGTTCGGATAACACATGATTTAAAGAAACAACATCCCCTCCCTCTGCCCTATAGCGACTGACTCTTCAGCTGAACTCTAAAGGCAAAATATATCTAGTTCTCAAAAACAGAGCTTCTCGGAGGGGAAGAGGTAACAGTAATGTCCTTCTACCACACGGTGGGGGTAGAGCAGGGCATTTCTGTAAGTCCTGAGGAGGCATTTGCCCAGCTATTCCACTATGACACCAGCTCTCAGTTACACCGTGCTGTGTCAGGGATGTTCCTTTCCCCCTGCCCCAGTTCAATTTAATGGACTTCCAAAACGACCTATTTAACTCAGAGCTCCAACACTGAAGGTTGGTGGTAGCAGTAAGAGTAGTTCTCACTCCTCTGAACAAAACAAAATATCCTCTAAACGAAAGTGAAACTGGTTCCAGCTGCAGGGTGAGATGGGGCACAAGAATAGGGTCAAAATCTCGAGTCTTTTGAGAATATAGAATATTCCCAATATACAGAATATAAAATATGTATACAGCTATTAAAAGCGGAAGTTGCTTTCCCTCACAGGTCACAATTCATCCCCAACCAGTGTTCCAACATCTCCCAAAATAGTTATCATGTACTTTCCTGTAAATGTCTTGTTTTTCAAAATTGACTATCCATAGGCTGGTGTGGAGGCAGGAATTCTTCAACATGGAAGAATTCCTGCTGTTTGAGGTACTACTCAGTGCAAATAAGGATGACAAAACCAAAGTGCAAATTTTCCAGGAAAAAAAAAATCTGCTGTGTCCATATTCTGAAGTAAACAGTGAAGAGTAACTCGACCCCTGCAATTGTGGCCACAGTGTGATAAAGTACGTAAACTTACTTTTTCAAATAAAATTGCATCATTGAGGCATTTAGAATGCCATTATGGAGGCATTTAGAATTTCAGACTACCTATTCATTTCATGATTTTGAAGAGATGACTTTAAACCATGTGGCAGGAAAGCACACTATCAAAACTCAGCAATATCTGGAAATTTAGTAGTAACTGTGTAATATTTATCTTTCATCATCTGTAAAATGTTTTAAATAAAAGACTACAATAACCAGGTACATTTCTTCAGAATAAAAGTTGTAATTTTGAAGACAATAAAATAAAATACTGGTAGATAGGGTATTTACAAACAAGTCTTTGATAAATCTACCAAGCAAAACAAAATGTACCAGAAACTAGGTATGAAAACTCCCCAAAATAAATTATTTTGCAGTGTAAAGCTTAATAGGCAAATGGCATAAAAATTTGTGTAAGAACATTGACTTTACTAGCACAAATCCAGGTGTAGTTTGGTAAACTGAAACCTCAGGGACACCACTCTACCTTCTGAAAGTTGATTACACTGTGCTCCTCAAGCTGTATGCAGAGGGATTGAAGTTTGGCAGGAGGGAGTTGTTTAAGTGCATCTATTCTGCCTGCTCCAATTATCTTGTTTCTGATGCAAAAACGTTTTAGAGCATCAACATACAAATACAGCATCAACAGTGTTATGAAAGAAACAGCAAAAATGATCACAAAGATGTGGTTTCCATTTTTAGGAAAACAACCAATCTCTTATGAATTCATTTAGCAATTGTTCAAGTAAGTATGTTAGCAGTGCGTCTGCTACAAAATCACTGGCAAAGGAGATACAGCAAGTTAAGACAAGGGGATATGTATATGTAGCTCCAGTTTAGAAGCCATTTGTCACACTTCTTCCTGTGACATGAGGCTACTTCCAATGAAATATCACACACCTATCCAAGCAATCAAGAACTACTGTTGTTTAGAAAGCAATTTGTCAATTGCTTTCTAAAGGAGACTAAGTTTATTTCTAACACATTCAATCACAGACCAATATCCGGGGCTCAACCTGCTGTAAGACCAGAAGTGACAGAAGATCTGTCCATTACTCAGTGGCAGCTGAGGACACAAGAATCTGAAGCAGCATTCAGCAGCAGGAACATGAGCAGAAACTGACTGAGGGTCCTGGTGCTGCCATTACAACCCCCTGTGACTTTTTGTCTTCTGTTTACTTGGACTCAAAGTAAGGACCTTTCCTAGTTGGGACTTCAGTGCTATGACTGGTTGACTGTGAGTGCATTCTCCACTGGTACAATGAAATTAAAAAGAACCTAATCTGGCTAAAAATCTTTCCTCCATTTTCTGGGTTTTGAACTAAATGAGTTTTACTCACTGAATGCAGATGTACACATGCCTCTATCACCACAGATTTGTCAGCATGTAAGTTTTTTCCAAAGACTTGTCTCACCTTTATTCTGAAAGAAGAAAAAACCACCCAAAAGCTAGCATATGCTGTATTAATGTAAAACCCCTAGAGGGCAACTAAGCTTCAATTTCAACCGGCATAAATATTCAGCTCCTTAACTAGTTTACAGATTATGTAAACTATTTCCTTCAACCTTGTTCTTTTTTCCCCTCGTTTAAAAGAAATGAATCCTTTTCATTCTCAAATCACATTATTGCTGCCTATTTAGTGTAAGTTAATCACCACTGTCCAACCAGAGACTGAGTCCTCAACCCAACAAAGCTCAAATGTGCGCAAAAGAGAACAATAAGTAAAACACATGCAAAGGCTTCATTTAAACAAAGACAGAAAACAAGCATATGAAAGTCTGAAATCACTTTCTTTGCATTAAAGACCTTTAACAATACATCTTGTTTATTATTCAGCTTAGTATTAATTTATTGCATGGCATCTGTTTTCTCGTACAGCAGTCTGGTTGCAAGTCTCAAATTTATAAATCAAAGTTTACACGGTTGAGATTATTTGCCTGTTTTCCCCTACATACTAAGATTTCAGCCGTATATATTTGGTGACAAAAAAAAAAAAAGTGATGAAATAGGAAGCAAGATGTCAAATTAGTTATGAAAAATGGCTTCATTTAGATTTTGGTCTTTAGCTAGAGTCCAGGACTGCTGCCAATGGTGAAAGTAAAAAAAAAAAAAAAAGAAAGTAATTCGAGCCATAAAAGTAAAAAGCCTATATTCAATTCCCAAATTTTCAATTGGTAACCAGTGTCCAGCTGAGCCTTGTTTGACATGAACCAGCAGGCAGCAACTGCCTTTCCCCTACTCTGATCAGATCTTGTTGGGAGCTGAAAGACACTATCCTGCCAGTCCACACCTGCACAGAACCTGCAAACACATTGATGCTTAATGTTAGAGAAGACACTAACAAACCAATGGGATTCCCAAGATATGGAAGCAACCAGAGACACACAGGAAAAAAACAGCTCAAAGGAATCCTTAGGAAATGCCTGCAAAGTCCAAGGGTTTCTACAAGGCTTTTGCAGGAGATCAAATACACAAACAAAAATGGATAGCACTGCCATCCTTGCTTTACACATATCAATGCAATGTCCCATATGCTTTGATCGTGACAGTTCTCCTTCATTTATGGTCTTATCTCCATTTACATGTCTGAACAGAGACTAAGAATGACTACCAGTAGAATACACTTTATCTCATTTTAGCCACCCAAAATTTCCATGTCCCATCCAAAGCTGATTCTGAAAGTGCCTTCCTGTCCTTGTTGCCTTGAGCCTTGACAAGGAAGGGGTAAGGGGATGGGGAAGAGATAGAGATGACTACAACTGGGATGAGATGTCTTCCATCCTACATGACTTAACCAAAAATCAAAGGAGGAGTTTGAGGAGCTGACATAAGTCTCCAAGGGTGTTCCACTTATAAGGGTCTCCTCTCTGAACACTACAGAACAGGATGAAGTAACTTCTATCCCCCTTGAGATCTTAAAGACCTGAAGGGAGAAGAGGAAGGCTAGGCTCTGTTTCTTACTCATATACATACCCTCTGATTGCTTGAAATACAACAGGCTTTAGGTATTCATTCTGACTTTTTTGTCACAATTTCAGCCAAGGCTTAGAGACCTGAGGACTTGACAACTGTTAGTACAAAAATGCCCAAGTAAAATGTTATTGTACAATCAAGTTCAGGTCTGGACACACAAAAGATTATAAGTACCAGATCCCCTTATAACACAGTAGAACCCAGACATCAGTGTATCAACCTTACAATCAAACTTAAGACAGTGACTATATTACATTAGAAACACGGGGATTCTACCAGCTTCACACAGAAGAATTATAGTCACTGTTACAATTCACTGTTTATGTGAAACGGATCTGGCTGAACCTGATACCATAACCCAAACATTATTACCTTTAAGTACTTTTAACACATTTCCCAGAGGCAATTATATCTACTCTTTATTAGAGAGGCTGAATTACTTTCAGGCAAGTCAAATCATTGCAACTCAAACATTAGGGCCACAGAGATCTGTAACATCAGGTCTGGAACAAACAGCACTGCACTGAAACCACTGCAGAAAAGAAAATCATGAGACCAGAACTGTTCATCTGGTGGGGGAAGGTAGACAAAGCAAAAGTTTGCAACTCTTAAATATCTTCCTTCTATAGAAGTGCAAAAATTATTTTGGGGGTTGTAATTTACTAAGTAGTACTAAGCCAAACAATGAGTGTTGCTAAATGGTTTGTGCACGGTCAGTAAGTAGTATTTGCATGGATTTGACAGCAGAGTGAAGAAGACAGATTCCCCCAACAGCATTTTGGTTTAAAACTGCTGAAGTTTTATAGTTACTCAACAGATGGAGTATATCAAAATGAACTTACACCAGTCTTGCTGAAGCAAAAACATCTTTTCCACACCATTCTCATTCTCCACAAAGAACTCAAAACTTCCTCAAGCTGTTTGGAATGTATAAAATAAAATATCAAAAATCATCACACATACATACATACATACATGAATATGCTTTTTAATTTCCTTAAACTTGAAATAGTTTTCAAAAGTATGGGGACACCTCTGTTACAAAGAAAAAGCTGAAGAGCCGTTAATACTACTATCCAACTGTCATGAAGCATTGTTACACGTAGCTAATATAAAATATTTTAAACATAGGATTTTTGATGTAAGTCATTGAAGATACCAGAGAAGCTGTGACCTCTTCCAGCACCCCATTAAAGACTAATTAATTACTAATTAAATCTTAAGTTATATAACCCCAAATGCTATACCATTCTTTTGCATTCCTCTTTTCCATATTCTGTTGAAAGCAATAGTAAATTTCTGTTCATTAACTAGATATATGTTGAAGCCTACATTTAATGTAAAAAAACCCAAACCACTCAGAAAAGACATGCAAAGAAGCACAGGGAGGAAATCAGGACAGATCAGACATGACAAAGATAATTTACACCAGAGAAAAATAAAGAGTTCTTTTCACCATTGGCCTTATGAATCATTTTGACTGGGCTGTCAGAGTCACTGTAGAAAATTATCACTCCAAAGGCAGGAAAAAAAGTAATGAGCAACAAAGTTTGAAGTTGCAGACTGTGGTCACTCTTGTTTACTGGATATAATTTTCAAGCTGAAAGCATGAGTTCTCCCTATGAATTTAACTGCCATTTTTAACATCACAGCATTAAAGATTTTGGGGGTTTGTGTTTAAAATTCTTCATGCTCCTGAAAACAATTCTGGAATCTCAGGGTTCAACACCTTCCCTAAGCCATTTTGGGGACTCCGATAGAAATAGTTTTCCAGGATGGTTACTGAATAAGTATTTTATTTTTCTTTTTCCTTTTTGCCTGTTTAACATAAATCAGACCATACTCTTTCTTCTGTTTAAAGTCCTGCTTTCATTCAGATTACTGCCAGGAATCTGTCCAATGTCTGAGAACACAAATTGCTTGACATACAAAGAAAAGTTAGTTCAGACATTTAATCCCAGAAAAACTTAGAAAGCAAAAAGTATTATTTTTGTTGTAATAAAAAATTGGTAAAGTAGAATTAAGCAAAAAATAGAACTAATACAAAAAGCATTCTTTTTGTTGTAATAAAAAATTGGTTGGTATTGGTAAAATAGAATTAAGCACTGAAACAGGCTATAGTAGCTGAAACATTAACCAGATTACAGGACAAACACAGGCACACTAGGTATGGCCCCAAGAGAAGAGGATGGTCCAAAATGTCTTCCCAAAGTCTTCTGCAGACCTGCAACCCTTTCATGCTTGATAAATGTGCCCTCCAAGGGCACTCAGGTTTGATAAGCATTTCACAGAACTGAAGTTCATGCTTTTGAAGCATAGTTAGACCAGTCTAGAATGCATCAAGAAGTCCTACTTTCAACTCTCTATGTTTTTCCACATTATACACTTTTTGTACATTTCTCACGTATTAAACCATAGCATTCAGAAATTCCTTTTGCAAAAATTAGCTATGTCTTCCTAAGATAACTTTGTTTAAAAGTCTGACAGTCTACAACCATAGGTGAGATTACATCTCAAGCCACAACCTTGCAGTGCTTTATTTTCACCAACTTCATGAGCATCCCATTAGAGCAAAGAGCATGGGATATTTCTGTCACCAGGAAACACAGTTTTATTCAGCAATAGACAACATTGTCTTTAGCATTAAAAAAAAAACACTTGTGCATTGTCAGTGTTGCTACCATAGGACCCATTAACTACTACAACAAATAATAAGTGGTAGAGGGACAACTCCCTCAGTTTGAGCTAAGCAATCTTTAGAACTACTGCTCTACATGTAAGGAGAAGCTTAAAATGTTTCCATCCCAAAACAAGATAAAAATCTGAGATATCATTGTTTTTGGAAAATGATGAAGAAGACCAAAAAGCATGAAGAACACTTAGAACACCACATCTTGTTGAAAGTGGGTGTAGTTGCCAAACTATATTTCAACTTTGTTACCTTATTGCCTGATAAGATCTGTGATTCCTGCCCCCCCCACTTTCTTTTTTGACTGGTTCTGCTGAGTTGTAACATTCTACACAAAGATATGTACAACAGGTATAGGATATCAAAAATATAGGAGATCAAAAATACAACTCTCCAACATACAGGAGATCAACAATACAACATTCATAATCCACTGTCTCATTAAAGAAAAGCATATTAAGTAAAATCACCACTCCTATTCTATTCACTCTTATTCTGATTTCCATTTAGTATTAATTCCTGTTGAGCTTCATTTCAATTTCTGAGATTTGGAAAAGCAATTTTCTTTGGCAAATACTCTTGTCAATTTCATATGTTTTCTAAAGAATAGACAGAAGCTTTCCACTATCACCTTATGCTGAATACAAGGTCAATATATTGCTTTTAGGCTGCCTGAATGCTCACTATTTACTGTATTTCTGAAGTCACAGAAGCAACATTTTGACCAAACTAAGTTTTATTTTCCACTGCTGAACCTAATGGCACCTATACAACACATTCTGACTTCAACAGTTGAAAAATAACCTATTTTCTGTGTGAAACTAACTCCAGGGTAATATTAATAATTCATATAGAACATAAATATTTATACACCAGCAATGAGAATATAGCATGACCTCTTAAAAGTATTAAAATTTATTTTCACTAACTGCTAACTGTGTAACTGTTGAATGTAGTATGTAAGGGGGGTTTATAATGCAAAGTTTCAGAGCAACTACTTCATACATTGTTACGGACAGGCAGCTAAAACAACAGCTACTGTGAGTCCCGTGAACTGCCACTGCTCTTTCCACCCACACCACAGTAACACTCTAACACTGCACCCGTAGGTTACCGCCACCAGCTACGGAATGGACGCAAAAAACCCCTCACAGAATCCCAAGTTTGTGCTCGCTTGCTGGTAATGACTGACACAGAAGAATCAAAATGTGTCAAGTGGAAAAGGAAACTATGAGATCAGCAAACACTGTATATAACACCTGGGAAAAGGTATTAGTCAGTGGCTGGAACAGCACCCTCGCTGTTTTGTTGGGAGAAGAACTTGACCATGTCTCCTCCACTATGGACTCCCCTCACACAGTTCCCTAAAGACTGATCTAAATACCATGAAATACCCCAAGATCATGAGATACAGGTAAGGTCGCATTTCTCTATTTTTACAGTTTGTGTCAATCTTACCTCACCAGGACCCTAAGACACAAACCCAGTTATTCAACCTAACCCTGTAGAGTGTACTAGTGGAGAACTGGAAATAATTAGAGCACACAAAAGGCATATAAATCAAAATCACCACTCCTGAAAAAACAAGTTTGGAGAAATTATGATAGAGAAGACACTTTTAAACTTTTCATCAGTGGGCAAGGAATTTCCAGGTTCCGAAGTCACATGAAGATGGCAACAATGATTCAGTATTAATGGAGAATTTGTCAGGGAGTAGTAATATGACTAAAGAGTAGGAATAACTGATGATTCGGATGCTTAATTTCAAGTTCAACTCTTCCAGCAATCCAAGAAATGATACAAAAGGACAAAGGCAATTAGTTATTTTCTTTCCTTATATACAATTAAAGTATTCCCATTCTGCAGATGTTAAAACACATGAATCCAGTCTGGAAGAATAGTTTTCCTCCTAAAACTGCATCACCAACTGAACACCATAATACAATAAATGTATCTCACTGTAAGAGCTGCAAAAGAAGCAAACCTACTGTTCAACTTCCAGCAGTTAGCTTGGTGAGTGCTCTTGTCATGGACATCACTACCATGTACTACAGTAATCCAAAAACACACAGGCATCTTCTACTTACACCAGCATTTGTTATGAACATGTAATTAATCTGGGCTATATTAATATATTTATGGTGGACAGGGAAATCAATTTGAAATTCAGGATCTTAGCTGGAAACCAATAAAATGTGTAACTTGAGAACAGCAAATTGAAAGACTGCACAAAACACAGGTAACCTCTTGAGGTTCTCATTTATGAGCTCTGAATTACCAGTATCACTTTAAAATCTATACATAAAAATCTCTACCAGGTAAGAGAATCAAAATCAAAATGGGGCTTGTAAGATATGGCAACCTGGCTGAAATTGATATTCATTAAAGTACTCTTTGCATGAATAGGAGCATTTGGACTCTGTGGTCTTTATCAGAGCCCCAGCTGGTAATGGTTGAAGGTTAATGCCTTACCCCATTCTGTTCAATTTTCTGTCCTAATTAGTCCTCTAAATCTATAGCTGTGAGCACCAAGTGTCTGTGCTCAAAAGAAACTAATTAATGCTAGCAAATTAGATCAAGTCCAAAGATCCAACAGCCAAACTCTTAAATGCTCCTTGTTAATAGGAAGTGTAGCTGTCAATAACTGCTGTTGGTGGCTATAATGAGGCCTCTTTCTTTCACTGAAAGTGATTTCATTTCTCTTTGTCCCTGTAAAAGCTGTTCCTTTCCCTAATAAATAAAATTAAAAAAATAAAAAACCCCACACAACTAAGTTGCAGTGGTAAAGCTAGCAGCAGTCTGACCCATTTCTTGTCATCAGCTGAGTTGAAATGACATAGAGGGGGGGAAGAACAAAAATAATCACACCAAGCAAGTTCCCTCCCTGGACATTTTCTTCGAAGTGTTCAAAACCAGTTAGGAACACTGAAATTTCTATCATCAAGCAAGACAATATACCTTCATATTTCTTTTCTATAAATTAGCTTAGGGTAGCTAATGCTGTTATCATTCACTCAAACAAACAAACAATCACACACAAATCTAGAATCTCATATCTTCAAATTCTCATTTACATATAGCTGTTCTCTCTGCCCAGTTTGTTGGAGCAAAGCTCAATATACCATAATCCCTCTAGAGATTGTATTAATTCACATAGTTAAATGTGATGAGAGTAAATGTTCACTGGAAATATATAGCACTGAATATTTTTTTCCAAAATAAAAGCTGTTGTGTGCAAATAAGAACATCATACAAAGATTCAGCATCTTACTCTCAAGGAATGCAAGCCAGAAAAAAATTGCTCATAGCAATTTACTACCAGTACTAAATATAAGTGTACACTATCAAAACATCTAAAATTATTTAAATAACTGACAACTGCAGAACACATAAAACATAATGTAATATCAATAGTTTCATATAATGTCATGTGGTCACATGTGATGTGACTATAATATACGTCAATATTCAGATAATAAATATAGCAACAGAGGACAACAGTTTTCCTCCATTCTCCACCTGCAGCTTTGTTGCTGAATTTAAACTACATTCTCAAATTATACTAACCTTCCTCTCAAAATGGAGTTGCAGATAATGCAGCAATTTTTTTTCATCCTCCTAAGAGAAGGCTATTGTGGTCATAAAAAAAATTCCATGATTCTTCCACTATAACCTCTCAGGCTTTCCACCAAACTCTGAATAATACGGACATAAGCACATGGAAGCAATTTCTGATCACAGCAGCTCAATTTTAAAAAAGGTACCAGCAGCTGTCATGTTAACTCATTGGTTTTTATCAGTCACTTGATCTTTTTGCTTTGGTCAATTCGAAGATCACTGTGTTCCCAGATACTCCTAGGAGATGTGAACTTGAAAAAAAAAATTGTAAGGACTATATTTCCACAATGATGCAAAGTGGATGAGCAAAGTTCAGCTGTAAATGCTGATTTTAGTTTTAATTTGCTATAAGACAAGAACACTCATCAAAATTTTTAAGTAGAGCTGTCATGTTATTTCCCTCTACTATCAGTCTTAGCATCTCCTGATGTCAGAACTGTACGTACCAACAGGTTAATCCTCCCTCAGCATTCAGCAAGGGTTGGCAACAATTAACAGAATTCAGTCTGCAATACCAGGGAAAGTAAGCAACATCAAGCAAGATTTGCTAAGGATTTCAGACGTTTCATTATCTGCATTTCTGATAGGAAAGTATATCTTCAAAGAATGGGTTTTTAAGAAGGAATATCTAAAGGTGTGTTTGGGCATTTAAATGTACAGCACCACATGTAGTTCAATCAGAAATTTCTTTGGATTTATGGACCTTGCTATGTCAGGTGTAAGGGTCATGGTCTAGAGCAGGTGGCCCCTACGGGGACAGAGATAATGTCAGTGACAGGACTGTTGAGTAACTGCACATTATCAAAACTCCGGATGACACTGGTCATGCTCAACTGTAGAGAAGCCTGCAGTAGTGTTGCATCCCATCATCTTCACTAAGTATCAACATGAGCCCTGAGGAGGAGAGGGCTAATGGGAAATCTGGAGAATGGGAGGAGGATGGTTGCTTGGAAATGTCCTTTTCCAGCCACACTTTCCAAACCATTTTAAAGCCCTGCCAAGTATTATGAGATTTTTTTCAGCAATGCAACTCCGGTTGCTTTAATTACACAGCTCCTCCAGACAACAGAACCAACACAACAGCGTTCTCCAGTGAAGGTCCTCAACTCAGTACAAGTAGAAATATCTTCCTTGTGTCTCCCTCATAAAAAATTTAAAATAGATTAATATTTTTTTAAAAAGGACAGAACAACTTGTCATCTTGATCAAATGGATGTCTCCCACAATATGCTTAAAATAAGAAATGGCTACATTTACTTCACCATCTTTCTAATGGCAGAACCAGGCTGAGTTGGACTATCTGTCCCTGCAGTGACCCTGAGAAGACTGTAGGTCTATTTCCTATTGAATCCTTCAACCTTACAAAGGAGTCTAAGTTACAGAAGATGTCTGCAGGTCCTCTTCATGACCTTAAAGGCCCAAATCCAGATGATGTAACAGTAACAGACAACACAATTCAGAGGAAAGCAGTTCAGAACTTAAAACCCTTGTTGCTTCAGCAAGTTGCTCTTTTCCCAGGGAAAAAAAAAAAAGGTTGTGAGGTTTTGGAAGTGGGCAGAAATGCTTTACAATACAACAAATACACAAAACATTTACAAAAAATATAATACAGAATTCATTTCATGACTGACTCTGTGACACAGTAATATCTTTTTGGGATCTCAATTCAATACAACTTCTTCAGAGTCTAAACTCACAACATCTCAAAGTCAGTCAGTCGTTTCTATTTTCCAAGCCAAGTAACCCAAAATTAAACCAAATTAAGCTGACAGTCCAAGTTTGTGTATTTCTGTTGCAAAAAAAAACCCCACCAAGTTCAGTTTCAGAATTATAACTTTGGACAGCAGAGTAAGTGCTCTCAAGAAATTAGATAAACTCCTCTGTAGAAATGATAAAAAATCAACCACAGCTCTTCTTCTATCAACCACAGCAGTTTTTTCTATGACTGTCCCTAGTTTTAGAGCATGGAGCTGTCCCTAGTTTTAGGGTGTGCACGCATGAAAAGCAAAGTACAGCTGGATGAAACTATAGACTTTTGATGTGCTAAAGGTCACCATTCTGATGAAAAAGAATGGTGAACTCCAGGTTCCTGAAATTTGCTATGATTTTGCTTTGAAGAAGCTTACTCATTTAAATTTTATAACTGGAAATTAAAGCAAAACAGGAAAACAGCTTGCTTAAGAAATTATTTCATATAAGCAGTAAGTGAGGCAACAGCTAACAAATGATCCATTTAGTTACTTAGATTTGAAATGCAAGGACATGGTAATACAGAAATATATCATTTAATATTGTTCCAGGCAAACTCATGCTACAGTTTGTAAAAATACAGTGAAACATTCCTGTATGACAATGTTTTGGGGTTTTTCATTTGCTTGTTTTTTGACACTTTTGCCCACAATTTCACATACACACATACAGTCCATGAATATGAACACAATAAAGCATATTTACATAACACACAGAAAATTGACTAGTGTTTCCCAGAAAGCATGTTAACAGAATTACTACCCAAGTTAACAAAATTACTAATACACCTATTTTCACTGAAAAAAGTGCTTGAAAAATCTTAAATAACACAGAAATCATTCTGAAACGGAGAGCTACAAAATTCTTAAGAAACATGCAGCACACACAAGAACTTATACTGGAACAATCTTAAAAAACAGTTGTAAGAAAATTTAAATAATTTAAGTAAAATGAAATATGACCAGAGTGGACATACTTTCCATGGTTATTTCTTCCCTAAGCCATTTTGGTAGGCTGACAACCAAGCACATCAATGAGGACCCATTTAACTGTGTACTAGGGCAGCAGGATCACTTCTTAAGTTAACAAGACCTTTTTTTTTTTATTTATTTATTTTTGTAACCCTTGGGGTTTCTTTTCCCTGGATGGCTATGGAACACGTGACGGACAGGCTGTCATTACTTGCATTATTAGCTCTGATAAGCACACAGCTCTAGGTGGTATAGCTGCAGGCTAAGGTACCGGGCTGGGTACAGATGGACCCTGTGCTCATGCAGAGCACTATTGAATGTACAGGGGCTCCCCATAGGGACACATGTGAACCCAGCCTGATCAAGCCAATTGTAAGGGCCCATACTTGTGGAATAGCTTTATTTCCTACAGTACCAATGCATTTATCACAATTTCCTAAAGACAAAAAGAAACAGAGGTCTATTAATAGGAGTTTCTAAAACATAAACTTAACATAAAGCAGAAAAATCCCACGTTGAGAGGAAGTTAAATGATTATCTCTGCCCTCAGTGTAAACAACTCCATTTCATGCATGTGTGTACACTCCACAGCACACAAACCAAGTCACAAGAGCTTTGATTACTTAATTACACAGCTTATGTTCATAGCTTGTAATTGTTTACAGCATAAAAAGCATAGCCTCTTTACTCTGATTAACACCTATCCCTGTGTACTAACAAGACAAATTTATTCCAGGAATAATCTCACAATGGATTTATGAGATGGTAAATCTACTGATCACAAAACTGCTTAAGCTTCATTTCCCATCGTTTGGTCTCTCCCCTCCACCCAGATGAAAAGGTGTACAACAAAATAACTGATGCTCTACTACCACCTTTTTATTTTAATAGGGGTATTAATGTGGGGTTTTGCTCATTTATTTGATAAAAAAAATTGTTTCAGAAATACTCAGTTTCCACTTCTAACTTTCACACAATTTGATCAAAGCTGGCTTACAGGTGACAGAAGAATGACAGGGAGATAGATGTATCCACAAACCTTATTTTCCTAAAGATACAAAACTAAACTCTACACAAGAGAAAGAAGGAAGAAATTATAATTTTGCTTAACATCACAGAAAAAGAAAAATCATAACATTTAGCTTTAAAATTTATGGAGGGAAAAAGATGGAGAAGCTGCAAGGTAATGGTCCACAGCCCACAGCTCAAGAACCTCCAATATTGGTTGCTGCCACAGAAAATGAAGATGCTGAAACCAAAGTCCTCATCTTACACAAAGTTCAGAGGAGAAAAACACATTCACACAGTCTCTTTGGTTAAACTCAAACAATATTATACAAATAGCAAGCTCTCAAAATACTTTTAACCAACATCTTTCAAATGACCCACACTACTGCAATTGCTTTTCGTCTTCATTTTTTTCCCCAACAGGTATAGAATTTGAAGTAAAAATGATTAAACTATAGTTCAAATGAAAAAAAAGGTCTGTTAAGTCCTTCTGGCAGTGCTGGAAGGCACCTGTTACATGATGCCACTTTTCTTTGGCAGATATTACTGTAACATTACTTTTTAAAATTTTTTGGAGAACTTCTAAAAGCAGGTGCTTAAAAATACACTGGTCCACTTTACCTAGACTTGTCTCTAGTCATAGAGTGCCCTAGTGATAAAACTCCAGAAACTTCCTTTGAAGTTTCTTAAATAATAGCAAAACACAAAAAGTCATATGCCACCGGGGAAACAATTGTTCTTCCTGCCATGGTAAAAATCACTGAAATAAATCAGGGAAAACAATATGGCAACAAGCTAAAATGTACTTCCTTGTCAGTAAATATTGTTGGAAGATGCACAGAAGACCATGATGAAAATGTGAAGAAACAAGTGTGAAACAAGTTACATAGTGTAGGAGGTTTGCTATACAGTTGAGTGAAAGTACAGAAGTTTTTAACTTCTCACATCTTGTGGTATTTGCATTTCATCAATGAAGTGCACAAAAATTTCTTGGTTTTTGTGAGCCACTAAAGAAAAGATGTAATGGAGAAGATCTATTCTCAAGAGGAAGTGGCTTCTTGAATAAAAAACAATGTATTATGGAAAACTGTGCAAATGTAACTACTCATGGTGTGCCTGCTTTGACTGGAATAAGAAAGGAATTCCAGACTAAGGCTCCAGACTCTTAAGAGAAAGCACTGCACACAAAACTCCTTCACTGCCTCATTCAGGGGTGACCTATTGCAGCAAAGTAGTTGGAGCCAGGGGTGCACAGTGTGCTGCAGGATGGCATCAATATTATAACTTGACAAAAACGAGCCTTCAAACAGTGGCATCTTTACCAGCCTTTGTAATGAGATGGGGAGGGGCCATGAAAATCCCTGGCAGCACAGAGAGGTTTGCTCTCTGGATAACTTGTGGCAAAGTCCTTCAAAGAGTTGTCTTTTCTAAAAAAAAAAAGTGTCAGGTTTGACAAGCGCTCCAAATCCACTGACCTTTTCAGTTTTGACATGTGGCTATGAGTAGTAGTTTGCTACCTAGCAGAAATTTCCGAACACTAAACACTCAATGTGTCTCTTTAAGGTGAAAGTGTCATTTTAATAATGACTAAGAAAGTAACTCCTTTGCAAAAGAAACTTGCATTTTGGAGAAAACATTTTGAAAATAGGTATTTGAATATGTTCACCTAATTATGTAATTTTTGGTTTAGTTTTGTTGGTGAACAAAACATGTGTCACCTACAAAAGCCTCCTATATCTGTACACTTTAGAAGGATATCAACAGAACTTTCTAACCTGTTAAAAATCTTTCCAAAGGAGAGTTTTAGGGAGTTGAAAACACTGACATGCAACACCTTCTCGTTAGTTTGGAAGAAAAACTGATTGACATCAGGGGAGAATATAATTTATTGGCCCAATTTCAAGCAAAGCCTTTTCAAAACTTGTGGACAGAACTGAAAAATGAGAACGGTTAAGTAAAATTTACTAAGTGCAAGCAACTATGTACTTCTTCTATGGGGATCTATGCATCTCTGTAAGGTATTTTTTCCAGGCATGACACCCATTAAGATCAAGTGTTGAAATAAACTGAACTTAGAACCAGTTATTGAAATTCCTATATCACAGAGGTAAAGACTTTAAAAACTATGATGCATGTTCAGTTGTACAGATCTCAATAAAAAGTACTATTATTAACAGAAATCTTTTTAGATTGATAAATAGCTTAAAATATTTTCAAGTATTGTTTGTTTCATCTTTATCACATCCTTTTTTAACTTCTATCTTTATGTTTCATAATGTACATAACATACAAGTACAGTGATACATTTACATAATTTATAAATGAATATACCTATATTGGGATTGTGCAGTCAAAAAATTTTTACTGATGGGGTGCATGAACAAAAGAAGTTTAAAGAGCTCAGATCTGGATGACCGGATGCAAATGCCCTCTACTGAAAGCTGACACTTGTATAGAATAATTTCCTGGCTTTTAATCCATTCTTACATCCCTCTTACAGCAGCATCCTTGGCTAACCTGTGTGTAAGCAGCTCTCAGCAGAGGGGGTGACACCACTTTAAAGAGTTATTAAATAGTTACTAATTTAAAGAGTCCAGTACTCTTCACAAGAAGATGAAAGCAGAAGTGCACTGCATGACCCTATTTCAACATCTGTCTAGTAACATGTGTGTGTTTATGTGCATGGATCATTTCAATGCTGGGGCAAGGAAAGGATGCAGTACCTCGGGAATATTTAAACAAATGTGTTATAATGAGAGAAGCCTTAACTGAAGGTTTGCATGAAGCAATTGAATTTATATAAGTATTAAATTCTTCATAACACAGAAACACAGTAACTCTTGCAATGCTCTGTCACCACCAGACTGAGATGTGAAGAATTTTGTATTAATCATACTAAATTCTACAGCCCTTGAGAACAAGTAATTTTGGAAAATAGTCCACATCCCCAAGCAGCCAAAGCCAACACAGTAGATTTATATGCTTCAATACTGGTTTCACAGTGAGCTGATAAGATGGAGATCACACATATTAATTCTCTGACATGATTTCTAAAACAAGGATTATATTCAGGGCACAAAAGTGAGTACATCTGATCTCCTAATGAATATTTGACTCTTACCTTGCACCTTGTCTGAACACAGCTCCTTGGCTCGATCCCTCATTATTTGTGGAATCAAAACATCTTTTTCTACATGTCTCAGCTTAGAATTTTCTGTAAGAGTGAAAAAAAGATAATTTTGAAAAGAAAAATTTGTTATCTATACATCAGAAATAGTCAATCTAAAGAAGTAACACAGCATTGTTTACACAACATAGAGGAGTACACTAAAACTGTCACAAACAGCAGCAGAAAGTACCAAGAAAGGACCCCACAGATCAAAAGGACAGAAAGTCCAAAATTTGCTCAGATACAAATATGAGCATTACCCTGAATATTTCTAGTCTGTTTAATATGCACTGTGAACCAAAAATAAAGGAGCAAATTCTGGCAGCACATTTGAATTTCTGCCTTATTGAATAAAAAAATCTGCATACAGACAGCACAGCAGTTAAATATTTTTATTTCTGGATACTAATATTTTTCTATGCATATGATCTGTATGTGATATTACTAGTGGAATCTGGCAACAACAGATGATTACAATGAGCAATAAACAGAATCTGAACTAAAGACATTTCTCCTCAAAAATACCCTTCTTAGCATTTCTACAGCAGGAAAATACCCCTCTATTCTGTACGTACAACAGAGACACTGTAAACAAATAGCTCATGATTTAGATTTGCTTCCATGCTCAGATTTTCATATTAAAATATTACAAATATCAGATTTCTACAAATATATTATTTTACAGATTAAATATTACAAATATCCTTAATTTTAACTTTCTGCAGAGTATCAGTGCAATTACTGTACCAAATACTTGGTGCAGTACATAGGCTACAGACAAGATAAAGCTGTCAGAAAACTTCCAAGCATGTTTTGTAAACAGGACAAATCAGTTCAGCTGAATGACATGGCAGGAACCATGCCACCACACTACATGCCTCAGCTCCGCTCACTCCAGTCAAAGCAAGCTGGTACTGCAGCCTTCCTGCCCTCTCCCCATCCCTATGATGCTCTTTTTGCTCTGCCCACACAGACAGGCTCAGCAGCCCTGTTGTGAATGAAAGTGGAAGTTAATTTCTTTTAAAGGTAAATAAATTTCCTGTTAGGTAATTTTTCAACTAGGTAAATTCCCTGATACGGTTCACTGTATAACTCCAAAGCCATCCATATGAGGGAATTCAGTGAGACGAGGACAAGAAGACTGAAGTATCATGAATACCACTGGCACACATTACAGCCTTAATTTCTGCTCCCCACACTTTCTTTTTCTAAACTCAGCTTGGCTATACTGGTGCTTGGAGTACAAAGGGAACAAATGCAGATACAGTCAATCAAGCGTGTTGCCACCTGTCACCAAAAGGGAAGTTTTACCAGTGCCGCATTGCCCTCACTCGCCCTCATCACATCATCATCATTATTATGCACCTAACCTCTCAGTGAGTGAGCAGGTAAAAACAGAAAACTAACCCAAATACATGTGAAAAAGTGCTTCTCAGCTGATTTACACTTTGGAGTAATTAGATCTACTTATCTACTTCCCATAATCAGCATCATAGAATATCCTAAGTTGGAAGGGACCCACAAGGATCATCAAGTCCAACTCTTGGCTATGCATAGGTTCAACTTTTATACCACAGCATACATGGAAATGGAGCAGAGAGAAGTCTTTAGGGCCTGGGAAGAGCAGCTGCGCTTCCCCCACTGGCAAAGCTGGCCAGAAGCATCCACGATTTTCACAGTGACAAAGCACAGGCCTCCAGTGTAAGGATCAGCTATCCCTCTACTGACAAAGAGGAGAAGTGGGCAGGAATGCAGCTAAATGCTAGAAAGGAAATAGGACACAGGGCCATCTGGAAAAAAACAAGCAAGCAAGCAAAGAAAAAGAAACTCAAAAAGAGAAGACTTCCCTAATAGCCCAGAACAGTCAAAAAAGATTGTCGGGTTTTCTCTTAGGTTAAACACCCGATCTTCTGTTTGATTATTCAAAAGAAAGAGGCGTAAGACTGATAGCAAGGAGTAGCTCTACTGGCGTTAACACCAGCACAACCAGAACCATGACAGAACTGTGCTCCAGGCAAATTCCTTCTTTTTAGTCCCATGTTGTCAAGTCTACAAATGCTGAAAATGCAGGAAGGAGAGGGCACACCAGGACACTGGGCAGCATCCAGTAGGAAGAATGAGAAGAGAGCTACAACAGTAATTCAAAAGTAATTATACAACAGTATAAAGGAAACCACAGCAAAAACTATTTATAAACTCATCTACAGTTTTTAGAAGAATCTCTTGTGAAGTATCAGTTTCAATTTTTTTTAATTTTAAAAATGCTTGTATTTACAGGATTTTGTTTTTGTATTTTTAATTAGAAAATATTTAGTACTTAATAATGGTGTTAAACCTAGACTAAGTGACTCTATGAAAAGCCCAAGCAATTTTAATCATCTTATACTGTCTAAGTTTCAGGCTCTGAAACTACCTCTCCAAATAGCTCAAATGCAGATGTTCCGTTTAAGTGAGTTTCTACTGGAGTGAGTTTACTTGTGAGTTTCTACTGGAACATCTAAAATACGTGAATATCTTTCCTTGATTCTAAACTATCCATTGCATTACAATTACAGTGATTTTCCTTCAACAATCTTAAAACTGAAGTCAGTACTGAACTCAGTATCCCTAGCATTTATACAAAATATTTTAGAAAAATAAGGTGCAAATATTTAAAGTAGCAGATACCAGCTAAAGCAAATGTGTTCATACACAAAGTACCTGCATTTCTGATACTGATGTACAAGCACTTGCAAGACCATCATCAATTCAAGTCATTCATCTCTGCAGTAACATATATGGCAACATCTTTCAAAGAACACCTCAGAAGCAAGACTTCATCAAAAAACAAGACCCAACCATGATGTAAACCCATCATCTCCTTTTGCCTTTTTTCAACTATATTACAGTTTCCAGAATAAGAACTTTTTTCCCCTTTTGGAAGTTCACTATTCTGCACTAAGAATGGTACTTCTTACTCTTAAAACCAGATACCCGTGGACTAGTCCCTACAGAAGAATCTGCATTTCAACAGTCTTATGCCTGTTTTATTTCATCATGAAAATATTATTCCCAGACAAGTAAGAAATAGATTTTCCTATAGTTTGCCTTCTGCATTTGAAAGTTGATACCTTTGTAATCACCCACATCCTCCACCACTTTTCCTGGTCTTCTGGGTAGGCTGTTTGAAGAGATCATGGCCTTTCGCCTCAAAGTGAATCACCACATCACCCCAGAAAAATGCTAGCCAAACAAATGCTAGCAGAAGCTTTTTCTTCTCCCTCTGCCAGCCCAAACTTGGGCATTTTTGTTGGATCAATTTAATACTCTGGTAGTTTACCCTTACCTTGCCTTCTGATGAAATTTCCAAGTACCATCAAACATTACAAGGGACAGATGGATGAACACAGATAATCACGTAAAGGTTACAAAACAAAGACTAAATACTCTAATACTAAAAATTATTTTGTAAAAACATACACAAAAGTTAGCCAGAATTAAAAGCAAATGCAGGCTTCCAGGGGCTACAGCTATATCACTAGCTCCTGGAAAATATAAGTCTACGGGCAAGGAATCCATGTGATAGAACTACTGAATGTTTCCTAAAGACTCATCCACAGATTCCAGAATGCTGCTCTTGGGGACAAAGAACAGATGAGAAGATAAAGAACAGTTAAAGAAGTTACAAGTTTGCAGGGAAAAAAAAAGACAAAAGGGGAGAAACCTACAGAAAAGGGAATACCTTTGTGAAAGAGAAATTGTTTTCCATGAAACCTCAGCCCAGTGTAAAGAATTAAAGAGAGAGATTACTAGACTGGGAGATATCCCTATTCACCAAATCACTAAGAAACATTTCTGACTTGGCTTTTTTTAACAAATAAAATCTGTGGGGTTTGGCAAATCTCAGTGGTCGTGGTTCTCATTGCATACAATATGCAGGGCACAAGACTACAGTTTCAATAATATCCTTCTGTGATTGATCCAAACCTTTAGCTGCAAAAGCTCTTTATTGCCACGGAAGGCCAAGGACCACAGCGGGTCACTTTAATAGTTTTTGTGATTTTTCTAAAAATGACCAAACCCCAAGAAACTAATACACATTAATAGGAACAAGAACATCCCAACCACTAGAACACATCAAATTCACTCTGTATGGAAGCTGGGATAACAGATGACAAACACTTTGCTGACTTTCTAGCCTCTGACCAAAGGACCCAGGAAGGCCTTGAGAACAACACGAGCACCGTGTAGAGCTGTGCTGCAGGCAGCAGACCCTTAAGGGGAAGAGGAGGATGAAATACAAAGCTGCTTTATAGTCCTAACAACAAAAGGGACTGTAGCAGCTTCTCATATTAATTAGAACACTATTACAAGAGGATACCAAGACAAAAGCTCTCCTAGAAGAGTGTCCTGAGAGAAGTCATATAATCTCCCCACTTCATTCAACACAGCTAGTAACAGACTTGCTCACCCTTTACTCATCCTGCTGGTAGTTAACAGCTCTGCTCTCACCTCTTTCATGACTTCAGGTAGCAGGGACACAGATTACTCAGGAAAGTTGAAATCTGCTCTACCCAGCTACTTAAAGAAACCTCACACTTTCTCCATCCAAGGGGAATTGAGTCAAGCAATTCCTGTAACAGTCTCTGAAATGTGCATTTCTAGTTATACAACTTGTTATTTGGATTTTCTTTATTTTTTATTTAGCCACTTACAAAAAATAGTACTTTATATACTATTGCTTTTTCATTAAGAATCACAGTATGTATGAAGAACAGAGAAAGCTTTAGTAACTTTATATCATTTTAATTAGCAACTTTACTACCTCATGCTTTCCCTGAAATTCCACTTCTATCAACTTTTAAACATCAGTTATGTTCCTTACTAGAAAAAATGCTCTAGAAAGTCCAGTCAAGGTTCATGAATCCAAGTTAAAATACAACACTCCACAAAATACATACATTTTAAAAGCAATCACTTCCATTATTTTGGGAGATTGGTTGAGAAATGTGGAGCCATAAAGGGAACCTTCTTTTTTATTATATCTTAATATTTTTTTCCTACCAGTTGCCATCAACGGTAAGCAATTGTGAGTAGACAGATTTCTAAGATACCCTTCTTTTTTAAGCTAAGAAATAAAACTCAAAAAAGTATCAATAAGAACTTCAGCACTAGAAATAGCAGTTACTAAAGTGAAAAGGGAAGAAAACCAAGGAGATGCATGCAGAATTACCATTCTTCAACCTATATCACATTTAAAGAAAATGTCCACTACAAAGAAGCTGTCTTCCTGGAAGGGAAGGTCTTGTTTTAATCTATGATGAGTCTACTAAAACTTGAATTTAACAGCCATTCTGTCATTTCTTCCACATCCAGACCTATAGTTTACACAGTACTTGAAATGGTTTGGAGAACGAATAACAAGTTTATTACTAAGTTGCAAAACTGCATTAATTTAGAGGATTCTGTTATTCTTCATGTCACTTGGTAAAAATTGTTTCTGTGAGGTAAATACGCCATTTCATTACAAAGTTTTGCTTTAGAACATTTGCCTTTGAGCAATTATAAAAATACACTGGGAAAGTAAACTTTTCTTAATAACAGAAGGAGCAGCACAGTGTCCACTGCCTGCTTCTTGGCAAACTTTCCTTTTATCAATCAGACTATTGGTTCTAGACATTAAATGTTTTTTACAAAAAAATCAGATTTATTTTAGTGCAACTGTAACAGTGTTTTGAATAAGCAAATATAATTACAGCTTAGTACTCCTCCAGGAAAAGAATGCATTAAACTCAACATTTTCATCTCCATTATTCTGCCTAGTTTATTCCCCTTGTATTAAATAAAAATTGCCATTCTTAGGTTAATTCATGCGAATCATTTATGCATATGTGCATCATAAAAACTTATCCAACAAGACTGTATCATGGAATCAGACTGTATCAACTACTCAAAATCTCTATCTGAAAATACTAAGTCACACATCAGAACAAATTCATTTAGAGATACACCCATTAAAGTCATGGGAGAAAAAAACAACTTATCTTTCTAAAATCTCAGGGTCTTTTCCTACAATTGTATTTGATGTATCAATTAATACTTTAAGTATCCAATCCTGTATCCTTTGGGAGGGCTTCTATGCCTTTACCAACAAGGAGTTCATGGGGTCAGAGCTACAGAATAATTCCAGCATCCTGCTTTGTAAACCTTGGTCCTAAAAAGCCCTGCAGAATCCTGTTAAAGGTAAAGAATTTTATCAGTCAAAGACATCCAGTGTGAACTGATGGATGATGGACCAGGACCAAACAAACACCTTTATACATATGTGAAATACTACTGAGTTTGGTAACTTCATTTGCACATCAGTGTGTACAAACTAGAGCCTTAAGTGGTGCACTTCTACTGAGGTTTTGAAGCATAGAAGGACAATATGAAATGACAGAAATGTTATAATCCAAGTGAAACTAGATCTGTGATACCCTGAAACTCTAATTTAAAAGCAAAAGAAACTTATCAATGCAGCTTTTCCATGCAGTATCCTTTTTTCTTCTTCTTTAAATGTATATGAATAAATTTATTTGTATTTTAAAAGTTCCAGATTTTGAGATCTTTCTAATACTGACATCATTTTAAATTAAGATGGAGTACAGGGATGACAACACCAGGGAAAATTTCCAAAGCTTAAACTTCTCACCATTCTATCATCACCTCAAAGTCAATTTTCACCTTTTTCACTGGCTGGATTTGTTATCTTACATTTTGCTTTCGGGCTCATGTTCCTGCAATATGGCAGTACTGGATTACGAGAATGCTGTTTGCTAAAAGTGAACAATGGCTGTGTTACAGCAAGTCTGTAATGCCTAGAAAGAAAAGGAAAAGCAGACCTACAAAGCACACTTTCTTGTTAATTACATGCAGATTGCAAATGCTCATACACCTAGTGAGTAATAAAGCTGACATGAGGAGATATTTTTACACTGCTGTTCACACAGCAAATCCAGTTACAGGCCCTGAAAATTAATTACAGATTAGGACTTAATATTTACTACTGGAAATAATGCAGCTTCATTAACATGTGGCCGGTACCGTTGTTCAAGTATGACAGACTTGCCAGTTAGGAAAACTTAGGTTGTGAGCTACCTATAAAGGAAAGACCTCAGGCCACCTCAAATCCCATCTGACAACAGATGAGAATTCCAGCAAAATGCAGTAAACACAACTAGGGCTGTGGGCTGACCAAGGATTAAACCAGCAGAGCCAGCCCTAATTCCACCACTGTAAAGCTTCTGAGTGCTTCGCTTGGTAACTGATGCAAAATCCTCAACGCAACTTTCTGTCACTTAAACGAAACACCATGCAGCAGGCTTTCAGCAACCAAATACACATTGCAGGGGTTTTTCTGAGATGCCAAAATATACTAACAGCACAGACACTATTCAATTCCTACATATAGGATAGGGTTGTACACTTTTTAAAAAGTCAAGCCCACACATTTGAGCACTTCTTGTCTGAAATCAGCCCCATGTGTATAAACCCTATTTCTTCTACGCCCTTTCTAACTTACAGTGAATGATGTCCAAGAATTTATTGCTCTCTTCCACTTGGAGTAAGAAACAGAGAAAGGTTCTAAAAAAACACAAACTATCTGAATTGTATAAACCAAACAGATCACATAAAATAGAGCTAACATAAGAAACTGTGCAAGAATTTTCACCAGAAACGAGAGATGAGTAAGAGGTAAATCTGACACAGAAAGAGCAAAGTACCCAATATGGACGAGGAAGGGAAGCAGGAAAATCTAACAACCAACAAATCCCCCAGTCATTACAAGAGGAGATGTTAACCACCTAAGATTTGCCACCATGCCCAGCACCATTATTCAGCTGCTCCAGCACTACATAATTTTCAGAAGTGTGTGACAAGGTGTAATTAAAAACAATATAAATCACAAATAAAAGCTTCATTATAGAAACAAATCTGCCCAAACTCCTTGAGAGGTTGAATATTTAGCTCTTTAGGCACTCCTTTCAAGATAAAGTTAACACCTTTCATTGCAAATAAAGAACATCACACACAAATGAAGAGCAAGGCTTATGAATAACAGGACCGAATACCATTCTTCCTGCATTAAACAAAAAAAAAAATCTTTAACTGGAACTAAGGATTAAGAGACAAATAAAAAACAATGCCTACCTTTAACTTCTGTACCTCTGTAGTAAGTGAACAATCAGTACATACAATATAAATGAATGAACGTCTTGGAAACTAATACCAAAACACACCAGTGTTCTCTTAAGTTTCAGAGGATGAGGTGACAAGGCTAAAAGCCTTCCAGTTACATTAACACAAGGATTGCAGATGTTATTCTGGCAACTCATGTTATTAATCACAAAACTTATCTAAAAGAAGTTTAATTAAAAGTTGAAAAAGAACAGCTGAAAAACAACTTTTCCTTTTACTTCTACATTTTTCCCTTTAAATTCAACATTGTTTTATCCCTCATTATTTTATCCTTTCTAGCTTTTGAAGCTATAATTTCATTCTTTTCAACATATTCTTCTAGCTCTAGTCTTACTGCCCTTGCCACTTTGAAAGAAGTCACATCCATTCTGCAAGCCCAATTTTCTCTGTCCACTGATAAAACTGCCGTTGTATTTAACAACCTACACTTCCACCTGACATGAAGAAATAGACATGTTAGGTAGCTTAGGAAAAACATCAAATCAGTCTTCAGACCCTCTGCTTTTAAGCCCTATGCCAAGAATAGGTACCAAAACCTGTATTTCTATCTCAGCTGTTGTCCATGACTCCACTTTATGCATCTGTGAATCTTCAACTAGGGATCCAATCATCACCACCTGAAAATGACAGCTATAACCAAGTGCATATTAAAAATAAAATGAGCATTCTCATAACCCATGGCCTCTATTCCTAAAAGCAACACCATACATAGCTTTGGAAGTGCTTCAATTTTGATGCTGGGCTGCAGCACATTCATTTTGGAGAAGGACAAAACAAAACAGTGTAACATTTTCCTAAACTGGGAGGGGCTGTTGACTCTCTCAAAGGCAGAGAGACCCTCCAGGAAGACCTAGACATATTAAGGGCTGAACAATCACCAACCATGTGAAGTTTAACACAGTTTAACACCTGGGATGGAGCAATTCTGTATATACAGGCAGACTGGGGAAAAAGTGTCTGGAGAGCAGCGCTGCAGAAAGGGACCTGGGTGTCCTGGTTGACAGAAAGCTGAATGAGAGCCAGCAGTGCCCTGGCAGCCAGGAGGGCCAGCCCTGTCCTGGGGGCATCAGGGACAGCATCACCAGCCGGGCAAGGGAGGGGATTGTCCTGCTCTGTTCTGCACTGGGGCAGCCCCACCTCGAGTCCTGTGTATTTTGGGCACCACAATACAAGAAGGATATAAAACTTTAGGAGAGCATCAAAAGGAGAGCTACAAAGTGGTGAGGGGCCTAGAGGAGAGGAAGGGCCTGGAGCCACTCAAGGAGCAGCTGAGGTCACTTTTTTGTTCAGCCTGGAGACTGAAGGGAGACCTCATTGCAGTCTACAGCTTTCTCACAAGGGGAAAAGCAGAAGCAGAAGGGGATGTTTTTCAAATTCAGTATTAGGAAAAGGTTTTTCACCCAGATGGTGGCTGGGCACTGGAACAGGCCCAACAAGGAAGTTCTCAGGACACCAAGCCTGAAAGAGTTCAAAAAGCATTTGGACAACACACTCAGGCACATAGTGTGATTCTTGGGGAAGTCTTGCACAAGTCAGGGCCAGGAACTGGACTTGAGGATCCTTGTCGATCTATTTCAACTCAGGATAATTTGTGATTTTATGAACATAAAATCTTATGAACATGTTTATTACCAATTTGTTTATTGGATATAATCACCTAATGACACAACCACAGTTTTTTCCCAAACTATGGCTATCAAAAACCTCCTCCCATACAAATCACAACATAATTCACAGGTTCTACTATCTGAGCTTCAGAGGACTCCTTGATATTCACTCCCTACTGCCTTTCAAAACCATGAGAATACTTGTGTCTTTTGTGACCATAAAATGAAGTATCAGTCATAGTAACAATTTACAGAACTGTGATCCTCCCTCTTTTTTTCTCATATATGAGCCAAGAAGCAGTTTAGAATGCTTAAAACATTAAAACCTACCAAACCAGGGTATTTGGGTTACCACCTTACTAATACAAACAGGGCAGATCACACCTCTTGCAGCTACTGCTCCAGTTTCTCTACTACCTCACTTAGACATCTCCATGTTTTGTTCATTCTGAGGCTTTCAACAGAGCTGTATAAGCCAGAAACTGATGGGGAGTGGGGGGAGGAAAGCAAAAGATAGTGGATAACAAGGTAGCAGATTTAGAGAGGTGTCAGTAAGCAATGTCACTGCTCAGGAGATGAATCTCAGTATTGGTGCCACACAGCAGGTACCAAAAGTACACCCTTAGCAGTCCTACCACAGCTAACGTACAACCCCAGTATGGTTTGAGAGGGACAGATAATGTCAATACATGCATAAATATGGAAGCAGAACGCTGATGACTTCAGTGTTTGGTGCCATGCCTTTTGTTCTGCACTGAAATCACAACAGGTTGAATTGCTGGGATTAGCTCAGTTGGTTACAGCATGCTGCTAATAACACCAAGTTGTGGGTTTGATCCCATTATGGACCATTTACTTAAGAGTCAAACTTGATGATCCTTGTGGGTCCCTTACAACTCAGCCTATTCTGTGAATCTGTGAATTAACTAATGTAATAACTAGGCTTTTTCCAAAGGACAACCGGGAGGTGAAATTACACTGCAGATGAACATCTGCCACTTGAAATACCACGGTAAGTTTTATAACATTTTCTTAACTGAGTAAGAGATCAATGCTTAGAGGATACTATCAATAAACCCAGAACTCAATTATATATGAATGCCTTGTTTGCAAGGCCTGGAGACCCAGGTCTAAAACAGGTTTCCATCAGAAACCGAGAGCTTGGCCTTGGCCAGCATCCTTCGGCTTTTGGAAAAGCAGCCACAGGGGGCTGGGACGGACGTGCACAGCCACGACCACTGCAGGTTACCCCCACCTACAGGAGTCTCAACACCTTGCATTAGCTGAAGGGAACAGCCTTTTAAGACACGAAGCCGAAGGCACCCGACTCGGGAACTCTGGGCACAGTGAGTGAACAGTACACGGGTATAAAGGCCACGGGCTTACATTCATGTGGACACGTGTCTATAACCATTCGGACAAGACCTCGGTAGCACGAAGCCGAGGACATCATAGCCTTGGCGCTTTGCCTTTACGTTTGTTACACAGCCAGAGAGGCCACAGCAGGCACCCGCGGGCGCCTGGACGCCCCGGAGCTGCCTTCGCCCCGCGTCCTGCCGCTGGAGGTCACGGCGGCGGCAGCAGAGCGGCAAGGAAGGAAGCAGTGAGGTGGTGCCGGGAGCCCGCTGAGGGCAGCAGGAACGTCCCAGTCCACCCGGAACCTCGCTGAGGCCGGGACGGAGCCCCCCAGGGGGGCCCTTCCCAGCACGCACAGGCAGCGCACCGCAGCCCCGGCTACCGCCCTCTCCGGCGGGTGTGAGGGGCCAGCGGAAAGCGACGGGGGTTTCCCACAGGAAGCCTTGGCGAGGCGAGCGGCGGTGGGGGGAGAGGAGGGCGGGGGTGAAGTGAGTATGTCTGTGGGGACGCTCCGCCGCCCCGCCGTCCTCCCTTCTTCCCTCCCTCTTTCCCGCCCGCCCGTCGGCCGCCCCTACCTGCGGCGCCGGGGGCAGCCTCCATCTGCGGCCCCACGCAGCGGCGGCAGCTGCGCACACCGTGCGCGGCCACAGCTCCGGCCCTGCGGCGCAGGCGCTGCACAGCCCGGCCGCTCCTCCCGCTCCTCCCGCTCCTCCCCGCGTCGGGCGGAATCGGGGGCGGGAGCGCTGTGGGCGAAGGGTGCCATGCGTGTGGGCATTTGTGGGCACGGGGGCGGGAGCGCTGTGGGCGAAGGGTGCCATGCGTGTGGGCATTTGTGGGCACGGGGGCGGCCCCGAGGCGGCCCTGAGGCGCCGCCACTGCGGTGAGCGGCGCCGAGGGACCGTGGGTGGGCTCATACTGTGTGAGTCACCGAGGGATCACAAAATCACAGAATGGGTCTGGTTGAAAAGGGGCTGCAGTGGGTCATCTGGTCCAACTACCTGCGCAAACAGGGTCATCCCAGAGGATTGCGTCCAGATTGTTCTTGAGTATCTCTAGTGAGGGGCACTCCACACCCTCTCTGGGCAAGCCGTTCCAGTACGTGGTCACTCGCACAGTAAAGAAATTCTTTCTCATTTTCAGGTGGAGTTCCCTGTGCATCGGATTCTGCTTGTTGTCTCTAGTCCTAGTCTTTGGTACCACCGAGCAGAACCTGGCTCCATCCTCTTGGCACCCCCACTTTAGATATTTATATTGGCCAGGTTCCCTGTCAGATGTTTGTTCTTGAGATTGAACAGGCCCAGCTCCTTCAGCCTTTTCCTCATAAGAGAGATGCTCCAGTCCCCCACTCATCCTCACTGCCCTCCGCTGGATCCACCGCAGCAGCTCCATGTCTTGTACTGAAGGAGCTCGGAACTGGGCCCCCGACAGGCCTGGGTGCCGAGCACCAGGCTCCCAGGGAACCTCAGAGAAGCTTCTGTCTGTGTCTGTGTCTGTGTGTGTGCAGCCTCTGACAGGGACTGGTGTCACATCCTCCAGCCCTTGGTGTGCTCGATGCTTCCACAGCAAGGACTTGAAGTGGCAAATGAGAATTCCATTGGTGGCTGTTTTTATCAATGAGTTGGTTGCTGACCATAAAAAGGGCTTCCCAGTCAGCGGGCAAGAGGTCCCTTCTTATGCCTCAGTGTCGCTGGGACCACATTCCTGTGACAGCGGTGCGGTTGACAGAGGAACCAGGAAATCTAGTGTCCCACCTGCAACTCTTAGTTAGGAGTCTGCAATATATTTAATTGACCAACCTTTAGTTTTTACTTGCATGAAGAAAGAATAACCACCTGCAACTCTTAGTTAGGAGTCTGCAATATATTTAATTGACCAACCTTTAGTTTTTACTTACATGAAGCAAGAATAATCACTTTGGGACACAAAATACGGAGCAAAAAAATTAATTTAAAAAGTGATAAATTGTCAGAAATTGTCATACACTTAAAAATCCAAGAACATGATTCCCAAGAAATTAAGAGAAATGAGAAGTAATGAGACATATCTGAAGCTCGGGTCTTGTTTTAACAAATACAAGCCAGAATTTTCAGAAAGCCTACCCTCTTTTCCTATCTTTAACATTTTAGACTGACAAGTGATATGAAAAATCAGTCATTTTATGCAGTAGCCTCTTAAAAGAGGCTGAAAAAGTTCTTCCAAATGTAGCATTTCCTCTGTTACCTGGCATTATTACTTTATGTTCAGTGGAAAGGTGAGTTTTAAACCTGACATTCTCAGGGAAGTGAGAAACCTAGGAGCCTTCCCCAGACTTCCAGACTGTGTGCCTCTGAAAGATAATAAGCAGTCTAAAAGATTCAGTAGGAGGAATGTAGATAATGCTATGTTATTTATTATTAAAATTCTTTTCCATCAAAGTTTCAAGTGCAGTTTTTCCCCAGACTGACATTATTTTCCCCATTTGAAAATTTATTCTCTTTATTAGAAAATATATTGTTTCAAATTGAGGCCACACTGAGACCCAAGTTCTTCGTGTTGATACATTCACAGAAATTAGTAGAGCGTGATGTAGGCAAAAATCTTCCACATGAATGCCTTTGGCCTTAGTGATCTAGAGCATTTCTGCTTTATACCATTAGGTGCCTTTATGCTTTTCTTTTTTTAACCACAAGTTTGATTTCATTCCTTAGAGTAAAATATGAATATTACGATTGTTTTCTGTAACTTCATACCACTTCAGTTAATGTTTATAAACTGTTTTGAGAATTTTAATTGAACAAAGCAATGCAAATGCAACATGTCAATTAATTTGTATTTGTTTTATTAAGGCTATGCCACTTCTGCAATGAATATAAGAGAGTGTTAAAAAAAAGATACCGGCCAATCTGCAGAGTTCTTATATAATCTACAAAGAGAAAATACAAGAAAACACATGATACAAAGAGGAGCTTTCAGCATGAGAGCCAAAAAAGGGGAATGTATGCTTTCAAAGTAAGTTGAGTCTTTTAAAAAAACGCATTGTTTAAGTTAGTAATTTTGGCTGCTCTTAATCTCTTGGCTACTGATATTTTATATATGCCCTGCAAAATTAGAACTCTGAAGTTTTGTTTTACTGATGAAGATCTTTGAACTTACATGTCAGCTCCGTGTGTTGTGTTAATTTGATCAGTTTCAGGCCATAACTTTGCTGCTTCTTTCATGGAAACAGTACCTGCAAAAATAAATGTCCAATAGCTTTCTAGCTTGGAGAAGTTGTCCTCTGCTGCTGCTTCTTCCAGTAGCAGGTCTGGAAAGCAGAAATAGGACTTTCTGGGAGTTTTATTTCCGAGTTTGACAGACAATAACGATAAACGCTGAGAAGGGCAAAAGGGACTAAGACACACCTTGAGAAAATAAGAACAAAGGAAAAAACGTTGATAGAACAACTTTGTTCTGGAGATTTGAGGGTCAGAAATAGTTTTTGAGGGAGGGCATATGCAGCTGTGAGTCTGATAACAGTCTCATGCTATTTGGAGCTAGTAGAAATTATCAGAAATGAGAAAGTATCAAAGAAAGTGTTATCTTGACAGATAAGCAAATGAGGCTGACATGCAGAGCAGAAATGGCATAAGACAGTAAGGTAGCAACTGTCCACAAAGGGCTTTAAATTAGGATAAATATCTTGTGTCTGACTTGGGAGCCAGTGCAGTGATCCCAAGAAGTGGCACAATGGCTGACTTAATGACACAGTAAAATTATGTTCTTACAGCAGCTTGAATGAACAGAAGCAGAACAGTTTTTGCCATGAGAAAAGAGAAAGTTACTGTATGAGAAACGTGAAGTGTTAAGTGCCAAGAATTTTAGTAGCACAGATAAAAAAGCAAAACTTTGTAAATACATGTTCTTCATGGTTTTATATGCAGTCTTGATGTTAGTAAGATCATCGACATATAGAGAAAACATAAACTTACTTCATTCATTAATGTGGAAGCGGCTGTGAAAATGAACTCCATCCTGTAGGAGCATCCAAGGGTGTAAAGGGATGGTTAAAAAAAAAAAAAAAAAAGGAAAAAAGGTGCAAAGTGGGTCTCCCTTAAACATGAGGTCTAACTTGTAGTTTATCCCAGGAGAGAGTTTTGAAATGACACCTGGAGTATGCAATTAGTGTTTAGTCAGATCTTTTTTAATATGAATCTTGCACAACTTGGGCAGCCCTGTGAAGTTGTGCTGAAATGTGTGGGGCATTTGCCATGTAGCACTTTGATACAAGTTCCTATGCTTGTATGCTTCGTTTAACTGAGACACTTAACTGGTAAACTGGCTTGATTGGGACATCTCCTGGGGCACTGCTGTAAGACCAGTACTACTTAAAACGCACAAATGCTACTTAACAGGGCCCTTAACAGAGCAGTGGCTATTGCTTAGTGCCCCTGGTTATTCAGTGCTGCTTATGTCATCTCTCTGTCACAGTTTCTTGAAATTTGTCTATACAGAGAAAATACTCCCTGCAATTAATTCCCTGAGGGTGAAATACTGGGTGTAGTAGTGGAGATAAACTGATGTTGGTGGTCACAATTTCTGCACTGATTGTTACAGTGGGGAAGATGTGATAACTTTCCCTATGGTCTTGAAGGATGCTTGAGCTAATGTTTTTCTTATGCAATTTTAAAACCCTATATAGTGAGAAGTAGTAGTCTTGGGTTACAGTAATTTCTGTGTTTCTAAGATTCATATTGTCATTTGATTAACTAATCGCCCATTTTCCAAAGTGTGAACATATTTTCACACTTCAACCAAGACAGCGTTAACAAAGAGACTATAGATAGCAATAGAGATTAATTATCTATCCCATGAGTCTCTACACCTTGTTTTTACCAGATAAAGAGAGCCTATCTGTCTGCACACAGGTGTGATTTTTTTTTTTAAACAGTAGTGTTGGTCAAATGAGTTCAAAGGCTTATTTTCAAGTGGCACCTCTTAGACATGTTTGTTCACTCTTGACGTTTTTGATCTTGTTTCATGAAATACAACTTCCAGTATAGGGTTGTGATTCTTTGCTAAGCTTACCCATGAGAAATTCATTCATAGGTGTGAGTTGTGGGGGAGCTTTAAATATAAATATTTAGAATCAAATAAACTTTTCCTTCTTTTCTGGAGGGAAAGTACTCTTACTAAAGTCACTGCAAAGTTGTTGAGGGCCTTATTTGCAATTGCCATCTGAGATTTTCACTGACTTGAGACATCTTCCAGAAGAGGGAAAAAACACAAAGGAGTTTTAGTGTCTTTCGGTTGTACAAGTTACAGCATTTTGTATTTATTCCCCCACAGAATTAAACCCATCCATTTGTCTCTTTAAGGATAGGACATCTTTACAGCAGAATCTGTTACTGTAGGAAGAAGCATTAAGCATATTGAACTATTTCTGCCCTGTCTTATGAGTCTCTAATTCTACCTGTTCTGGATATTAGTGGATGCAAGTGTGTTGCAGACCTCTGAACCTGCAGCCTGTCAAGCCTCGCTTCAGTGATGTGAGACTTCTGCAGTATTTTCACAATGAAGGCACTGGTACTGCATTGCCTTGGCCTCTCTCTTGCTCTCAAAGAACAACTGGCATGTTGCTAGGTGGCAAGCTCTGTGGTGGCAGTGCCTATCTCGAGTCCTGTGGACTGTTTCTTACCACTTCACCTAGAATGAAATCTTTCCCTTCATGGGTCTGACCTTTCCGCTCAAGTTTCAGGGCAGTTGGGACCATCTAATCAGGATGACTACCAAAGCGTACTGTCTCTAGCAAGATATCACTGAAGTTGTATATAGGGAGCTGACCATCTGCTCAAGTAGAAAAATTGCATCAAATAATAATTCTTTTTACCAGTCACTACTAGATCTGATTGGCAAAGTGAAAAACACTTCCATTTCTTCTCTGAAGTCTGCACACAAGAGCACACTCTTTCACTGGCTTTTGTTTGCTAAAAAATTCTTCTTTTATGTCAACAGATTCAGATGTATCCCAAAGTTATAAACTCTATAGCAGGTCTAGACCATTTGGCTGTATTTTAGGTATTATTGGTCCAGTAGTGTAAAAGGAAGGGAAGGTCCACCACCAAAAAAAAAGCAGACTGTAAGCTTTCATCATTTGATTTACCTTGCTTGCAAGAACAGTTGTTTTTCAGGCTGTGGTCAGAATGCTTTTCTGTCTGAATACATTCACAGATTCTATAGGGTGATTCTCAGTTGTATTACAAGTTTTGTTTAGAAATTTATTTGAGTCATTACTGGAGCTTAGAATTTTCATTTTCCCTCCTTGCAGCTCTGCATCCAGTCATAAGTTTTATTTTTGTTTGTGATGTTCTTTGAAAAGCTATTTAGCCATTCTCTTACTTTACCCTTTCCCATTTTTTATGTGCCACACAGAGAAGGGCTAATCCTGCAAGATAAATGTTAAAAAAGAAATGGTTTGGTGTTCAATGTGGCTTCTAGGCCACAGTAACTACTGTGTGGTACAGTCCTTTAGGTATATGAGCTGGCACAAGAGCCCTCTTGCTGTCTTTACCTCAGTACTAGCCTGGATATTTCCTAATCACTCCTTGGTATGGTTTTAATTTGCTTGTGTTTTTTGTGCCACAGCAGAGAACATCTCTAAGGAGGCAAGCTCTGAAATTCTAAGGTACCTTCCAATCCGTACTTTAATGCAGACAGAGGTTACAGCTCCACCCTTGGTGATAGGAGTTGTATTACAAGTACAGAAAAAGAAAGAGTAAGCCTTTAATAACTGAAATGCACTACACAGTCAGTCCTGTTTGAGTACTAGTCTTGTTTGTACATACTCATTTTGTTTAGTAAATCCCTGCTTAGAGATACAAATCCTCTTAACTGCTGGTTGAGCCTCTTAAGAATCATTGTCTGTTTCTTTAGTTTTGGAAATGTTTGCTTCTCATAGGGCACACCACCCTGAAATGTAGGATCACTATTCTGCCTTGAGGTACAACTGCAGTAGTTGCTTCTTTCATCTCTAAACCACAAAAAACCTTAGAGATAGGAAAAAAAACATCACAAAGAGCTTAAGCAGTTTGCCTGGCACTGTGGAGGAATGCTAGTCATAGACTAGAGATCTGAAGATCAAGCTCCTCAATTTATAGTCCATTCAGATTACTTGAGATTGTACCACTACTCATAATTCAGGAAATTAAGCCTAAGTACAATCCATACTTCTACATTTGTATTGTCATCACTGGAAATGATAAGATCTGACTCATCAGGGCAGAAGAAGAAGGTGATGAAACAAAAGCTACTTATTAATGCATGTAGAGACAAATGCTGAAATGAAAGAGAAAGAATGTCATTGCCAAATGTGATCCTGATGCTATCTCAAAAATTCATTCTGTCAGCAGATGGCTTCTTTTTGCATGTACCTAGCTCTCAGTATTTAACTTACAGTAAATCCTCACACCTATCCAACCAGATTCACTGTGTAATTATCTATGATGTTATATTTTCATACCTACTTAGTTTATATTGTTGAGAAGTCTTTGGTTAGTTGTCTTTTTCTCCATTAAATAAAAAATACAATCTAAGATATGGGGTTTTTTACCTTAACATTTACATTTGAGTATCTATCCTGCATTTGTTTCTAATTCAAACTTGTCATTTAAAGTCTGATAAACAGAACGTGAGTAGAGGAAGATGCTTTTCTACCCCAACAGAAATGGTCAGAACATGTTTTTTGCAAAATCTTTTCCGTCCTCTTTAGGTGCATAAGAGTGATGCAACAATAATAACGCTGAACACTTAGCTTCTCTATATTCACCAGTCTGGAAAATTCAATGTGACTTTAAGTTTAACACTACTCTGCTAAGGAACCTCAACTGACCAGCACTGTGGTTTTAGTTACTGAGGTTTTAGTTACTGAGGTATGGATGTTGTCAAGACGAAGAATTGGCAGTCATATAACTCCATAACCTGAAATTCAGTAAGGGAAAAAAAAGTCTTACATGCTTCTTTGTAAGACATCCATTGCTTTGAAAACCAGCTTCTTAGTTCCAAGTATCTTACCTATGTTGTGCAGTTAAGCATTTGCCTGTTTGTGTGTACAGGACACTTATTGGTGAAGGCAGTGAAATTATAATGTCCCATATTTTTGAGCTGAGAGAAATTCTTGTTGTACCTGCCAACAAATGTTATTTCTACCCTCATCTCCCTTTCTCATCTCTTTTTTTGTGTTGCTCAGTGTGGTTTTATAGCTGCTGTACTTTCACCTACTGACATTCATTTCAGCGTTAAGTGAGCACTGAATGCAGGGGAGATCTTATGTGACAACTCAGCTCAACATGTATTTCTCTGCAATCTGATTCTGGCATGTACCTAATTCCCTGCCTGTGATATTTGCATCCCTAAGTAATACAGGTTTTGAGTGACTCCAGTTCTGATGGCTGGTTGGTGGGCAAGGGCTGGTCACTGCTGATGTGTAAAACCATAGGGTTGTCTAAAGAATCATGAGTTATGAATCAGTCCAAAACATGAGATATGAGACTGTTTAATGTGACATGTTGTAATACACAGAATCCAGGTGAAAACTTGAGGGATTTATCCCATTGATTCCAGTTGCATTTAGGAGGCCATAAGAGCCTGACAACTTCCACATTCAAGTTCTTTGCTGCAAAGCATTTGATTAACCATGTCCTTTGCTTTACCACCAATGTTCAAACTTTACGCACTAATGAAAATTATATGAGGACATATATGTAATGTATATCAATTATAATGTAATTGAAGCTTGATACAGAAATAGATACTCAATAGAAATCCTTAGCAAAATTAGTAAAACAAATCTTTTAAGATCTAGGAAGTGCTAGACAATTCTGAAACTTCAGTGACAATGGTAACAATATTCATGTACGGCAAGCTGAAACTGGGAGTTGAATACAGATACTATGATTTATGATTTCATAATTCTCACTTTGCTGTCCAATTAAATAGGTAGTTAAGGTGTATCCTTTATTTCTCAACTTTTCCTAATAAGATGCAATGTTGGATTATGGATTAACGGTTTTTATTATTTACTATTTATTCAGCATTAGTCTGATCATTGTGCATTATTAACATCAGTATGGGGGATTTAAGTCTGTTTTTTCAGGCATTGTTAGCATATTTGTTCCAAAAATCTTGCAGTATAAACAATTGAAATGGCCTAACAAGCAGAATTGAATAAGGGCAAAGAGAGGAAGAATACATTATAAATGTCATATTTAGCAGGAAGACATCTACTGTGTATCTGTTACCATTATACATTGATAATACATGTGAAATACAAGTTTCATATACATAGATATTTAATTCTCTTTCTGACTTTTCTTACAGAATTAGAAAGGAGCATAACATCAGAAATGACTGAATGGGGATATGTCAAAAGAAAGTGTAACTTTAATGTTTAGCTTTTTGTCATGCTTTTACATAACTTGGACTAATGAGGGAATTTTGGTCAGATATTTTCAAATTCATTCTTTCTTGGAGGTTCCCTCCCTCACCTCCCACTTTTTATAACACCTTTTATTTAATTTCAGTGACTAATTCACATTTTAGAGAATAGAATATTCAGTGCTCTAAACTTTCAGTAAGGTTCATAACATTTCTGAGATTTCCCAGAACTTCTACAACAAAATTATGGGAGACCAAATTTGGTATTTCTGGTAAGTCAAAGGATTGAGATAAATGGAAGACAGTCCTTTTAAAAATGACCAGTTACATAAATAAACATAGAGAAATAGAAAAGCATAGAAAACAATGAAAAAGCCCATCCTCTCAGTCTTTTTATGCTTTATTTTGAATGGATATTTGGAAATATAACTGAATCCCTGCAGTGGATAAACCAACTTTTTTTCATGAGCACTATGTTCTGACACAGAAATGTAAATCTCCCTCAGTATTGTAATTTGTATTCTGTTAAGTACCAAAAAATTGTTTGCAATGTGTGATGAATCAATTCCCATGCTGGGATAAGCTGTAAAAAGGGATGCTGAAGTTTGAATTTCATGATTTTCTGATGCAGAGTAGCAGATTAGGAGTAACAGCCAGATTTTAATCCCTGAGCTGAGTTCTAAAGAAACTGCATTTGGAATGTCAGAATAGCTCTTTTTCACTTGGTTATCTTTATGCTGTGCTGGCATCTATAGAAATAAAAGTTCTGTTTGTTCTGAATGTCCTTTCTTGCTGCTAAAAGAAAGAAAGTTTTAAGATGTGAAATTTGCAAAGCTTGGTATTGATTTCCTTAGGGAGGAAATACTAACAAAATGAAGGCAGCCAAGTTAGATGGAGAAATCATAGCACCTTTAGAGAATTACAATTTTTTCATATGTTTTTATTGGGTTCTTATCAAGTGCTTCTTCTATCTTCTTGTTATACTGCTTAATTTTTCATTTGAAATATATATACTGCAAGTACAGTATCTTAATGTCACATCTTTTCTTCCATTGATATATCATGCATAAAAAACCATTTTTTATTCTTTTGCTCTCTATTACAATATGACCACTTGGCCTTTTACAACATATAAGGAATCACTTTTGGTCAATTTTAGCAGGAGAAGCAGTATTTAGAAAACTTTATCATCTCTGGCAAATGCTATTCTTGCTAGGGCTCCCATTTCAAACCCATTGGTATGCCATGGTTATACTGTCATCCACTGTCTTTCAGTTCATTAATATAATTTAGTTTTCATCACAATTCATCTCCGAATTTGTTGTGTTAATTGCCTTTCTTGCCACCCTTTGTTGTCCATTAAAGTTTTGATTTACTTTTTTATATAAGAAGGTTTGGCTGGTGAGTGACATCTGATCTTGTACCACCATTGACAGATGTGCAATATTAATCAGGTGTATGGCTGAACTGCAGTTTCCGCAGATGCAGTTTTTACAGTCACTCCATATTCACTGCTTAGCCATTCACACATTAATTTGCAATAAAAGGAATCCAAAACCTGGAATGTCATTAAAAATACTGTATATGCATTGATGCTACCTTTTAGAAGTATTTAAATATATTTGTACTTTAAAAAAAGGATGGTAGATATTAATATTAATGGTACATAAGTACCATTGCAATTAAGTTCAAATATTGTTTGAATTTTGTTAGCTGAAAAATTAGGGAAAATTTTAAACTTAATTTTTTTAAGCTCTGTATGGTTTACCTAAGCAGGAATATATATTCATTTTAAAAAAATTAAAGCAGTTTGCTATACCTTCAGGCTTATAGAACAGTATGATGTTTAAGAATGTCTGACATTGATTTCAGTTCTGGATTTCATTGTGGAACACAGAGCTACTCATATTTGAGAGACACAGAATATAATCCTAACCAGGACACCCGCCATTAGTGCAAAGTCCCTCTAGGAAGGTGTAACCAGCTGTGGTGGCAGTTTAAGCTATATATCTATATAAATATGTAATATATATAAAGTAGATATATCTCTATGTCTGTTATCTATATCTCATGTTCCAATCACATTGTCAACAAAAATGGAAATGTAAA